>NW_026871009.1:0-366012 GCF_033118175.1 Dama dama | reverse complement strand
AGCTGCCTGACAGACTCTGGCTCCCCCGAGCTCTCTGCCGGTGCAGGGGTCAGGAACAGACGTGTGCATGTGGTTCTGCCTTGGTCTGGGAGTGTGGACCAACTGCCTGGCCCCCAGGCTCAGGGGCAAGGGCCCGAGGAGAGCACCACCCCGAAGTGCTTTTCTCCCGGGCTTGGGAGCATTGTGCGTGCCTGGCGGGAACAGCGGGCGGGAGTGTTGGCAAACTGGCCTTTGGAGGCAGCCGGGGAGTTCTTCGAGTGGGAGAGGGCCGGTTGTGCTCAGAGGCCCCACAGGCCAGGGGCAGGACCCAGTAGGGCCCCTGCCCCTGGCCAGCCTTGCCCAGACCTTCCTGGCCTCCGGGGGTACTGCCCCACCAAGGGGCAGGCTGCGGGGACTGGGTCCAGACATGCCTGGGCGCCTCCCCAGGCTAATCCCCGCTGGTGCCTTTCCCCTGGGCATAGGCCTCGGTTGATGCCTCCTTGGAGAGGAGGTTGCTGGCAGGGGCTCTCTCCACACTGCAAGGTGCTGGAGCTCAGAGGGCCTCGTCAGCGGGAAGGGACCAGCAAGGGGCTGGATGCCCAAGACCTCTTTGGCCCAGCAGCCTCAGGGCAGCAGGGAGAGCAAGAGGCCCAACTTGCCCCTAGGTCGGCTCTGCCCCTTCCCACACAGGCAGCCAACCCAGCAGCTGCCTGACAGACTCTGGCTCCCCCGAGCTCTCTGCCGGTGCAGGGGTCAGGAACAGACGTGTGCATGTGGTTCTGCCTTGGTCTGGGAGTGTGGACCCACTGCCTGGACCCCAGGCTCAGGGGCAAGGGCCCGGAGAGAGCAACACCCCGAAGCGCTTTTCTCCTGGCCTTGGGAGCGTTGTGCGTGCCTGGCGGGAACAGCGGGCGGGAGTGTTGGCAAACCCGCCTTTGGAGGCAGCCGGGGAGGTCTTCCAGTGGGAGAGGGCCGGTTGTGCTCAGAGGCCCCACAGGCCAGGGGCAGGACCCAGCAGGGACCCTGCCCCTGGCCAGCCTTGCCCAGACCTTCCTGGCCTCCGGGGGTACTGCCCCACCAAGGGGCAGGCTGCGGGGACTGGGTCCTGATATGCCCGTGCGCCTCCACTGGCTCATCCCCGCTGGTGCCTTTCCCCTGTGCCTAGGCCTCGGTTGAGGCCTCCTTGGAGAGGAGGTTGCTGGCAGGGGCTGTCTCCACACTGCAAGGTGCTGGAGCTCAGAGGGCCTCGTCAGAGGGAAGGGACCAGCAAGGGGCTGGATGCCCAAGACCTCTTTGGCCCAGCAGCCTCAGGGCAGCAGGGAGAGCAAGAGGCCCAACTTGCCCCTAGGTCGGCTCTGCCCCTTCCCACACAGGCGGCCAGCCCAGCAGCTGCCTGACAGACTCTGGCTCCCCCGAGCTCTCTGCCGGTGGAGGGGGCAGGAACAGACGTGTGCATGTTGTTGTGCCTTGGCCTGGGACTGTGGATCCCCTGCCTGGCCCCCAGGCTCAGGGGCAAGGGCCCGGAGAGACCACCACCCCGAAGCGCTTTTCTCCCGGGCTTGGGAGCATTGTGCGCGCCTGGCGGGAACAGTGGGCGGGAGTGCTTGCAAACCGGCCTTTGGAGACAGCCGGGGAGGTCTTCCAGTGGGAGAGGGCCGGTTGTGCTCAGAGGCCCCACAGGCCAGGGGCAGGACCCAGCAGGGCCCCTACCCCTGGCCAGCCTTGCCCAGACCTTCCTGGCCTCCGGGGGTACTGCCCCACCAAGGGGCAGGCTGCGGGGACAGGGTCCAGACATGCCCGGGCACCTCCCCTTGCTCAACCCCGCTGGTGCCTTTCCCCTGTGCCTAGGCCTCGGATGAGGCCTCCTTGGAGAGGAGATTGCTGGCAGGGGCTGTCTCCACACTGCAAGGTGCTGGAGCTCAGAGGGCCTCGTCAGAGGGAAGGGACCAGTAAGGGGCTGGATGCCCAAGACGTCTTTGGCCCTGCAGCCTCAGGGCAGCAGGGAGAGCAAGAGGCCCAACTTGCCCCTAGGTCGGCTCTGCCCCTTCCCACACAGGCGGCCAGCCCAGCACCTGCCTGAGAGACTCTGGCTCCCCCGAGCTCTCTGCCGGTGCAGGGGACAGGAACAGACGTGTGCATGTGTTTCTGCCTTGGTCTGGGAGTGTGTTCCCCCTGCCTTGCCCACAGGCTCAGGGGCAAGGGCCCGGAGAGAGCACCACCCCGAAGCGCTTTTCTCCCGGGCTTGGGAGCATTGTGCGTGCCTGGCGGGAAGAGCGGGCAGGAGTGTTGGCAAACTGGCCTTTGGAGGCAGCCGGGGAGGTCTTCCAGTGGGAGAGGGCCGGTTGTGCTCAGAGGCCCCACAGGCCATGGGGAGGACCCAGCAGGGCCCCTGCCCCTGGCCAGCCTTGCCCAGATCTTCCTGGCCTCCGGGGGTACTGCCCCACCAAGGGGCAGGCTGCGGGGACTGGGTCCAGACATGCCCGGGCGCCTCCCCAGGCTCATCCCCGCTGGTGCCTTTCCCCTGGGCCTAGGCCTCGGTTGAGGCCTCCTTGGAGAGGATGTTGCTGGCAGGGGCTGTCTCCACACTGCAAGGTGCTGGAGCTCAGAGGGCCTCGTCAGAGGGAAGGAACCAGCAAGGGGCTGGATGCCCAAGACCTCTTTGGCCCAGCAGCCTCAGGGCAGCAGGGAGAGGAAGAGGCCCAACTTGCCCCTAGGTCGGCTCTGCCCCTTCCCACACAGGCGGCCAGCCCAGCAGCTGCCTGACAGACTCTGGCTCCCCCGAGCTCTCTGCCGGTGCAGGGGTCAGGAACAGACGTGTGCATGTGGTTCTGCCTTGGTCTGGGAGTGTGGACCAACTGCCTGGCCCCCAGGCTCAGGGGCAAGGGCCCGAGGAGAGCACCACCCCGAAGTGCTTTTCTCCCGGGCTTGGGAGCATTGTGCGTGCCTGGCGGGAACAGCGGGCGGGAGTGTTGGCAAACTGGCCTTTGGAGGCAGCCGGGGAGTTCTTCGAGTGGGAGAGGGCCGGTTGTGCTCAGAGGCCCCACAGGCCAGGGGCAGGACCCAGTAGGGCCCCTGCCCCTGGCCAGCCTTGCCCAGACCTTCCTGGCCTCCGGGGGTACTGCCCCACCAAGGGGCAGGCTGCGGGGACTGGGTCCAGACATGCCTGGGCGCCTCCCCAGGCTAATCCCCGCTGGTGCCTTTCCCCTGGGCATAGGCCTCGGTTGATGCCTCCTTGGAGAGGAGGTTGCTGGCAGGGGCTCTCTCCACACTGCAAGGTGCTGGAGCTCAGAGGGCCTCGTCAGCGGGAAGGGACCAGCAAGGGGCTGGATGCCCAAGACCTCTTTGGCCCAGCAGCCTCAGGGCAGCAGGGAGAGCAAGAGGCCCAACTTGCCCCTAGGTCGGCTCTGCCCCTTCCCACACAGGCAGCCAACCCAGCAGCTGCCTGACAGACTCTGGCTCCCCCGAGCTCTCTGCCGGTGCAGGGGTCAGGAACAGACGTGTGCATGTGGTTCTGCCTTGGTCTGGGAGTGTGGACCCACTGCCTGGACCCCAGGCTCAGGGGCAAGGGCCCGGAGAGAGCAACACCCCGAAGCGCTTTTCTCCTGGCCTTGGGAGCGTTGTGCGTGCCTGGCGGGAACAGCGGGCGGGAGTGTTGGCAAACCCGCCTTTGGAGGCAGCCGGGGAGGTCTTCCAGTGGGAGAGGGCCGGTTGTGCTCAGAGGCCCCACAGGCCAGGGGCAGGACCCAGCAGGGACCCTGCCCCTGGCCAGCCTTGCCCAGACCTTCCTGGCCTCCGGGGGTACTGCCCCACCAAGGGGCAGGCTGCGGGGACTGGGTCCTGATATGCCCGTGCGCCTCCACTGGCTCATCCCCGCTGGTGCCTTTCCCCTGTGCCTAGGCCTCGGTTGAGGCCTCCTTGGAGAGGAGGTTGCTGGCAGGGGCTGTCTCCACACTGCAAGGTGCTGGAGCTCAGAGGGCCTCGTCAGAGGGAAGGGACCAGCAAGGGGCTGGATGCCCAAGACCTCTTTGGCCCAGCAGCCTCAGGGCAGCAGGGAGAGCAAGAGGCCCAACTTGCCCCTAGGTCGGCTCTGCCCCTTCCCACACAGGCGGCCAGCCCAGCAGCTGCCTGACAGACTCTGGCTCCCCCGAGCTCTCTGCCGGTGGAGGGGGCAGGAACAGACGTGTGCATGTTGTTGTGCCTTGGCCTGGGACTGTGGATCCCCTGCCTGGCCCCCAGGCTCAGGGGCAAGAGCCCGGAGAGACCACCACCCCGAAGCGCTTTTCTCCCGGGCTTGGGAGCATTGTGCGCGCCTGGCGGGAACAGTGGGCGGGAGTGCTTGCAAACCGGCCTTTGGAGACAGCCGGGGAGGTCTTCCAGTGGGAGAGGGCCGGTTGTGCTCAGAGGCCCCACAGGCCAGGGGCAGGACCCAGCAGGGCCCCTACCCCTGGCCAGCCTTGCCCAGACCTTCCTGGCCTCCGGGGGTACTGCCCCACCAAGGGGCAGGCTGCGGGGACAGGGTCCAGACATGCCCGGGCACCTCCCCTTGCTCAACCCCGCTGGTGCCTTTCCCCTGTGCCTAGGCCTCGGATGAGGCCTCCTTGGAGAGGAGATTGCTGGCAGGGGCTGTCTCCACACTGCAAGGTGCTGGAGCTCAGAGGGCCTCGTCAGAGGGAAGGGACCAGTAAGGGGCTGGATGCCCAAGACGTCTTTGGCCCTGCAGCCTCAGGGCAGCAGGGAGAGCAAGAGGCCCAACTTGCCCCTAGGTCGGCTCTGCCCCTTCCCACACAGGCGGCCAGCCCAGCACCTGCCTGAGAGACTCTGGCTCCCCCGAGCTCTCTGCCGGTGCAGGGGACAGGAACAGACGTGTGCATGTGTTTCTGCCTTGGTCTGGGAGTGTGTTCCCCCTGCCTTGCCCACAGGCTCAGGGGCAAGGGCCCGGAGAGAGCACCACCCCGAAGCGCTTTTCTCCCGGGCTTGGGAGCATTGTGCGTGCCTGGCGGGAAGAGCGGGCAGGAGTGTTGGCAAACTGGCCTTTGGAGGCAGCCGGGGAGGTCTTCCAGTGGGAGAGGGCCGGTTGTGCTCAGAGGCCCCACAGGCCATGGGGAGGACCCAGCAGGGCCCCTGCCAGTGGCCAGCCTTGCCCAGATCTTCCTGGCCTCCGGGGGTACTGCCCCACCAAGGGGCAGGCTGCGGGGACTGGGTCCAGACATGCCCGGGCGCCTCCCCAGGCTCATCCCCGCTGGTGCCTTTCCCCTGGGCCTAGGCCTCGGTTGAGGCCTCCTTGGAGAGGATGTTGCTGGCAGGGGCTGTCTCCACACTGCAAGGTGCTGGAGCTCAGAGGGCCTCGTCAGAGGGAAGGAACCAGCAAGGGGCTGGATGCCCAAGACCTCTTTGGCCCAGCAGCCTCAGGGCAGCAGGGAGAGGAAGAGGCCCAACTTGCCCCTAGGTCGGCTCTGCCCCTTCCCACACAGGCGGCCAGCCCAGCAGCTGCCTGACAGACTCTGGCTCCCCCGAGCTCTCTGCCGGTGCAGGGGTCAGGAACAGACGTGTGCATGTGGTTCTGCCTTGGTCTGGGAGTGTGGACCAACTGCCTGGCCCCCAGGCTCAGGGGCAAGGGCCCAAGGAGAGCACCACCCCGAAGTGCTTTTCTCCCGGGCTTGGGAGCATTGTGCGTGCCTGGCGGGAACAGTGGGCGGGAGTGTTGGCAAACTGGCCTTTGGAGGCAGCCGGGGAGTTCTTCCAGTGGGAGAGGGCCGGTTGTGCTCAGAGGCCCCACAGGCCAGGGGCAGGACCCAGCAGGGCCCCTGCCCCTGGCCAGCCTTGCCCAGACCTTCCTGGCCTCCGGGGGTACTGCCCCACCAAGGGGCAGGCTGCGGGGACTGGGTCCAGAAATGCCCGGGCGCCTCCCCAGGCTCATCCCCGCTGGTGCCTTTCCCCTGGGCCTAGGCCTCGGTTGAGGCCTCCTTGGAGAGGAGGTTGCTGGCAGGGGCTGTCTCCACACTGCAAGGTGCTGGAGCTCAGAGGGCCCCGTCAGAGTGAAGGGACCAGCAAGGGGCTGGATGCCCAAGACCTCTTTGGCCCAGCAGCCTCAGGGCAGCAGGGAGAGCAAGAGGCCCAACTTGCCCCTAGGTCGGCTCTGCCACTTCCCACACAGGCGGCCAGCCCAGCAGCTGCCTGACAGACTCTGGCTCCCCCGAGCTCTCTGCCGGTGCAGGGGGCAGGTCAGACGTGTGCATGTGGTTCTGCCTTGGCCTGGGAGTGTGGACACCCTGCCTTGCCCCCAGGCTCAGGGGCAAGGGCCCAGAGAGAGCACCACCCTGAAGCGCTTTTCTTCCGGGCTTAGGAGCATTGTGCCCGCCTGCTGGTAACAGTGGCCGGGAGCGCTTGCAAACCGGCCTTTGGAGGCAGCCGGGGAGGTCTTCCAGTGGGAGAGGGCCGGTTGTGCTCAGAGGCCCCACAGGCCAGGGGCAGGTCCCAGCAGGGCCCCTGCCCCTGGCCAGTCTTGCCCAGACCTTCCTGGCCTCCGGGGGTACTGCCCCACCAAGGGGCAGGCTGCGGGGACTGGGTCCAGACATGCTCGGGCGCCTCCCCTGGCTCATCCCCGCTGGTGCCTTTCCCCTGGGCCTAGGCCTCGGTTGAGGCCTCCTTGGAGAGGAGGTTGCTGGCAGGGGCTGTCTCCACACTGCAAGGTGCTGGAGCTCAGAGGGCCTCGTCAGAGGGAAGGGACCAGTAAGGGGCTGGATGCCCAAGACGTCTTTGCCCAGCAGCCTCAGGGCAGCAGGGAGAGCAAGAGGCCCAACTTGCCCCTAGGGCGGCTCTGCCCCTTCCCACACAGGCGGCCAACCCAGCAGCTGCCTGACAGACTCTGGCTCCCCCAAGCTCTCTGCCGTTGCAGGGGACAGGAACAGACGTGGGCATGTGGTTCTGCCTTGGCCTGGGAGTGTGTTCCCCATGCCTTGCCCCCAGGCTCAGGGGCAAGGGCCCGGAGAGAGCACCACCCCGAAGCGCTTTTCTCCCGGGCTTGGGAGCATTGTGCAAGTCTGGCGTGAACAGCGGGTGGGAGTGTTGGCAAACAGGACTTTGGAGGCAGCCGGGGAGGTCTTCCAGTGGGAGAGGGCCGGTTGTGCTCAGAGGCCCCACAGGCCAGGGGCAGGACCCAGCACGTCCCCTGCCCCTGGCCAGCCTTTCCCAGACCTTCCTGGCCTCCGGGGGTACTGCCCCACCAAGGGGCAGGCTGCGGGGACTGGGTCCAGACATGCCTGGGCGCCTCCCCAGGCTCATCCCCGCTGGTGCCTTTCCCCTGGTCCTAGGTCTCGGTTGAGGCCTCCTTGGAGAGGAGGTTGCTGGCAGGGGCTGTCTCCACACTGCAAGGTGCTGGAGCTCAGAGGGCCTCGTCAGAGGGAAGGGACAAGCAAAGGGCTGGATGCCCAAGACCTCTTTGGCCCAGCAGCCTCAGGGCAGCCGGGAGAGCAAGAGGCCCAACTTGCCCCTAGGTCGGCTCTGCCCCTTCCCACAAAGGTGGCCAGCCCAGCAGCTGCCTGACAGACTCTGGCTCCCCCGAGCTCTCTGCCGGTGCAGGGGTCAGGAACAGACGTGTGCATGTGGTTCTGCCTTGGCCTGGGAGTGTGGACCCCCTGCCTGGCCCCCAGTCTCAGGGGCAAGGGCCCGGAGAGAGCACCACCCCGAAGCGCTTTTCTCCCGGGATGGGAGCATTGTGCGCGCTTGGTGGGAACAGTGGGCGGGAGTGCGTGCAAAACGGCCTTTGGAGGCAGCCGGGGAGGTCTTCCAGTGGGAGAGGGCCGGTTGTGCTCAGAGGCCCCACAGGCCAGGGGCAGGACCCAGCAGGTGCCCTGCCCCTGGTCAGCCTTGCCCAGACCTTCCTGGCCTCCAGGGGTACTGCCCCACCAAGGGGCAGGCTGCGGGGACTGGGTCCAGACATGCCCGGGCGCCTCTCCAGGCTCATCCCCGCTGGTGCCTTTCCCCTGGGCCTAGGCCTCGGTTGAGGCCTCCTTGGAGAGGAGATTGCTGGCAGGTGCTGTCTCCACACTGCAAGGTGCTGGAGCTCAGAGGGCCTCGTCAGAGGGAAGGGACCAGCAAAGGGCTGGATGCCCAAGACGTCTTTGGCCCAGCAGCCTCAGGGCAGCAGGGACAGCAAGAGGCCCAACTTGCCCCTAGGTCGGCTCTGCCCCTTCCCACACAGGCGGCCAGCCCAGCACCTGCCTGAGAGACTCTGGATCCCCCGAGCTCTCTGCCGGTGTAGGGGGCAGGAACAGACGTGTTCATGTCGTTCTGTCTTGGCCTGGGAGTGTGTTCCCCCTGCCTGGCCCGCAGGCTTAGGGGCAAGGGCCCGGAGAGAGCACCACCCCGAAGCGCTTTTCTACCGGGCATGGAGCATTGTGCGTGCCTGGCGGGAACAGCGGGCGGGAGTGCTTGCAAACCGGCCTTTCGAGGCAGACGGGGAGGTCTTCCAGCGGGAGAGTGCCGGTTGTGCTCAGACGTCCACAGGCCAGGGGCAGGACCCAGCGCTGTCCCTGCCCCTGGCAGCCTTGCACAGACCTTCCTGGCCTCCGGGGGTACTGCCCCACCAAGGGGCAGGCTGCGCGGACTGGGTCCAGACATGCCCGGGCGCCTCCCCAGGCTCATCCCCGCTGGTGCCTTTCCCCTGGGCCTAGGCCTCGGTTGAGGCCTCATTGGAGAGGAGGTTGCTGGCAGGGGCTGTCTCCACACTGCAAGGTGCTGGAGCTCAGAGGGCCTCGTCAGAGGGAAGGGACCAGCAAGGGGCTGGATGCCCAAGACCTCTTTGGCCCAGCAGCCTCAGGGCAGCAGGGAGAGGAAGAGGCCCAACTTGCCCCTAGGTCGGCTCTGCCCCTTCCCACACAGGCGGCCAGCCCAGCAGCTGCCTGACAGACTCTGGCTCCCCCGAGCTCTCTGCCGGTGCAGGGGTCAGGAACAGACGTGTGCATGTGGTTCTGCCTTGGTCTGGGAGTGTGGACCAACTGCCTGGCACCCAGGCTCAGGGGCAAGGGCCCGAGGAGAGAACCACACCGAAGTGCTTTTCTCCCGGGCTTGGGAGCATTGTGCGTGCCTGGCGGGAACAGCGGGCGGGAGTGTTGGCAAACTGGCCTTTGGAGGCAGCCGGGGAGTTCTTCCAGTGGGAGAGGGCCGGTTGTGCTCAGAGGCCCCACAGGCCAGGGGCAGGACCCAGCAGGGCCCCTGCCCCTGGCCAGCCTTGCCCAGACCTTCCTGGCTTCCGGGGGTACTGCCCCACCAAGGGGCAGGCTGCGGGGACTGGGTCCAGACATGCCTGGGCGCCTCCCCAGGCTCATCCCCGCTGGTGCCTTTCCCCTGGGCCTAGGCCTCGGTTGAGGCCTCCTTGGAGAGGAGGTTGCTGGCAGGGGCTGTCTCCACACTGCAAGGTGCTGGAGCTCAGAGGGCCTCGTCAGAGGGAAGGGACCAGCAAGGGGCTGGATGCCCAAGACGTCTTTGGCCCAGCAGCCTCAGGGCAGCAGGGAGAGCAAGAGGCCCAACTTGCCCCTAGGTCGGCTCTGCCACTTCCCACACAGGCGGCCAGCCCAGCAGCTGCCTGACAGACTCTGGCTCCCCCGAGCTCTCTGCCGGTGCAGGGGGCAGGTCAGACGTGTGCATGTGGTTCTGCCTTGGCCTGGGAGTGTGGACACCCTGACTTGCCCCCAGGCTCAGGGGCAAGGGCCCAGAGAGAGCACCACCCTGAAGCGCTTTTCTTCCGGGCTTAGGAGCATTGTGCCCGCCTGCTGGTAACAGTGGCCGGGAGCGCTTGCAAACCGGCCTTTGGAGGCAGCCGGGGAGGTCTTCCAGTGGGAGAGGGCCGGTTGTGCTCAGAGGCCCCACAGGCCAGGGGCAGGACCCAGCAGGTCCCCTGCCCCTGGCCAGCCTTTCCCAGACCTTCCTGGCCTCCGGGGGTACTGCCCCACCAAGGGGCAGGCTGCGGGGACTGGGTCCAGACATGCCTGGGCGCCTCCCCAGGCTCATCCCCGCTGGTGCCTTTCCCCTGGTCCTAGGTCTCGGTTGAGGCCTCCTTGGAGAGGAGGTTGCTGGCAGGGGCTGTCTCCACACTGCAAGGTGCTGGAGCTCAGAGGGCCTCGTCAGAGGGAAGGGACCAGCAAGGGGCTGGATGCCCAAGACCTCTTTGGCCCAGCAGCCTCAGGGCAGCAGGGAGAGCAAGAGGCCCAACTTGCCCCTAGGTCGGCTCTGCCCCTTCCCACAAAGGCGGCCAGCCCAGCAGCTGCCTGACAGACTCTGGCTCCCCCGAGCTCTCTGCCGGTGCAGGGGTCAGGAACACACGTGTGCATGTGGTTCTGCCTTGGCCTGGGAGTGTGGACCCCCTGCCTGGCCCCCAGTCTCAGGGGCAAGGGCCCGGAGAGAGCACCACCCCGAAGCGCTTTTCTCCCGGGATGGGAGCATTGTGCGCGCTTGGTGGGAACAGTGGGCGGGAGTGCGTGCAAAACGGCCTTTGGAGGCAGCCGGGGTGGTCTTCCAGTGGGAGAGGGCCGGTTGTGCTCAGAGGCCCCACAGGCCAGGGGCAGGACCCAGCAGGTCCCCTGCCCCTGGTCAGCCTTGCCCAGACCTTCCTGGCCTCCAGGGGTACTGCCCCACCAAGGGGCAGGCTGCGGGGACTGGGTCCAGACATGCCCGGGCGCCTCCCCAGGCTCATCCCCGCTGGTGCCTTTCCCCTGGGCCTAGGCCTCGGTTGAGGCCTCCTTGGAGAGGAGATTGCTGGCAGGTGCTGTCTCCACACTGCAAGGTGCTGGAGCTCAGAGGGCCTCGTCAGAGGGAAGGGACCAGCAAAGGGCTGGATGCCCAAGACGTCTTTGTCCCAGCAGCCTCAGGGCAGCAGGGAGAGCAAGAGGCCCAACTTGCCCCTAGGTCGGCTCTGCCCCTTCCCACACAGGCGGCCAGCCCAGCACCTGCCTGAGAGACTCTGGCTCCCCCGAGCTCTCTGCCGGTGTAGGGGGCAGGAACAGACGTGTTCATGTCGTTCTGTCTTGGACTGGGAGTGTGTTCCCCCTGCCTGGCCCGCAGGCTTAGGGGCAAGGGCCCGGAGAGAGCACCACCCCGAAGCGCTTTTCTACCGGGCTTGGGAGCATTGTGCGTGCCTGGCGGGAACAGCGGGCGGGAGTGCTTGCAAACCGGCCTTTCGAGGCAGACGGGGAGGTCTTCCAGCGGGAGAGTGCCGGTTGTGCTCAGACGTCCCACAGGCCAGGGGCAGGACCCAGCGCTGTCCCTGCCCCTGGCAGCCTTGCACAGACCTTCCTGGCCTCCGGGGGTACTGCCCCACCAAGGGGCAGGCTGCGGGGACTGGGTCCAGACATGCCCTTGCGCCTCCACTGGCTCATCCCCGCTGGTACCTTTCCCCTGGGCCTAGGCCTCGGTTGAGGCCTCCTTGGAGAGGAGGTTGCTGGCCGGGGCTGTCTCCACACTGCAAGGTGCTGGAGCTCAGAGGGCCTCGTCAGAGGGAAGGGACCAGTAAGGGGCTGGATGCCCAAGACGTCTTTGGCCCAGCAGCCTCAGGGCAGCAGGGAGAGGAAGAGGCCCAACTTGCCCCTAGGTCGGCTCTGCCCCTTCCCACACAGGCAGCCAACCCAGCAGCTGCCTGACAGACTCTGGCTCCCCCGAGCTCTCTGCCGGTGCAGGGGTCAGGAACAGACGAGTGCATGTGGTTCTGCCTTGGTCTGGGAGTGTGGACCCACTGCCTGGACCCCAGGCTCAGGGGCAAGGGCCCGGAGAGGGCAACACCCCGAAGCGCTTTTCTCCCGGGCTTGGGAGCATTGTGCGTGCCTGGCGGGAACAGCGGGCGGGAGTGTTGGCAAACCGGCCTTTGGAGGCAGCCGGGGAGGTCTTCCAGTGGGAGAGGGCCGGTTGTGCTCAGAGGCCCCACAGCCCAGGGGCAGGACCCAGCAAGGCCCCTGCCCCTGGCCAGCCTTGCCCAGACCTTCCTGGCCTCCGGGGGTACTGCCCCACCAAGGGGCAGGCTGCGGGGACTGGGTCCAGACATGCCCGTGCGCCTCCCCAGGCTCATCCCCCCTGGTGCCTTTCCCCTGGGCCTAGGCCTCGGTTGAGGCCTCCTTGGAGAGGAGGTTGCTGGCAGGGGCTGTCTCCACACTGCAAGGTGCTGGAGCTCAGAGGGCCTCGTCAGAGGGAAGAGACCAGCAACGGGATGGATGCCCAAGACCTCTTTGGCCCAGCAGCCTCAGGGCAGCAGGGAGAGCAAGAGGCCCAACTTGCCCCTAGGTCGGCTCTGCCCCTTCCCACACAGGCGGCCAGCCCAGCAGCTGCCTGACAGACTCTGGCTCCCCCGAGGTCTCTGCCGGTGCAGGGGGCAGGAACAGACGTGTGCATGTGGTTCTGAATTGGCCTGGGAGTGTGGACACCGTGCCTTGACCCCAGGCTCAGGGGCAAGGGCCCGGAGAGAGCACCACCCTGAAGCGCTTTTCTCCAGGGCTTGGGAGAATTGTGCGTGCCTGGCGGGAACAGCGGGCGGGAGTGTTGGCAAACCGGCCTTTGGAGGCAGCCGGGGAAGTCTTCCAGTGGGAGAGGGCCGGTTGTGCTCAGAGGACCCACAGGCCAGGGGCAGGACCCAGCAGGGCCCCTGCCCGTTGCCAGCCTTGCCCAGACCTTCCTGGCCTCCGGGGGTACTGCCCCACCAAGGGGCAGGCTGCGGGGACTGGGTCCAGACATGCCCGGGCACCTCCCCAGGCTCATCCCCGCTGGTGCCTTTCCCCTGGTCCTAGGCCTCGGTTGAGGCCTCCTTGGAGAGGAGGTTGCGGGCAGGGGCTGTCTCCACACTGCAAGGTGCTGGAGCTCAGAGGGCCTCGTCAGAGGGAAGGGACAAGCAAGGGGCTGGATGCCCAAGATCTCTTTGGCCCAGCAGCCTCAGGGCAGCAGGGAGAGCAAGAGGCCCAACTTGCCCCTAGGTCGGCTCTGCCCCTTCCCACACAGGCGGCCAGCCCAGCAGCTGCCTGACAGACTCTGGCTCCCCCGAGCGCTCTGCCGGTGCATGGGGCAGGAACAGACGTGTGCATGTCGTTCTGCCTTGGCCTGGGAGTGTGGACCCCCTGCCTGGCCCCCAGGCTCAGTGGAAAGGGCCCGGAGAGAGCACCACCCCGAGGCGATTTTCTCCCGGGCTTGGGAGCGTTGTGCGCCCTTGGTTGGAACAGCGGGCGGGAGTGTTGGCAAACCGGCCTTTGGAGGCAGCCGGGGAAGTCTTCCAGCGGGAGAGTGCCGGTTGTGCTCAGACGTCCCACAGGCCAGGGGCAGGACCCAGCGCTGTCCCTGCCCCTGGCAGCCTTGCACAGACCTTCCTGGCCTCCGGGGGTACTGCCCCACCAAGGGGCAGGCTGCGGGGACTGGGTCCAGACATGCCCGGGCGCCTCCCCAGGCTCATCCCCGCTGGTGCCTTTCCCCTGGGCCTAGGCCTCGGTTGAGGCCTCATTGGAGAGGAGGTTGCTGGCAGGGGCTGTCTCCACACTGCAAGGTGCTGGAGCTCAGAGGGCCTCGTCAGAGGGAATGGACCAGCAAGGGGCTGGATGCCCAAGACCTCTTTGGCCCAGCAGCCTCAGGGCAGCAGGGAGAGGAAGAGGCCCAACTTGCCCCTAGGTCGGCTCTGCCCCTTCCCACACAGGCGGCCAGCCCAGCAGCTGCCTGACAGACTCTGGCTCCCCCGAGCTCTCTGCCGGTGCAGGGGTCAGGAACAGACGTGTGCATGTGGTTCTGCCTTGGTCTGGGAGTGTGGACCAACTGCCTGGCCCCCAGGCTCAGGGGCAAGGGCCCGAGGAGAGCACCACACCGAAGTGCTTTTCTCCCGGGCTTGGGAGCATTGTGCGCGCCTGGCGGGAACAGTGGGCGGGAGTGCTTGCAAACCGGCCTTTGGAGGCAGCCGGGGAGGTCTTCCAGTGGGAGAGGGCCGGTTGTGCTCAGAGGCCCCACAGGCCAGGGGCAGGACCCAGCAGGGCCCCTGCCCCTGGCCAGCCTTGCCCAGACCTTCCTGGCCTCCGGGGGTACTGCCCCACCAAGGGGCAGGCTGCGGGGACAGGGTCCAGACATGCCCGGGCACCTCCCCTTGCTCAACCCCGCTGGTGCCTTTCCCCTGGGCCTAGGCCTCGGATGAGGCCTCCTTGGAGAGGAGATTGCTGGCAGGGGCTGTCTCCACACTGCAAGGTGCTGGAGCTCAGAGGGCCTCGTCAGAGGGAAGGGACCAGTAAGGGGCTGGATGCCCAAGACGTCTTTGGCCCTGCAGCCTCAGGGCAGCAGGGAGAGCAAGAGGCCCAACTTGCCCCTAGGTCGGCTCTGCCCCTTCCCACACAGGCGGCCAGCCCAGCACCTGCCTGAGAGACTCTGGCTCCCCCGAGCTCTCTGCCGGTGCAGGGGACAGGAACAGACGTGTGCATGTGTTTCTGCCTTGGTCTGGGAGTGTGTTCCCCCTGCCTTGCCCACAGGCTCAGGGGCAAGGGCCCGGAGAGAGCACCACCCCGAAGCGCTTTTCTCCCGGGCTTGGGAGCATTGTGCGTGCCTGGCGGGAAGAGCGGGCAGGAGTGTTGGCAAACTGGCCTTTGGAGGCAGCCGGGGAGGTCTTCCAGTGGGAGAGGGCCGGTTGTGCTCAGAGGCCCCACAGGCCATGGGGAGGACCCAGCAGGGCCCCTGCCCCTGGCCAGCCTTGCCCAGATCTTCCTGGCCTCCGGGGGTACTGCCCCACCAAGGGGCAGGCTGCGGGGACTGGGTCCAGACATGCCCGGGCGCCTCCCCAGGCTCATCCCCGCTGGTGCCTTTCCCCTGGGCCTAGGCCTCGGTTGAGGCCTCCTTGGAGAGGATGTTGCTGGCAGGGGCTGTCTCCACACTGCAAGGTGCTGGAGCTCAGAGGGCCTCGTCAGAGGGAAGGGACCAGCAAGGGGCTGGATGCCCAAGACCTCTTTGGCCCAGCAGCCTCAGGGCAGCAGGGATAGGAAGAGGCCCAACTTGCCCCTAGGTCGGCTCTGCCCCTTCCCACACAGGCGGCCAGCCCAGCAGCTGCCTGACAGACTCTGGCTCCCCCGAGCTCTCTGCCGGTGCAGGGGTCAGGAACAGACGTGTGCATGTGGTTCTGCCTTGGTCTGGGAGTGTGGACCAACTGCCTGGCCCCCAGGCTCAGGGGCAAGGGCCCAAGGAGAGCACCACCCCGAAGTGCTTTTCTCCCGGGCTTGGGAGCATTGTGCGTGCCTGGCGGGAACAGTGGGCGGGAGTGTTGGCAAACTGGCCTTTGGAGGCAGCCGGGGAGTTCTTCCAGTGGGAGAGGGCCGGTTGTGCTCAGAGGCCCCACAGGCCAGGGGCAGGACTGAGCAGGGCCCCTGCCCCTGGCCAGCCTTGCCCAGACCTTCCTGGCCTCCGGGGGTACTGCCCCACCAAGGGGCAGGCTGCGGGGACTGGGTCCAGAAACGCCCGGGCGCCTCCCCAGGCTCATCCCCGCTGGTGCCTTTCCCCTGGGCCTAGGCCTCGGTTGAGGCCTCCTTGGAGAGGAGGTTGCTGGCAGGGGCTGTCTCCACACTGCAAGGTGCTGGAGCTCAGAGGGCCCCGTCAGAGTGAAGGGACCAGCAAGGGGCTGGATGCCCAAGACCTCTTTGGCCCAGCAGCCTCAGGGCAGCAGGGAGAGCAAGAGGCCCAACTTGCCCCTAGGTCGGCTCTGCCACTTCCCACACAGGCGGCCAGCCCAGCAGCTGCCTGACAGACTCTGGCTCCCCCGAGCTCTCTGCCGGTGCAGGGGGCAGGTCAGACGTGTGCATGTGGTTCTGCCTTGGCCTGGGAGTGTGGACACCCTGCCTTGCCCCCAGGCTCAGGGGCAAGGGCCCAGAGAGAGCACCACCCTGAAGCGCTTTTCTTCCGGGGTTAGGAGCATTGTGCCCGCCTGCTGGTAACAGTGGCCGGGAGCGCTTGCAAACCGGCCTTTGGAGGCAGCCGGGGAGGTCTTCCAGTGGGAGAGGGCCGGTTGTGCTCAGAGGCCCCACAGGCCAGGGGCAGGACCCAGCAGGGCCCCTGCCCCTGGCCAGTCTTGCCCAGACCTTCCTGGCCTCCGGGGGTACTGCCCCACCAAGGGGCAGGCTGCGGGGACTGGGTCCAGACATGCTCGGGCGCCTCCCCTGGCTCATCCCCGCTGGTGCCTTTCCCCTGGGCCTAGGCCTCGGTTGAGGCCTCCTTGGAGAGGAGGTTGCTGGCAGGGGCTGTCTCCACACTGCAAGGTGCTGGAGCTCAGAGGGCCTCGTCAGAGGGAAGGGACCAGTAAGGGGCTGGATGCCCAAGACGTCTTTGGCCCAGCAGCCTCAGGGCAGCAGGGAGAGCAAGAGGCCCAACTTGCCCCTAGGGCGGCTCTGCCCCTTCCCACACAGGCGGCCAACCCAGCAGCTGCCTGACAGACTCTGGCTCCCCCAAGCTCTCTGCCGTTGCAGGGGACAGGAACAGACGTGGGCATGTGGTTCTGCCTTGGCCTGGGAGTGTGTTCCCCATGCCTTGCCCCCAGGCTCAGGGGCAAGGGCCCGGAGAAAGCACCACCCCGAAGCGCTTTTCTCCCGGGCTTGGGAGCATTGTGCAAGTCTGGCGTGAACAGCGGGTGGGAGTGTTGGCAAACAGGACTTTGGAGGCAGCCGGGGAGGTCTTCCAGCGGGAGAGGGCCGGTTGTGCTCAGAGGCCCCACAGGCCAGGGGCAGGACCCAGCACGTCCCCTGCCCCTGGGCAGCCTTTCCCAGACCTTCCTGGCCTCCGGGGGTACTGCCCCACCAAGGGGCAGGCTGCGGGGACTGGGTCCAGACATGCCTGGGCGCCTCCCCAGGCTCATCCCCGCTGATGCCTTTCCCCTGGTCCTAGGTCTCGGTTGAGGCCTCCTTGGAGAGGAGGTTGCTGGCAGGGGCTGTCTCCACACTGCAAGGTGCTGGAGCTCAGAGGGCCTCGTCAGAGGGAAGGGACAAGCAAAGGGCTGGATGCCCAAGACCTCTTTGGCCCAGCAGCCTCAGGGCAGCAGGGAGAGCAAGAGGCCCAACTTGCCCCTAGGTCGGCTCTGCCCCTTCCCACAAAGGTGGCCAGCCCAGCAGCTGCCTGACAGACTCTGGCTCCCCCGAGCTCTCTGCCGGTGCAGGGGTCAGGAACAGACGTGTGCATGTGGTTCTGCCTTGGCCTGGGAGTGTGGACCCCCTGCCTGGCCCCCAGTCTCAGGGGCAAGGGCCCGGAGAGAGCACCACCCCGAAGCGCTTTTCTCCCGGGATGGGAGCATTGTGCGCGCTTGGTGGGAACAGTGGGCGGGAGTGCGTGCAAAACGGCCTTTGGAGGCAGCCGGGGAGGTCTTCCAGTGGGAGAGGGCCGGTTGTGCTCAGAGGCCCCACAGGACAGGGGCAGGACCCAGCAGGTCCCCTGCCCCTGGTCAGCCTTGCCCAGACCTTCCTGGCCTCCAGGGGTACTGCCCCACCAAGGGGCAGGCTGCGGGGACTGGGTCCAGACATGCCCGGGCGCCTCTCCAGGCTCATCCCCGCTGGTGCCTTTCCCCTGGGCCTAGGCCTCGGTTGAGGCCTCCTTGGAGAGGAGATTGCTGGCAGGTGCTGTCTCCACACTGCAAGGTGCTGGAGCTCAGAGGCCCTCGTCAGAGGGAAGGGACCAGCAAAGGGCTGGATGCCCAAGACGTCTTTGGCCCAGCAGCCTCAGGGCAGCAGGGACAGCAAGAGGCCCAACTTGCCCCTAGGTCGGCTCTGCCCCTTCCCACACAGGCGGCCAGCCCAGCACCTGCCTGAGAGACTCTGGCTCCCCCGAGCTCTCTGCCGGTGTAGGGGGCAGGAACAGACGTGTTCATGTCGTTCTGTCTTGGCCTGGGAGTGTGTTCCCCCTGCCTGGCCCGCAGGCTTAGGGGCAAGGGCCCGGAGAGAGCACCACCCCGAAGCGCTTTTCTACCGGGCATGGAGCATTGTGCGTGCCTGGCGGGATCAGCGGGCGGGAGTGCTTGCAAACCGGCCTTTCGAGGCAGACGGGGAGGTCTTCCAGCGGGAGAGTGCCGGTTGTGCTCAGACGTCCACAGGCCAGGGGCAGGACCCAGCGCTGTCCCTGCCCCTGGCAGCCTTGCACAGACCTTCCTGGCCTCCGGGGGTACTGCCCCACCAAGGGGCAGGCTGCGCGGACTGGGTCCAGACATGCCCGGGCGCCTCCCCAGGCTCATCCCCGCTGGTGCCTTTCCCCTGGGCCTAGGACTCGGTTGAGGCCTCATTGGAGAGGAGGTTGCTGGCAGGGGCTGTCTCCACACTGCAAGGTGCTGGAGCTCAGAGGGCCTCGTCAGAGGGAAGGGACCAGCAAGGGGCTGGATGCCCAAGACCTCTTTGGCCCAGCAGCCTCAGGGCAGCAGGGAGAGGAAGAGGCCCAACTTGCCCCTAGGTCGGCTCTGCCCCTTCCCACACAGGCGGCCAGCCCAGCAGCTGCCTGACAGACTCTGGCTCCCCCGAGCTCTCTGCCGGTGCAGGGGTCAGGAACAGACGTGTGCATGTGGTTCTGCCTTGGTCTGGGAGTGTGGACCAACTGCCTGGCCCCCAGGCTCAGGGGCAAGGGCCCGAGGAGAGCACCACACCGAAGTGCTTTTCTCCCGGGCTTGGGAGCATTGTGCGTGCCTGGTGGGAACAGCGGGCGGGAGTGTTGGCAAACTGGCCTTTGGAGGCAGCCGGGGAGTTCTTCCAGTGGGAGAGGGCCGGTTGTGCTCAGAGGCCCCACAGGCCAGGGGCAGGACCCAGCAGGGCCCCTGCCCCTGGCCAGCCTTGCCCAGACCTTCCTGGCTTCCGGGGGTACTGCCCCACCAAGGGGCAGGCTGCGGGGACTGGGTCCAGACATGCCTGGGCGCCTCCCCAGGCTCATCCCCGCTGGTGCCTTTCCCCTGGGCCTAGGCCTCGGTTGAGGCCTCCTTGGAGAGGAGGTTGCTGGCAGGGGCTGTCTCCACACTGCAAGGTGCTGGAGCTCAGAGGGCCTCGTCAGAGGGAAGGGACCAGCAAGGGGCTGGATGCCCAAGACCTCTTTGGCCCAGCAGCCTCAGGGCAGCAGGGAGAGCAAGAGGCCCAACTTGCCCCTAGGTCGGCTCTGCCACTTCCCACACAGGCGGCCAGCCCAGCAGCTGCCTGACAGACTCTGGCTCACCCGAGCTCTCTGCTGGTGCAGGGGGCAGGTCAGACGTGTGCATGTGGTTCTGCCTTGGCCTGGGAGTGTGGACACCCTGACTTGCCCCCAGGCTCAGGGGCAAGGGCCCAGAGAGAGCACCACCCTGAAGCGCTTTTCTTCCGGGCTTAGGAGCATTGTGCCCGCCTGCTGGTAACAGTGGCCGGGAGCGCTTGCAAACCGGCCTTTGGAGGCAGCCGGGGAGGTCTTCCAGTGGGAGAGGGCCGGTTGTGCTCAGAGGCCCCACAGGCCAGGGGCAGGACCCAGCAGGTCCCCTGCCCCTGGCCAGCCTTTCCCAGACCTTCCTGGCCTCCGGGGGTACTGCCCCACCAAGGGGCAGGCTGCGGGGACTGGGTCCAGACATGCCTGGGCGCCTCCCCAGGCTCATCCCCGCTGGTGCCTTTCCCCTGGTCCTAGGTCTCGGTTGAGGCCTCCTTGGAGAGGAGGTTGCTGGCAGGGGCTGTCTCCACACTGCAAGGTGCTGGAGCTCAGAGGGCCTCGTCAGAGGGAAGGGACCAGCAAGGGGCTGGATGCCCAAGACCTCTTTGGCCCAGCAGCCTCAGGGCAGCAGGGAGAGCAAGAGGCCCAACTTGCCCCTAGGTCGGCTCTGCCCCTTCCCACAAAGGCGGCCAGCCCAGCAGCTGCCTGACAGACTCTGGCTCCCCCGAGCTCTCTGCCGGTGCAGGGGTCAGGAACACACGTGTGCATGTGGTTCTGCCTTGGCCTGGGAGTGTGGACCCCCTGCCTGGCCCCCAGTCTCAGGGGCAAGGGCCCGGAGAGAGCACCACCCCGAAGCGCTTTTCTCCCGGGATGGGAGCATTGTGCGCGCTTGGTGGGAACAGTGGGCGGGAGTGCGTGCAAAACGGCCTTTGGAGGCAGCCGGGGTGGTCTTCCAGTGGGAGAGGGCCGGTTGTGCTCAGAGGCCCCACAGGCCAGGGGCAGGACCCAGCAGGTCCCCTGCCCCTGGTCAGCCTTGCCCAGACCTTCCTGGCCTCCAGGGGTACTGCCCCACCAAGGGGCAGGCTGCGGGGACTGGGTCCAGACATGCCCGGGCGCCTCCCCAGGCTCATCCCCGCTGGTGCCTTTCCCCTGGGCCTAGGCCTCGGTTGAGGCCTCCTTGGAGAGGAGATTGCTGGCAGGTGCTGTCTCCACACTGCAAGGTGCTGGAGCTCAGAGGGCCTCGTCAGAGGGAAGGGACCAGCAAAGGGCTGGATGCCCAAGACGTCTTTGGCCCAGCAGCCTCAGGGCAGCAGGGAGAGCAAGAGGCCCAACTTGCCCCTAGGTCGGCTCTGCCCCTTCCCACACAGGCGGCCAGCCCAGCACCTGCCTGAGAGACTCTGGCTCCCCCGAGCTCTCTGCCGGTGTAGGGGGCAGGAACAGACGTGTTCATGTCGTTCTGTCTTGGACTGGGAGTGTGTTCCCCCTGCCTGGCCCGCAGGCTTAGGGGCAAGGGCCCGGAGAGAGCACCACCCCGAAGCGCTTTTCTACCGGGCTTGGGAGCATTGTGCGTGCCTGGCGGGAACAGCGGGCGGGAGTGCTTGCAAACCGGCCTTTCGAGGCAGACGGGGAGGTCTTCCAGCGGGAGAGTGCCGGTTGTGCTCAGACGTCCCACAGGCCAGGGGCAGGACCCAGCGCTGTCCCTGCCCCTGGCAGCCTTGCACAGACCTTCCTGGCCTCCGGGGGTACTGCCCCACCAAGGGGCAGGCTGCGGGGACTGGGTCCAGACATGCCCTTGCGCCTCCACTGGCTCATCCCCGCTGGTACCTTTCCCCTGGGCCTAGGCCTCGGTTGAGGCCTCCTTGGAGAGGAGGTTGCTGGCCGGGGCTGTCTCCACACTGCAAGGTGCTGGAGCTCAGAGGGCCTCGTCAGAGGGAAGGGACCAGTAAGGGGCTGGATGCCCAAGACGTCTTTGGCCCAGCAGCCTCAGGGCAGCAGGGAGAGGAAGAGGCCCAACTTGCCCCTAGGTCGGCTCTGCCCCTTCCCACACAGGCAGCCAACCCAGCAGCTGCCTGACAGACTCTGGCTCCCCCGAGCTCTCTGCCGGTGCAGGGGTCAGGAACAGACGAGTGCATGTGGTTCTGCCTTGGTCTGGGAGTGTGGACCCACTGCCTGGACCCCAGGCTCAGGGGCAAGGGCCCGGAGAGGGCAACACCCCGAAGCGCTTTTCTCCCGGGCTTGGGAGCATTGTGCGTGCCTGGCGGTAAGAGCGGGCGGGAGTGTTGGGAAACCGGCCTTTGGAGGCAGCCGGGGAGGTCTTCCAGTGGGAGAGGGCCGGTTGTGCTCAGAGGCCCCACAGCCCAGGGGCAGGACCCAGCAAGGCCCCTGCCCCTGGCCAGCCTTGCCCAGACCTTCCTGGCCTCCGGGGGTACTGCCCCACCAAGGGGCAGGCTGCGGGGACTGGGTCCAGACATGCCCGTGCGCCTCCCCAGGCTCATCCCCCCTGGTGCCTTTCCCCTGGGCCTAGGCCTCGGTTGAGGCCTCCTTGGAGAGGAGGTTGCTGGCAGGGGCTGTCTCCACACTGCAAGGTGCTGGAGCTCAGAGGGCCTCGTCAGAGGGAAGGGACCAGCAACGGGATGGATGCCCAAGACCTCTTTGGCCCAGCAGCCTCAGGGCAGCAGGGAGAGCAAGAGGCCCAACTTGCCCCTAGGTCGGCTCTGCCCCTTCCCACACAGGCGGCCAGCCCAGCAGCTGCCTGACAGACTCTGGCTCCCCCGAGCGCTCTGCCGGTGCATGGGGCAGGAACAGACGTGTGCATGTCGTTCTGCCTTGGCCTGGGAGTGTGGACCCCCTGCCTGGCCCCCAGGCTCAGTGGAAAGGGCCCGGAGAGAGCACCACCCCGAGGCGATTTTCTCCCGGGCTTGGGAGCGTTGTGCGCCCTTGGTTGGAACAGCGGGCGGGAGTGTTGGCAAACCGGCCTTTGGAGGCAGCCGGGGAAGTCTTCCAGCGGGAGAGTGCCGGTTGTGCTCAGACGTCCCACAGGCCAGGGGCAGGACCCAGCGCTGTCCCTGCCCCTGGCAGCCTTGCACAGACCTTCCTGGCCTCCGGGGGTACTGCCCCACCAAGGGGCAGGCTGCGGGGACTGGGTCCAGACATGCCCGGGCGCCTCCCCAGGCTCATCCCCGCTGGTGCCTTTCCCCTGGGCCTAGGCCTCGGTTGAGGCCTCATTGGAGAGGAGGTTGCTGGCAGGGGCTGTCTCCACACTGCAAGGTGCTGGAGCTCAGAGGGCCTCGTCAGAGGGAATGGACCAGCAAGGGGCTGGATGCCCAAGACCTCTTTGGCCCAGCAGCCTCAGGGCAGCAGGGAGAGGAAGAGGCCCAACTTGCCCCTAGGTCGGCTCTGCCCCTTCCCACACAGGCGGCCAGCCCAGCAGCTGCCTGACAGACTCTGGCTCCCCCGAGCTCTCTGCCGGTGCAAGGGTCAGGAACAGACGTGTGCATGTGGTTCTGCCTTGGTCTGGGAGTGTGGACCAACTGCCTGGCCCCCAGGCTCAGGGGCAAGGGCCCGAGGAGAGCACCACACCGAAGTGCTTTTCTCCCGGGCTTGGGAGCATTGTGCGTGCCTGGCAGGAACAGTGGGCGGGAGTGTTGGCAAACTGGCCTTTGGAGGCAGCCGGGGAGTTCTTCCAGTGGGAGAGGGCCGGTTGTGCTCAGAGGCCCCACAGGCCAGGGGCAGGACCCAGCAGGGCCCCTGCCCCTGGCCAGCCTTGCCCAGACCTTCCTGGCCTCCGGGGGTACTGCCCCACCAAGGGGCAGGCTGCGGGGACTGGGTCCAGACATGCCCGGGCGCCTCCCCAGGCTCATCCCCGCTGGTGCCTTTCCCCTGGGCCTAGGCCTCGGTTGAGGCCTCCTTGGAGAGGAGGTTGCTGGCAGGGGCTGTCTCCACACTGCAAGGTGCTGGAGCTCAGAGGGCCTCGTCAGAGGGAAGGGACCAGCAAGGGGCTGGATGCCCAAGACGTCTTTGGCCCAGCAGCCTCAGGGCAGCAGGGAGAGCAAGAGGCCCAACTTGCCCCTAGGTCGGCTCTGCCACTTCCCACACAGGCGGCCAGCCCAGCAGCTGCCTGACAGACTCTGGCTCCCCCGAGCTCTCTGCTGGTGCAGGGGGCAGGTCAGACGTGTGCATGTGGTTCTGCCTTGGCCTGGGAGTGTGGACACCCTGCCTTGCCCCCAGGCTCAGGGGCAAGGGCCCAGAGAGAGCACCACCCTGAAGCGCTTTTCTTCCGGTCTTAGGAGCATTGTGCCCGCCTGCTGGTAACAGTGGCCGGGAGCGCTTGCAAACCGGCCTTTGGAGGCAGCCGGGGAGGTCTTCCAGTGGGAGAGGGCCGGTTGTGCTCAGAGGTCCCACAGGCCAGGGGCAGGACCCAGCAGGTCCCCTGCCCCTGGCCAGCCTTTCCCAGACCTTCCTGGCCTCCGGGGGTACTGCCCCACCAAGGGGCAGGCTGCGGGGACTGGGTCCAGACATGCCTGGGCGCCTCCCCAGGCTCATCCCCGCTGGTGCCTTTCCCCTGGTCCTAGGTCTCGGTTGAGGCCTCCTTGGAGAGGAGGTTGCTGGCAGGGGCTGTCTCCACACTGCAAGGTGCTGGAGCTCAGAGGGCCTCGTCAGAGGGAAGGGACAAGCAAAGGGCTGGATGCCCAAGACCTCTTTGGCCCAGCAGCCTCAGGGCAGCAGGGAGAGCAAGAGGCCCAACTTGCCCCTAGGTCGGCTCTGCCCCTTCCCACAAAGGCGGCCAGCCCAGCAGCTGCCTGACAGACTCTGGCTCCCCCGAGCTCTCTGCCGGTGCAGGGGTCAGGAACAGACGTGTGCATGTGGTTCTGCCTTGGCCTGGGAGTGTGGACCCCCTGCCTGGCCCCCAGTCTCAGGGGCAAGGGCCCAGAGAGAGCAACACCCCGAAGCGCTTTTCTCCCGGGATGGGAGCATTGTGCGCGCTTGGTGGGAACAGTGGGCGGGAGTGCGTGCAAAACGGCCTTTGGAGGCAGCCGGGGAGGTCTTCCAGTGGGAGAGGGCCGGTTGTGCTCAGAGGCCCCACAGGCCAGGGGCAGGACCCAGCAGGTCCCCTGCCCCTGGTCAGCCTTGCCCCGACCTTCCTGGCCTCCAGGGGTACTGCCCCACCAAGGGGCAGGCTGCGGGGACTGGGTCCAGACATGCCCGGGCGCCTCCCCAGGCTCATCCCCGCTGGTGCCTTTCCCCTGGGCCTAGGCCTCGGTTGAGGCCTCCTTGGAGAGGAGATTGCTGGCAGGTGCTGTCTCCACACTGCAAGGTGCTGGAGCTCAGAGGGCCTCGTCAGAGGGAAGGGACCAGCAAAGGGCTGGATGCCCAAGACGTCTTTGGCCCAGCAGCCTCAGGGCAGCAGGGACAACAAGAGGCCCAACTTGCCCCTAGGTCGGCTCTGCCCCTTCCCACACAGGCGGCCAGCCCAGCACCTGCCTGAGAGACTCTGGCTCCCCCGAGCTCTCTGCCGGTGTAGGGGGCAGGAACAGACGTGTTCATGTCGTTCTGTCTTGGCCTGGGAGTGTGTTCCCCCTGCCTGGCCCGCAGGCTTAGGGGCAAGGGCCCGGAGAGAGCACCACCCCGAAGCGCTTTTCTACCGGGCTTGGGAGCATTGTGCGTGCCTGGCGGGAACAGCGGGCGGGAGTGCTTGCAAACCAGCCTTTCGAGGCAGACGGGGAGGTCTTCCAGCGGGAGAGTGCCGGTTGTGCTCAGACGTCCCACAGGCCAGGGGCAGGACCCAGCGCTGTCCCTGCCCCTGGCAGCCTTGCACAGACCTACCTGGCCTCCGGGGGTACTGCCCCACCAAGGGGCAGGCTGCGGGGACTGGGTCCAGACATGCCCGGGCGCCTCCCCAGGCTCATTCCCGCTGGTGCCTTTCCCCTGGGCCTAGGCCTCGGTTGAGGCCGCCTTGGAGAGGAGGTTGCTGGCAGGGGCTGTCTCCACACTGCAAGGTGCTGGAGCTCAGAGGGCCTCATCAGAGGGAAGGGACCAGCAAGGGGCTGGATGCCCAAGACCTATTTGGCCCAGCAGCCTCAGGGCAGCAGGGAGAGCTAGAGGCCCAACTTGCCCCTAGGTCGGCTCTGCCCCTTTCCACACAGGCCGCCAACCCAGCAGCTGCCTGGCATACTCTGGCTCCCCCGAGCTCTCTGCCGGTGCAGGGGGCAGGTCAGACGTGTGCATGTGGTTCTGCCTTGGCCTGGGAGTGTGGACACCCTGCCTTGCCCCCAGGCTCAGGGGCAAGGGCCCAGAGAGAGCACCACCCTGAAGCGCTTTTCTTCCGGGCTTAGGAGCATTGTGCCCGCCTGCTGGTAACAGTGGCCGGGAGCGCTTGCAAACCGGCCTTTGGAGGCAGCCGGGGAGGTCTTCCAGTGGGAGAGGGCCGGTTGTGCTCAGAGGCCCCACAGGCCAGGGGCAGGACCCAGCAGGTCCCCTGCCCCTGGTCAGCCTTGCCCAGACCTTCCTGGCCTCCAGGGGTACTGCCCCACCAAGGGGCAGGCTGCGGGGACTGGGTCCAGACATGCCCGGGCGCCTCCCCAGGCTCATCCCCGCTGGTGCCTTTCCCCTGGGCCTAGGCCTCGGTTGAGGCCTCCTTGGAGAGGAGATTGCTGGCAGGTGCTGTCTCCACACTGCAAGGTGCTGGAGCTCAGAGGGCCTCGTCAGAGGGAAGGGACCAGCAAAGGGCTGGATGCCCAAGACGTCTTTGGCCCAGCAGCCTCAGGGCAGCAGGGAGAGCAAGAGGCCCAACTTGCCCCTAGGTCGGCTCTGCCCCTTCCCACACAGGCGGCCAGCCCAGCACCTGCCTGAGAGACTCTGGCTCCCCCGAGCTCTCTGCCGGTGTAGGGGGCAGGAACAGACGTGTTCATGTCGTTCTGTCTTGGACTGGGAGTGTGTTCCCCCTGCCTGGCCCGCAGGCTTAGGGGCAAGGGCCCGGAGAGAGCACCACCCCGAAGCGCTTTTCTACCGGGCTTGGGAGCATTGTGCGTGCCTGGCGGGAACAGCGGGCGGGAGTGCTTGCAAACCGGCCTTTCGAGGCAGACGGGGAGGTCTTCCAGCGGGAGAGTGCCGGTTGTGCTCAGACGTCCCACAGGCCAGGGGCAGGACCCAGCGCTGTCCCTGCCCCTGGCAGCCTTGCACAGACCTTCCTGGCCTCCGGGGGTACTGCCCCACCAAGGGGCAGGCTGCGGGGACTGGGTCCAGACATGCCCTTGCGCCTCCACTGGCTCATCCCCGCTGGTACCTTTCCCCTGGGCCTAGGCCTCGGTTGAGGCCTCCTTGGAGAGGAGGTTGCTGGCCGGGGCTGTCTCCACACTGCAAGGTGCTGGAGCTCAGAGGGCCTCGTCAGAGGGAAGGGACCAGTAAGGGGCTGGATGCCCAAGACGTCTTTGGCCCAGCAGCCTCAGGGCAGCAGGGAGAGGAAGAGGCCCAACTTGCCCCTAGGTCGGCTCTGCCCCTTCCCACACAGGCAGCCAACCCAGCAGCTGCCTGACAGACTCTGGCTCCCCCGAGCTCTCTGCCGGTGCAGGGGTCAGGAACAGACGAGTGCATGTGGTTCTGCCTTGGTCTGGGAGTGTGGACCCACTGCCTGGACCCCAGGCTCAGGGGCAAGGGCCCGGAGAGGGCAACACCCCGAAGCGCTTTTCTCCCGGGCTTGGGAGCATTGTGCGTGCCTGGCGGGAACAGCGGGCGGGAGTGTTGGCAAACCGGCCTTTGGAGGCAGCCGGGGAGGTCTTCCAGTGGGAGAGGGCCGGTTGTGCTCAGAGGCCCCACAGCCCAGGGGCAGGACCCAGCAGGGCCCCTGCCCCTGGCCAGCCTTGCCCAGACCTTCCTGGCCTCCGGGGGTACTGCACCACCAAGGGGCAGGCTGCGGGGACTGGGTCCAGACATGCCCGTGCGCCTCCCCAGGCTCATCCCCCCTGGTGCCTTTCCCCTGGGCCTAGGCCTCGGTTGAGGCCTCCTTGGAGAGGAGGTTGCTGGCAGGGGCTGTCTCCACACTGCAAGGTGCTGGAGCTCAGAGGGCCTCGTCAGAGGGAAGGGACCAGCAACGGGATGGATGCCCAAGACCTCTTTGGCCCAGCAGCCTCAGGGCAGCAGGGAGAGCAAGAGGCCCAACTTGCCCCTAGGTCGGCTCTGCCCCTTCCCACACAGGCGGCCAGCCCAGCAGCTGCCTGACAGACTCTGGCTCCCCCCAGCTCTCTGCCGGTGGAGGGGGCAGGAACAGACGTGTGCATGTGGTTCTGAATTGGCCTGGGAGTGTGGACACCGTGCCTTGACCCCAGGCTCAGGGTCAAGGGCCCGGAGAGAGCACCACCCTGAAGCGCTTTTCTCCCGGGCTTGGGAGAATTGTGCGTGCCTGGCGGGAACAGCGGGCGGGAGTGTTGGCAAACCGGCCTTTGGAGGCAGCCGGGGAAGTCTTCCAGTGGGAGAGGGCCGGTTGTGCTCAGAGGACCCACAGGCCAGGGGCAGGACCCAGCAGGCCCCTGCCCGTTGCCAGCCTTGCCCAGACCTTCCTGGCCTCCGGGGGTACTGCCCCACCAAGGGGCAGGCTGCGGGGACTGGGTCCAGACATGCCCGGGCGCCTCCCCAGGCTCATCCCCGCTGGTGCCTTTCCCCTGGTCCTAGGCCTCGGTTGAGGCCTCCTTGGAGAGGAGGTTGCTGGCAGGGGCTGTCTCCACACTGCAAGGTGCTGGAGCTCAGAGGGCCTCGTCAGAGGGAAGGGACCAGCAAAGGGCTGGATGCCCAAGACGTCTTTGGCCCAGCAGCCTCAGGGCAGCAGGGACAACAAGAGGCCCAACTTGCCCCTAGGTCGGCTCTGCCCCTTCCCACACAGGCGGCCAGCCCAGCACCTGCCTGAGAGACTCTGGCTCCCCCGAGCTCTCTGCCGGTGTAGGGGGCAGGAACAGACGTGTTCATGTCGTTCTGTCTTGGCCTGGGAGTGTGTTCCCCCTGCCTGGCCCGCAGGCTTAGGGGCAAGGGCCCGGAGAGAGCACCACCCCGAAGCGCTTTTCTACCGGGCTTGGGAGCATTGTGCGTGCCTGGCGGGAACAGCGGGCGGGAGTGCTTGCAAACCAGCCTTTCGAGGCAGACGGGGAGGTCTTCCAGCGGGAGAGTGCCGGTTGTGCTCAGACGTCCCACAGGCCAGGGGCAGGACCCAGCGCTGTCCCTGCCCCTGGCAGCCTTGCACAGACCTTCCTGGCCTCCGGGGGTACTGCCCCACCAAGGGGCAGGCTGCGGGGACTGGGTCCAGACATGCCCGGGCGCCTCCCCAGGCTCATTCCCGCTGGTGCCTTTCCCCTGGGCCTAGGCCTCGGTTGAGGCCGCCTTGGAGAGGAGGTTGCTGGCAGGGGCTGTCTCCACACTGCAAGGTGCTGGAGCTCAGAGGGCCTCATCAGAGGGAAGGGACCAGCAAGGGGCTGGATGCCCAAGACCTATTTGGCCCAGCAGCCTCAGGGCAGCAGGGAGAGCTAGAGGCCCAACTTGCCCCTAGGTCGGCTCTGCCCCTTTCCACACAGGCCGCCAACCCAGCAGCTGCCTGGCATACTCTGGCTCCCCCGAGGTCTCTGCCGGTGCAGGGGGCAGGTCAGACGTGTGCATGTGGTTCTGCCTTGGCCTGGGAGTGTGGACACCCTGCCTTGCCCCCAGGCTCAGGGGCAAGGGCCCAGAGAGAGCACCACCCTGAAGCGCTTTTCTTCCGGGCTTAGGAGCATTGTGCCCGCCTGCTGGTAACAGTGGCCGGGAGCGCTTGCAAACCGGCCTTTGGAGGCAGCCGGGGAGGTCTTCCAGTGGGAGAGGGCCGGTTGTGCTCAGAGGCCCCACAGGCCAGGGGCAGGACCCAGCAGGTCCCCTGCCCCTGGTCAGCCTTGCCCAGACCTTCCTGGCCTCCAGGGGTACTGCCCCACCAAGGGGCAGGCTGCGGGGACTGGGTCCAGACATGCCCGGGCGCCTCCCCAGGCTCATCCCCGCTGGTGCCTTTCCCCTGGGCCTAGGCCTCGGTTGAGGCCTCCTTGGAGAGGAGATTGCTGGCAGGTGCTGTCTCCACACTGCAAGGTGCTGGAGCTCAGAGGGCCTCGTCAGAGGGAAGGGACCAGCAAAGGGCTGGATGCCCAAGACGTCTTTGGCCCAGCAGCCTCAGGGCAGCAGGGAGAGCAAGAGGCCCAACTTGCCCCTAGGTCGGCTCTGCCCCTTCCCACACAGGCGGCCAGCCCAGCACCTGCCTGAGAGACTCTGGCTCCCCCGAGCTCTCTGCCGGTGTAGGGGGCAGGAACAGACGTGTTCATGTCGTTCTGTCTTGGACTGGGAGTGTGTTCCCCCTGCCTGGCCCGCAGGCTTAGGGGCAAGGGCCCGGAGAGAGCACCACCCCGAAGCGCTTTTCTACCGGGCTTGGGAGCATTGTGCGTGCCTGGCGGGAACAGCGGGCGGGAGTGCTTGCAAACCGGCCTTTCGAGGCAGACGGGGAGGTCTTCCAGCGGGAGAGTGCCGGTTGTGCTCAGACGTCCCACAGGCCAGGGGCAGGACCCAGCGCTGTCCCTGCCCCTGGCAGCCTTGCACAGACCTTCCTGGCCTCCGGGGGTACTGCCCCACCAAGGGGCAGGCTGCGGGGACTGGGTCCAGACATGCCCTTGCGCCTCCACTGGCTCATCCCCGCTGGTACCTTTCCCCTGGGCCTAGGCCTCGGTTGAGGCCTCCTTGGAGAGGAGGTTGCTGGCCGGGGCTGTCTCCACACTGCAAGGTGCTGGAGCTCAGAGGGCCTCGTCAGAGGGAAGGGACCAGTAAGGGGCTGGATGCCCAAGACGTCTTTGGCCCAGCAGCCTCAGGGCAGCAGGGAGAGGAAGAGGCCCAACTTGCCCCTAGGTCGGCTCTGCCCCTTCCCACACAGGCAGCCAACCCAGCAGCTGCCTGACAGACTCTGGCTCCCCCGAGCTCTCTGCCGGTGCAGGGGTCAGGAACAGACGAGTGCATGTGGTTCTGCCTTGGTCTGGGAGTGTGGACCCACTGCCTGGACCCCAGGCTCAGGGGCAAGGGCCCTGAGAGGGCAACACCCCGAAGCGCTTTTCTCCCGGGCTTGGGAGCATTGTGCGTGCCTGGCGGGAACAGCGGGCGAGAGTGTTGGCAAACCGGCCTTTGGAGGCAGCCGGGGAGGTCTTCCAGTGGGAGAGGGCCGGTTGTGCTCAGAGGCCCCACAGCCCAGGGGCAGGACCCAGCAGGGCCCCTGCCCCTGGCCAGCCTTGCCCAGACCTTCCTGGCCTCCGGGGGTACTGCCCCACTAAGGGGCAGGCTGCGGGGACTGGGTCCAGACATGCCCGTGCGCCTCCCCAGGCTCATCCCCCCTGGTGCCTTTCCCCTGGGCCTAGGCCTCGGTTGAGGCCTCCTTGGAGAGGAGGTTGCTGGCAGGGGCTGTCTCCACACTGCAAGGTGCTGGAGCTCAGAGGGCCTCGTCAGAGGGAAGGGACCAGCAACGGGATGGATGCCCAAGACCTCTTTGGCCCAGCAGCCTCAGGGCAGCAGGGAGAGCAAGAGGCCCAACTTGCCCCTAGGTCGGCTCTGCCCCTTCCCACACAGGCGGCCAGCCCAGCAGCTGCCTGACAGACTCTGGCTCCCCCCAGCTCTCTGCCGGTGGAGGGGGCAGGAACAGACGTGTGCATGTGGTTCTGAATTGGCCTGGGAGTGTGGACACCGTGCCTTGACCCCAGGCTCAGGGGCAAGGGCCCGGAGAGAGCACCACCCTGAAGCGCTTTTCTCCCGGGCTTAGGAGAATTGTGCGTGCCTGGCGGGAACAGCGGGCGGGAGTGTTGGCAAACCGGCCTTTGGAGGCAGCCGGGGAAGTCTTCCAGTGGGAGAGGGCCGGTTGTGCTCAGAGGACCCACAGGCCAGGGGCAGGACCCAGCAGGGCCCCTGCCCGTTGCCAGCCTTGCCCAGACCTTCCTGGCCTCCGGGGGTACTGCCCCACCAAGGGGCAGGCTGCGGGGACTGGGTCCAGACATGCCCGGGCGCCTCCCCAGGCTCATCCCCGCTGGTGCCTTTCCCCTGGTCCTAGGCCTCGGTTGAGGCCTCCTTGGAGAGGAGGTTGCTGGCAGGGGCTGTCTCCACACTGCAAGGTGCTGGAGCTCAGAGGGCCTCGTCAGAGGGAAGGGACAAGCAAGGGGCTGGATGCCCAAGATCTCTTTGGCCCAGCAGCCTCAGGGCAGCAGGGAGAGCAAGAGGCCCAACTTGCCCCTAGGTCGGCTCTGCCCCTTCCCACACAGGCGGCCAGCCCAGCAGCTGCCTGACAGACTCTGGCTCCCCCGAGCGCTCTGCCGGTGCATGGGGCAGGAACAGACGTGTGCATGTCGTTCTGCCTTGGCCTGGGAGTGTGGACTCCCTGCCTGGCCCCCAGGCTCAGTGGAAAGGGCCCGGAGAGAGCACCACCCCGAGGCGATTTTCTCCCGGGCTTGGGAGCGTTGTGCGCCCTTGGTTGGAACAGCGGGCGGGAGTGTTGGCAAACCGGCCTTTGGAGGCAGCCGGGGAAGTCTTCCAGCGGGAGAGTGCCGGTTGTGCTCAGACGTCCCACAGGCCAGGGGCAGGACCCAGCGCTGTCCCTGCCCCTGGCAGCCTTGCACAGACCTTCCTGGCCTCCGGGGGTACTGCCCCACCAAGGGGCAGGCTGCGGGGACTGGGTCCAGACATGCCCGGGCGCCTCCCCAGGCTCATCCCCGCTGGTGCCTTTCCCCTGGGCCTAGGCCTCGGTTGAGGCCTCATTGGAGAGGAGGTTGCTGGCAGGGGCTGTCTCCACACTGCAAGGTGCTGGAGCTCAGAGGGCCTCGTCAGAGGGAATGGACCAGCAAGGGGCTGGATGCCCAAGACCTCTTTGGCCCAGCAGCCTCAGGGCAGCAGGGAGAGGAAGAGGCCCAACTTGCCCCTAGGTCGGCTCTGCCCCTTCCCACACAGGCGGCCAGCCCAGCAGCTGCCTGACAGACTCTGGCTCCCCCGAGCTCTCTGCCGGTGCAGGGGTCAGGAACAGACGTGTGCATGTGGTTCTGCCTTGGTCTGGGAGTGTGGACCAACTGCCTGGCCCCCAGGCTCAGGGGCAAGGGCCCGAGGAGAGCACCACACCGAAGTGCTTTTCTCCCGGGCTTGGGAGCATTGTGCGTGCCTGGCGGGAACAGCGGGCGGGAGTGTTGGCAAACTGGCCTTTGGAGGCAGCCGGGGAGTTCTTCCAGTGGGAGAGGGCCGGTTGTGCTCAGAGGCCCCACAGGCCAGGGGCAGGACCCAGCAGGGCCCCTGCCCCTGGCCAGCCTTGCCCAGACCTTCCTGGCCTCCGGGGGTACTGCCCCACCAAGGGGCAGGCTGCGGGGACTGGGTCCAGACATGCCCGGGCGCCTCCCCAGGCTCATCCCCGCTGGTGCCTTTCCCCTGGGCCTAGGCCTCGGTTGAGGCCTCCTTGGAGAGGAGGTTGCTGGCAGGGGCTGTCTCCACACTGCAAGGTGCTGGAGCTCAGAGGGCCTCGTCAGAGGGAAGGGACCAGCAAGGGGCTGGATGCCCAAGACGTCTTTGGCCCAGCAGCCTCAGGGCAGCAGGGAGAGCAAGAGGCCCAACTTGCCCCTAGGTCGGCTCTGCCACTTCCCACACAGGCGGCCAGCCCAGCAGCTGCCTGACAGACTCTGGCTCCCCCGAGCTCTCTGCTGGTGTAGGGGGCAGGTCAGACGTGTGCATGTGGTTCTGCCTTGGCCTGGGAGTGTGGACACCCTGCCTTGCCCCCAGGCTCAGGGGCAAGGGCCCAGAGAGAGCACCACCCTGAAGCGCTTTTCTTCCGGGCTTAGGAGCATTGTGCCCGCCTGCTGGTAACAGTGGCCGGGAGCGCTTGCAAACCGGCCTTTGGAGGCAGCCGGGGAGGTCTTCCAGTGGGAGAGGGCCGGTTGTGCTCAGAGGCCCCACAGGCCAGGGGCAGGACCCAGCAGGTCCCCTGCCCCTGGCCAGCCTTTCCCAGACCTTCCTGGCCTCCGGGGGTACTGCCCCACCAAGGGGCAGGCTGCGGGGCCTGGGTCCAGACATGCCTGGGCGCCTCCCCAGGCTCATCCCCGCTGGTGCCTTTCCCCTGGTCCTAGGTCTCGGTTGAGGCCTCCTTGGAGAGGAGGTTGCTGGCAGGGGCTGTCTCCACACTGCAAGGTGCTGGAGCTCAGAGGGCCTCGTCAGAGGGAAGGGACAAGTAAAGGGCTGGATGCCCAAGACCTCTTTGGCCCAGCAGCCTCAGGGCAGCAGGGAGAGCAAGAGGCCCAACTTGCCCCTAGGTCGGCTCTGCCCCTTCCCACAAAGGCGGCCAGCCCAGCAGCTGCCTGACAGACTCTGGCTCCCCCGAGCTCTCTGCCGGTGCAGGGGTCAGGAACAGACGTGTGCATGTGGTTCTGCCTTGGCCTGGGAGTGTGGACCCCCTGCCTGGCCCCCAGTCTCAGGGGCAAGGGCCCGGAGAGAGCACCACCCCGAAGCGCTTTTCTCCCGGGATGGGAGCATTGTGCGCGCTTGGTGGGAACAGTGGGCGGGAGTGCGTGCAAAACGGCCTTTGGAGGCAGCCGGGGAGGTCTTCCAGTGGGAGAGGGCCGGTTGTGCTCAGAGGCCCCACAGGCCAGGGGCAGGACCCAGCAGGTCCCCTGCCCCTGGTCAGCCTTGCCCAGACCTTCCTGGCCTCCAGGGTACTGCCCCACCAAGGGGCAGGCTGCGGGGACTGGGTCCAGACATGCCCGGGCGCCTCCCCAGGCTCATCCCCGCTGGTGCCTTTCCCCTGGGCCTAGGCCTCGGTTGAGGCCTCCTTGGAGAGGAGATTGCTGGCAGGTGCTGTCTCCACACTGCAAGGTGCTGGAGCTCAGAGGGCCTCGTCAGAGGGAAGGGACCAGCAAAGGGCTGGATGCCCAAGACGTCTTTGGCCCAGCAGCCTCAGGGCAGCAGGGAGAACAAGAGGCCCAACTTGCCCCTAGGTCGGCTCTGCCCCTTCCCACACAGGCGGCCAGCCCAGCACCTGCCTGAGAGACTCTGGCTCCCCCGAGCTCTCTGCCGGTGTAGGGGGCAGGAACAGACGTGTTCATGTCGTTCTGTCTTGGCCTGGGAGTGTGTTCCCCCTGCCTGGCCCGCAGGCTTAGGGGCAAGGGCCCGGAGAGAGCACCACCCCGAAGCGCTTTTCTACCGGGCTTGGGAGCATTGTGCGTGCCTGGCGGGAACAGCGGGCGGGAGTGCTTGCAAACCAGCCTTTCGAGGCAGACGGGGAGGTCTTCCAGCGGGAGAGTGCCGGTTGTGCTCAGACGTCCCACAGGCCAGGGGCAGGACCCAGCGCTGTCCCTGCCCCTGGCAGCCTTGCACAGACCTTCCTGGCCTCCGGGGGTACTGCCCCACCAAGGGGCAGGCTGCGGGGACTGGGTCCAGACATGCCCGGGCGCCTCCCCAGGCTCATTCCCGCTGGTGCCTTTCCCCTGGGCCTAGGCCTCGGTTGAGGCCGCCTTGGAGAGGAGGTTGCTGGCAGGGGCTGTCTCCACACTGCAAGGTGCTGGAGCTCAGAGGGCCTCATCAGAGGGAAGGGACCAGCAAGGGGCTGGATGCCCAAGACCTCTTTGGCCCAGCAGCCTCAGGGCAGCAGGGAGAGCTAGAGGCCCAACTTGCCCCTAGGTCGGCTCTGCCCCTTTCCACACAGGCCGCCAACCCAGCAGCTGCCTGGCATACTCTGGCTCCCCCGAGCTCTCTGCCGGTGCAGGGACCAGGAACAGACGTTTGCATGTGGTTCTGCCTTGGCCTGGGAGTGTGTTCCCCCTGCATTGCCCCCAGGCTCAGGGGCAAGGGCCCGGTGAGAGCACCACCCCGAAGCGCTTTTCTCCCGGGCTTGGGAGCATTGTGCGTGCCTGGCGGGAACAGCGGGCATGAGTTCTTGCAAACTGTCCTTTGGAGGCAGCCGGGGACGTCTTCCAAGGGCCCGGACTGATCAGCACCCCAAAATGCTTTTCTCCCGGGCTTGGGAGCATTGTGCGCGGCTGTCGGGAACAGCGGACATGAGTGCTTGCAAACCGGCCTTTGGAGGCAGCCCGGGAGGTCTTCCAAGGGCCCGGAGAGAGCACTACCCCAAAATGCTTTTCTTCCGGGCTTGGGAGCATTGTGCGCGCGTGGCGGGAACAGCAGGCAGGAGTGCTTGCAAACCGGCCTTTGGAGGCAGCCGGGGAGGTCTTCCAAGGGCCCGGAGAGAGCACCACCTCGAAGCGCTTTTCTCTCGGGTTTTGGAGCATTGTGTGCGGCTGGTGGGACAGCGGGAGGGAATTCTTGCAAACCGGCCTTTGGCGGCAGCCAGAGAAGTCTTCCAAGGGCGCGGAGAGAGCACCACCCCGAAGCGCTTTTCTCCGGGGTTTTGGAACATTGTGTGTGCCTGGCGGGAACAGCGAGTGGGAATGCTTGCAAACCGGCCTTTGGGGGCAGCCGGGGAGGTCCTCCATGGTCCCTGAGAGAACACCACCCCGAAGCGCTTTTCTCCCGGGCTTGGGAGCATTGTGCGCGGCTGTCGGGAACAACGGACATGAATGCTTGCAAACCGGCCTTTGGAGGCAGCCCGGGAGGTCTTCCAAGGGCCCGGAGAGAGCACCACCCCAAAATGCTTTTCTCCCGGGCTTGGGAGCATTGTGCGTGGCTGGCGGAAGCAGCGGGCATGAGTACTTACAAACCGGCCTTTGGAGGCAGCCGGGGAGGTCTTGAAAGTGCCCGGAGAGAGCACCACCCCGAAGCGCTTTTCTCCCGGGCTTGGGAACATTGTGCGCGGCTGGCGGGAACAGCAGGCAGGACTGCTTGCAAACTGGCTTTTGGAGGCAGCCGGGGAGGTCTTCCAAGGGCCCGGAGTGAGCACCACCCCAAAATGCCTTTCTCCCGGGCTTGGGAGCATTGTGCGCGGCTGGTGGGAACAACGGGCATGAGTGCTTGCAAACCGGCCTTTGGAGGCAGCCGGGGACGTCTTCCAAGGGCCCGGAGAGAGCACCACCCCGAAGCGCTTTTCTCCCGGGCTTGGGAGCATTGTGCGCGGCTGGCGGGAACAGCAGGCAGGACTGCTTGCAAACTGGCCTTTGGAGGCAGCCGAGGAGGTCTTCCAAGGGCCCGGAGTGAGCACCACCCCAAAATGCTTTTCTCCCGGGCTTGGGAGCATTGTGCGTGGCTGGCGGGAACAGCAGGAAGGAGTCCTTGCAAACCGGCCTTTGGAGGCAGCCGGGGAGGTCTTCCAAGGGCCTGTAGAGAGCACCACCCCGAAGCGCTTTTCTCCTGGGCTTGGGAGCATTCTGCGCGGGTGGCGGGAACAGCAGGCAGGAGTGCTTGAAAACCGTCCTTTGGAGGCAGCCGGGGAGGTCTTCCAGGGCCCGGTGTGAGCATCACCCCAAAATGCTTTTCTCCCGGGCTTGGGAGCATTGTGCGCGGATGGCGGGAACAGCAGGAAGGAGTCCTTGCAAACCGGCCTTTGGAGGCAGCCGGGGAGGTCTTCCAAGGGCCTGTAGAGAGCACCACCCCGAAGCGCTTTTCTCCCGGGCTTGGGAGCATTGTGCGCGGGTGGCGGGAACAGCAGGCAGGAGTGCTTGAAAACCGTCCTTTGGAGGCAGCCGGGGAGGTCTTCCAGGGCCCGGTGTGAGCACCACCCCAAAATGCTTTTCTCCCGGGCTTGGGAGCATTGTGCGCGGATGGCGGGAACAGCGATTGGGAGTGCTTCCAAACCGGCCTTTGGGGGCACCCCGGGAGGTCTTCCATGGGCACGGAGAGAACACCACCCCGAAGCGCTTTTCTCCGGGGTTTTGGAGGATTGTGCGTGGCTGGCGGGAACAGCGAGTGGGAGTGCTTGCACACCGGCCTTTGGGGGCAGCCAGGGAGGTCCTCCATTGGCACGGAGAGAACACCACCCCGAAGCGCTTTTCTCCCGGTCTTGGGAGCATTGTGCGAGGCTGGCGGGAACAGCGGGCGGGAGTGCTTGCAAACCGGCCTTTGGAGGCAGCTTGGGAGGTCTTCCAACGGCCCGGAGAGAGCACCATCCCGAAGCACTTTTCTCACGGAATTGGGAGCATTGTTCGCGGCTGTCGGGAACAGAGGACATGAGTGCTTGCAAACCGGCCTTTAGAGGCAGCCGGGGAGTCTTCCAAGGGCCCGGAGAGAGACCACCCCAAAATGCTTTTCTCCCGGGCTTGGGAGCATTGTGTGCGGCTGGCGGGTCAGCGGGAGGGAGTTCTTGAAAACCAGCCTTTGGAGGCAGCCGGGGAGGTCTTCCAAGGGCCGGGAGAGAGCACCACCACGAAGCGCTTTTCTCCCGGGCTTGGGAGCATTGTGCGCGGCTGGCGGGAACAGCGGGATTGAGTGCTTGCAAACCGGCCTTTGGAGGCAGCCGGGGAGGTCTTCCAAGGGCAGGGAGAGAGCACCACCCCGAAGCGCTTTTCTCCTAGGCTTGGGAGCATTGTGCGCGGCTGGCGGGAACAGCGGGCATGAGTGCTTGCAAACCGGCCTTTGGAGACAAACGGGGAGGTCTTCCAAGGGCCCGTAGAGAGCACCACCCCGAAGCGCTTTTCTCCCGTGATTGGGAGCATTGTGTGCGGCTGGCGGGACAGCGGGAGGGAGTACTTGAAATCCAGCCTTTGGAGGCAGCCGGGGAGGTCTTCCAAGGGCCGGGAGAGAGCACCACCCTGAAGGGCTTTTCTCCTGGGCTTGGAGCATTTGCACGGATGGCGGGAACAGCGAGTGGGAGTGCTTGCAAACCGGCATTTGGGGGCAGCCCGGGAGGTCTTTCTTGGGCCCAGAGAGAACACCACCTCGAAACGCTTTTCTCCCGGGCTTGGGAGCATTGTGCGCGGGTGGCGGGAACAGCAGGCAGAAGTGCTTGCAAACCGGCCTTGGAGGCAGCCGGGGAGGTCTTCCAAAGCCCGGAGTGAGCACCACCCCAAAATGCTTTTCTCCCGGGCTTGGGAGCATTGTGCGCAGCTGGCGTGAACAGCGGGATGGAGTGCTTGCAAACCAGCCTTTGGAGGCAGCCGGGGAGGTCTTCCAGCGGGAGAGTGCCAGTTGTTCTCAGAGGCCCCACAGGCCAGGGGCAGGACCCAGCAGTGTCCCTGCCTCTGGCAGCCTTGCCCAGACCTTCCTGGCCTCCGGGGGTACTACCCCACCAAGGGGCAGGCTGCGGGGCCTGGGTCCAGACATGCCCGGGCGCCTCCCCAGGCTCATCCCCGCTGGTGCCTTTCCCCTGGGCCTAGGCCTCGGTTGAGGCCTCCTTGGAGAGGAGGTTGCCGGCAGGGGCTGTCTGCACACTGCAAGGTGCTGGAGCTCAGAGGGCCTCGTCAGAGGGAAGGGACCAGCAAGGGGCTGGATGCCCAAGACCTCTTTGGCCCAGCAGCCTCAGGGCAGCAGGGAGAGGAAGAGGCCCAACTTGCCCCTAGGTCGGCTCTGCCCCTTCCCACACAGGCGGCCAGCCCAGCAGCTGCCTGACAGACTCTGGCTCCCCGAGCTCTCTGCCGGTGCAGGGGTCAGGAACACACGTGTGCATGTGGTTCTGCGTTGGTCTGGGAGTGTGGACCCACTGCCTTGCCCCCACGCTCAGGGGCAAGGGCCCGGAGAGAGCACCACCCCGAAGCGCTTTTCTCCCGGGCTTGGGAGAATTGTGCGCGCCTGGCGGGAACAGCGGGCGGGAGTGTTGGCAAACAGGACTTTGGAGGCAGCCGGGGAAGTCTTCCAGTGGGAGAGGGCCGGTTGTGCTCAGAGGCCCCACAGGCCAGGGGCAGGACCCAGCAGGGCCCCTGCCCGTGGCCAGCCTTGCCCAGACCTTCCTGGCCTCCGGGGGTACTGCCCCACCAAGGGGCAGGCTGCGGGGACTGGGTCCAGATATGCCCGGGCGCCTCCCCAGGCTCATCCCCGCTGGTGCCTTTCCCCTGGTCCTAGGCCTCGGTTGAGGCCTCCTTGGAGAGGAGGTTGCTGGCAGGGGCTGTCTCCACACTGCAAGGTGCTGGAGCTCAGAGGGCCTCGTCAGAGGGAAGGGACAAGCAAGGGGCTGGATGCCCAAGATCTCTTTGGCCCAGCAGCCTCAGCGCAGCAGGGAGAGCAAGAGGGCCAACTTGCCCCTAGGTCGGCTCTGCCCCTTCCCACACAGGCGGCCAGCCCAGCAGCTGCCTGACAGACTCTGGCTCCCCCGAGCTCTCTGCCGGTGCATGGGGCAGGAACAGACGTGTGCATGTCGTTCTGCCTTGGCCTTGGAGTGTGGACCCCCTGCCTGGCCCCCAGGCTCAGGGGAAAGGGCCCGGAGAGAGCACCACCCCGAGGCGATTTTCTCCCGGGCTTGGGAGCATTGTGCGCCCTTGGTTGGAACAGCGGGCGGGAGTGTTGGCAAACCGGCCTTTGGAGGCAGCCGGGGAAGTCTTCCAGTGGGAGAGGGCCGGTTGTGCTCAGAGGCCCCACAGGCCAGGGGCAGGACCCAGCAGGTCCCCTGCCCCTGGCCAGCCTTGCCCAGACCTTCCTCGCCTCCGGGGGTACTGCCCCACCAAGGGGCAGGCTGCGGGGACTGGGTCCATACATGCCCGGGCGCCTCCCCAGGCTCATCCCCGCTGGTGCCTTTCCCCTGTGCCTAGGCCTCGGTTTAGGCCTCCTTGGAGAGGAGGTTGCTGGCAGGGGCTGTCTCCACACTGCAAGGTGCTGGAGCTCAGAGGGCCTCGTCAGAGGGAAGGGACCAGCAAGGGGTTGGATGCCCAAGACGTCTTTGGCCCAGCAGCCTCAGGGCAGCAGGGAGGGCAAGAGGCCCAACTTGCCCCTAGGTCGGCTCTGCCACTTCCCACACAGGCGGCCAGCCCAGCAGCTGCCTGACAGACTCTGGCTCCCCCGAGCTCTCTGCCGGTGCAGGGGGCAGATCAGACTTGTGCATGTGGTTCTGCCTTGGCCTGGGAGTGTGGACACCCTGCCTTGCCCCCAGGCTCAGGGGCAAGGGCCCAGAGAGAGCACCACCCTGAAGCGCTTTTCTCCCGGGCTTAGGAGCATTGTGCACGCCTGCTGGGAACAGTGGGCGGTAGCGCTTGAAAACCGGCCTTTGGAGGCAGCCGGGGAGGTCTTTCAGTGGGAGAGGGCCGGTTGTGCTCAGAGGCCCCACAGGCCAGGGGCAGGACCCAGCAGGGCCCCTGCCCCTGGCCAGCCTTGCCCAGACCTTCCTGGCCTCCGGGGGTACTGCCCCACCAAGGGGCAGGCTGCGGGAACTGGGTCCAGACATGCTCGGGCGCCTCCCCTGGCTCATCCCCGCTGGTGCCTTTCCCCTGGGCCTAGGCCTCGGTTGAGGCCTCCTTGGAGAGGAGGTTGCTGGCAGGGGCTGTCTCCACACTGCAAGGTGCTGGAGCTCAGAGGGCCTCGTCAGAGTGAAGGGACCAGCGAGGGGCTGGATGCCCAAGACGTCTTTGGCCCAGCAGCCTCAGGGCAGCAGGGAGAGCAAGAGGCCCAACTTGCCCCTAGGTCGGCTCTGCCCCTTCCCACACAGGCGGCCAGCCCAGCAGCTGCCTGACAGACTCTGGCTCCCCCGAGCTCTCTGCCGGTGCAGGGGACAGGAACAGACGTGGGCATGTGTTTCTGCCTTGGCCTGGGAGTGTGTTCCCCCTGCCTTGCCCCCAGGCTCAGGGGCAAGGGCCCGGAGAGAGCACCACTCCGAAGTGCTTTTCTCCCGGGCTTGGGAGCATCGTGCGAGCCTGACGTGAACAGCGGGCGGGAGTGTTTGCAAACAGGAATTTGGAGGCAGCCGGGGAGGTCTTCCAGTGGGAGAGGGCCGGTTGTGCTCAGAGGCCCCACAGGCCAGGGGCAGGACCCAGCAGGGCCCCTGCCCATGGACAGACTTGCCCAGACCTTCCTGGACTCCGGGGGTACTGCCCCACCAAGGGGCAGGCTGCGGAGACTGGGTCCAGACATGTCCGTGCGCCTCCACAGGATCATCCCCGCTGGTGCCTTTCCCCTGGGTGTTGTCCTCGGTTGAGGCCTCTTTGGAGAGGAGGTTGCTGGCAGGGGCTGTCTCCACACTGCAAGGTGCTGGAGCTCAGAGGGCCTCGTCAGAGGGAAGGGACCAGCAAGGGGCTGGATGCCCAAGACCTCTTTGGCCCAGCAGCCTCAGGGCAGCAGGGAGAGCAAGAGGCCCAACTTGCCCCTAGGTCGGCTCTGCCCCTTCCCACACAGGCGGCCAGCCCAGAAGCTGCCTGACAGACTCTGGCTCCCCCCAGCTCTCTGCCGGTGGAGGGGGCAGGAACAGACGTGTGCATGTGGTTCTGCCTTGGCCTGGGACTGTGGATCCCCTGCCTGGCCCCCAGGCTCAGGGGCAGGGGCCCGGAGAGACCACCACCCCGAAGCGCTTTTCTCCCGGGCTTGGGAGTATTGTGCGCGCCTGGCGGGAACAGTGGGCGGGAGGGCTTGCAAACCGGCCTTTGGAGGCAGCCGGGGAGGTCTTCCAGTGGGCAAGGGCCGGTTGTGCTCAGAGGCCCCACAGGCCAGGGGCAGGACCCAGCAGGGCCCCTGCCCCTGGCCAGCCTTTCCCAGATCTTCCTGGCCTCCGGGGGTACTGCCCCACCAAGGGGCAGGCTGCGGGGACAGGGTCCAGACATGCCCGGGCGCCTCCCCTGGCTCAACCCCGCTGGTGCCTTTTCCCTGGGCCTAGGCCTCGGTTGAGGCCTCCTTGGAGAGGAGAGTGCTGGCAGGTGCTGTCTCCACACTGCAAGGTGCTGGAGCTCAGAGGGCCTCGTCAGAGGGAAGGGACAAGCAAGGGGCTGGATGCCCAAGACCTCTTTGGCCCAGCAGCCTCAGGGCAGCAGGGAGAGCAAGAGGCCCAACTTGCCCCTAGGTCGGCTCTGCCCCTTCCCACACAGGCGGCCAGCCCAGCAGCTGCCTGACAGACTCTGGCTCCCCCGAGCTCTCTGCCGGTGCAGGGGGCAGATCAGACGTGTGCATGTGGTTCTGCCTTGGCCTGGGAGTGTGGACACCCTGCCTTGCCCCCAGGCTCAGGGGCAAGGGCCCGGAGAGAGCACCACCCCGAAGCGCTTTTCTCCCGGGCTTGGGAGCATTGTGCACGCCTGCTGGGAACAGTGGGCGGGAGCGCTTGTTAACCGGCCTTTGGAGGCAGCCGGGCAGGTCTTCCAGCGGGAGAGTGCCGGTTGTGCTCAGACGCCCCACAGGCCAGGGGCAGGACCCAGGAGGGCCCCTGCCCCTGGCAGCCTTGCCCAGACCTTCCTGGCCTCCGGGGGTACTGCCCCACCAAGGGGCAGGCTGCGGGGACTGGGTCCAGACATGCCCTTGCGCCTCCACTGGCTCATCCCCGCTGGTGCCTTTCCCCTGGGCCTAGGCCTCGGTTGAGGCCTCCTTGGAGAGGAGGTTGCTGGCAGGGGCTGTCTCCACACTGCAAGGTGCTGGAGCTCAGAGGGCCTCGTCAGAGGGAAGGGACCAGCAAGGGACTGGATGCCCAAGACCTCTTTGGCCCAGCAGCCTTAGGGCAGCAGGGAGAGGAAGAGGCCCAACTTGCCCCTAGGTCGGCTCTGCCCCTTCCCACACAGGCGGCCAGCCCAGCAGCTGCCTGACAGACTCTGGCTCCCCCGAGCTCTCTGCCGGTGCAGGGGTCAGGAACAGACGTGTGCATGTGGTTCTGCCTTGGTCTGGGAGTGTGGAACCACTGCCTGGCCCCCACACTCAGGGGCAAGGGCCCGGAGAGAGCAACACACCGAAGCGCTTTTCTCCCGGGCTTGGGAGAATTGTGCGTGCCTGGCGAGAACAGCGGGCGGGAGTGTTGGCAAACCGGCCTTTGGAGGCAGCCGGGGAGGTCTTCCAGTGGGAGAGGGCCGGTTGTGCTCAGAGGACCCACAGGCCAGGGGCAGGACCCAGCAGGGCCCCTGCCCCTTGCCAGCCTTGCCCAGACCTTCCTGGCCTCCGGGGGTACTGCCCCACCAAGGGGCAGGCTGCGGTGACTGGGTCCAGACATGTCCGTGTGCCTCCCCAGGATCATCCCCGCTGGTGCCTTTCCCCTGGGCGTAGGCCTCGGTTGAGGCCTCTTTGGAGAGGAGGATGCTGGCAGGGGCTGTCTCCACACTGCAAGGTGCTGGAGCTCAGAGGGCCTCGTCAGAGGGAAGGGACCAGCAAAGGGCTGGATGCCCAAGACCTCTTTGACCCAGCAGCCTCAGGGCAGCAGGGAGAGCAAGAGGCCCAACTTGCCCCTAGGTCGGCTCTGCCCCGTCCCAGACAGGCAGCCAGCCCAGCAGCAGCCTGGCAGTCTCTGGCTCCCCCGATATCTCTGCCGGTGTAGGGGGCAGGAACAGACGTGTGCATGTCGTTCTGCCTTGGCCTGGGAGTGTGTTACCCCTGCCTGTCCCCCAGGCTCAGGGGCAAGGGTCCGGAGAGAGCACCACCCCGAAGCGCTTTTCTCTCGGGCTTGGTAGCATTGTGCGTGCCTGGCGGGAACAGCGCGCGGGAGTGCTTGCAAACCGGCCTTTGGAGGCAGCCAGGGAGGTCTTCCAGCGGGAGAGTGCCGGTTGTGCTCAGACGCCCCACAGGCCAGGGGCAGGACTCAGCAGTGTCCCTGCCCCTGGCAGCCTTGCCCAGACCCTCCTGGACTCCGGGGTTACTGTCCCACCAAGGGGCAGGCTGCGGGGACTGGGTCCAGACATGCCCGGGCGCCTCCCCAGGCTCATCCCCGCTGGTGCCTTTCCCCTGGTCCTAGGCCTCGGTTGAGGCCTCTTGGAGAGGAGGTTGCTGGCAGGGGCTGTCTCCACACTGCAAGGTGCTGGAGCTCAGAGGGCCTCGTCAGCGGGAAGGGACCAGCAAGGGGCTGGATGCCCAAGACCTCTTTGGCCCAGCAGCCTCAGGGCAGCAGGGAGAGGAAGAGGCCCAACTTGCCCCTAGGTCGGCTCTGCCCCTTCCCACACAGGCAGCCAACCCAGCAGCTGCCTGACAGACTGTGGCTCCCCCGAGCACTCTGCCGGTGCAGGGGTCAGGAACAGACGTGTGCATGTGGTTCTGCCTTGGTCTGGGAGTGTGGACACACTGCCTGGACCCCAGGCTCAGGGGCAAGGGCCCGGAGAGAGCAACACCCCGAAGCGCTTTTCTCCCGGGCTTGGGAGCATTGTGGGTGCCTGGCGGGAACAGCGGGCGGGAGTGTTGGCAAACCGGCCTTTGGAGGCAGCCGGGGAGGTCTTCCAGTGGGAGAGGGCCGGTTGTGCTCAGAGGCCCCACAGGCCAGGGGCAGGACCCAGCAGGGCCCCTGCCCCTGGCCAGCCTTGCCCAGACCTTCCTGGCCTCCGGGGGTACTGCCCCACCAAGGGGCAGGCTGCGGGGACTGGGTCCAGACATGCCCGTGCGCCTCCACTGGCTCATCCCCGCTGGTGCCTTTCCCCTGTGCCTAGGCCTCGGTTGAGGCCTCCTTGGAGAGGAGGTTGCTGGCAGGGGCTGTCTCCACACTGTAAGGTGCTGGAGCTCAGAGGGCCTCGTCAGAGGGAAGGGACCAGCAAGGGGCTGGATGCCCAAGACCTCTTTGGCCCAGCAGCCTCAGGGCAGCAGGGAGAGCAAGAGGCCCAACTTGCCCCTAGTTCGGCTCTGCCCCTTCCCACACAGGCGGCCAGCCCAGCAGCTGCCTGACAGACTCTGGCTCCCCCCAGCTCTCTGCCGGTGGAGGGGGCAGGAACAGACGTGTGCATGTGGTTCTGCCTTGGCCTGGGACTGTGGATCCCCTGCCTGGCCCCCAGGCTCACGGGCAGGGGCCCGGAGAGACCACCACCCCGACGCGCTTTTCTCCTGGGCTTGGGAGCATTGTGCATGCCTGGCGGGAACAGCGGGCAGGAGTGTTGGCAAACTGGCCTTTGGAGGCAGCCGGGGAGGTCTTCCAGTGGGAGAGGGCCGGTTGTGCTCAGAGGCCCTACAGGCCAGGGACAGGACCCAGCAGGGCCCCTGCCCCTGGCCAGCCTTGCCCAGACCTTCCTGGCCTCCGGGGGTACTGCCCCACCAAGGGGCAGGCTGCGGGCCTGGGTCCAGTCATGCCCGGGCGCCTCCCCAGGCTCATCCCCGCTGGTGCCTTTCCCCTGGGCCTAGGCCTCGGTTGAGGCCTCCTTGGAGAGGAGGTTGCTGGCAGGGGCTGTCTCCACACTGCAAGGTGCTGGAGCTCAGAGGGCCTCATCAGAGGGAAGGGACCAGCAAGGGGCTGGATGCCCAAGACCTCTTTGGCTCAGCAGCCTCAGGGCAGCAGGGAGAGCAAGAGGCCCAACTTGCCCCTAGGTCGGCTCTGCCCCTTCCCACACAGGCGGCCAGCCCAGCAGCTGCCTGACAGACTCTGGCTCCCCCGAGCTCTCTGCCGGTGCAGGGGGCAGATCAGACGTGTGCATGTGGTTCTGCCTTGGCCTGGGAGTGTGGACACCCTGCCTTGCCCCCAGGCTCAGGGGCAAGGGCCCGGAGAGAGCACCACCCCGAAGCGCTTTTCTCCCGGGCTTAGGAGCATTGTGCACGCCTGCTGGGAACAGTGGGCGGGAGCGCTTGCAAACCGGCCTTTGGAGGCAGCCGGGGAGGTCTTCCAGTGGGAGAGGGCCGGTTGTGCTCAGAGGCCCCACAGGCCAGGGGCAGGACCCAGCAGGGCCCCTGACCCTGGCCAGCCTTGCCCAGACCTTCCTGGCCTCCGGGGGTACTGCCCCACCAAGGGGCAGGCTGCGGGGACTGGGTCCAGACATGCTCGGGCGCCTCCCCTGGCTCATCCCCGCTGGTGCCTTTCCCCTGGGCCTAGGCCTCGGTTGAGGCCTCCTTGGAGAGGAGGTTGCTGGCAGGGGCTGTCTCCACACTGCAAGGTGCTGCAGCTCAGAGAGCCTCGTCAGAGAGAAGGGACCAGTAAAGGGCTGGATGCCCAAGACATCTTTGGCCCAGCAGCCTCAGGGCAGCAGGGAGAGCAAGAGGCCCAACTTGCCCCTATTCGGCTCTGCCCCTTCCCACACAGGCGGCCAACCCAGCAGCTGCCTGACAGACTCTGGCTCCCCCAAGCTCTCTGCCGGTGCAGGGGACAGGAACAGTCGTGGGCATGTGGTTCTGCCTTGGCCTGGGAGTGTGTTCTCCCTGCCTTGCCCCCAGGCTCATGGGCAAGGGCCGGAGAGAGCACCACCCCGAAGCGCTTTTCTCCCGGGCTTGGGAGAATTGTGCGTGCCTGGCGGGAACAGCGGGCGGGAGTGTTGGCAAACCGGCCTTTGGAGGCACCCGGGGAGGTCTTCCAGTGGGAGAGGGCCGGTTGTGCTCAGAGGCCCCACAGGCCAGGGGCAGGGCCCAGCAGGGCCCCTGCCCCTGACCAGCCTTGCCCAGACCTTCCTGGCCTCCGGGGGTACTGCCTCACCAAGGGGCAGGCTGCGGGGACTGGGTCCAGACATGCCCGGGCGCCTCCCCAGGCTCTTCCCAGCTGGTGCCTTTCCCCTGGGGCTAGGCCTCGGTTGAGGCCTCCTTGGAGAGGAGGTTGCTGGCAGGGGCTGTCTCCACACTGCAAGGTGCTGGAGCTCAGAGGGCCTCGTCAGAGGGAAGGGACCAGCAAGGGGCTGGATGCCCAAGACCTCTTTGGCCCAGCAGCCTCAGGGCAGCAGGGAGAGCAGAGGCCCAACATGCCCCTAGGTCGGCTCTGCCACTTCCCACACAGGCGGCCAGCCCAGCACCTGCCTGACAGACTCTGGCTCCCCCGAGCTCTCTGCCGGTGTAGGGGGCAGGAACAGACGTGTGCATGTCGTTCTCCCTTGGCCTGGGAGTGTGTTCCACCTTCCTGGCCCCCAGGCTCAGGGGCAAGGGCCCGAGGAGAGCACCACCCCGAAGCGCTTTTCTCCCGGGCTTGGGAGCATTGTGCCTGCCTGGCGGGAACAGCGGGTGGGAGTGCTTGCAAACAGGCCTTTGGAGGCAGACGGGGAGGTCTTCCAGCGGGAGGGTGCTGGTTGTGCTCAGACGCCCCACAGGCCAGGGGCAGGACCCAGCAGTGTCCCTACCCCTGGCAGCCTTGCCCAGACCTTCCTGGCTCCGGGGGTACTGCCCCACCAAGGGGCAGGCTGCGGGGACTGGGTCCAGACATGCCCGGGCGCCTCCCCAGGCTCATCCCCGCTGGTGCCTTTCCCCTGGGCCTAGGCCTCGGTTGAGGCCGCCTTGGAGAGGAGGTTGCTGGCAGGGGCTGTCTCCACACTGCAAGGTGCTGGAGCTCAGAGGGCCTCATCAGAAGGAAGGGACCAGCAAGGGGCTGGATGCCCAAGACCTCTTTGGCCCAGCAGCCTCAGGGCAGCAGGGAGAGCAAGAGGCCCAACTTGCCCCTAGGTCGGCTCTGCCCCTTTCCACACAGGCCGCCAACCCAGCAGCTGCCTGGCATACTCTGGCTCCCCCGAGCTCTCTGCCGGTGCAGGGACCAGGAACAGACGTTTGCATGTGGTTCTGCCTTGGCCTGGGAGTGTGTTCCCCCTGCATTGCCCCCAGGCTCAGGGGCAAGGGACCGGTGAGAGCACCACCCCGAAGCGCTTTTCTCCCGGGCTTGGGAGCATTGTGCGTGCCTGGCGGGAACAGCGGGCATGAGTTCTTGCAAACTGTCCTTTGGAGGCAGCCGGGGAGGTCTTCCAAGGGCCCGGACTGATCACCACCCCAAAATGCTTTTCTCCCGGGCTTGGGAGCATTGTGTGCGGCTGTCGGGAACAGCGGACATGAGTGCTTGCAAACCGGCCTTTGGAGGCCGCCCGGGAGGTCTTCCAAGCGCCCGGAGAGAACACTACCCCAAAATGCTTTTCTTCCGGGCTTGGGAGCATTGTGCGCGCGTGGCGGGAACAGCAGGCAGGAGTGCTTGCAAACCGGCCTTTGGAGGCAGCCGGGGAGGTCTTCCAAGGGCCCGGAGAGAGCACCACCTCGAAGCGCTTTTCTCTCGGGTTTTGGAGCATTGTGTGCGGCTGGTGGGACAGCGGGAGGGAATTCTTGCAAACCGGCATTTGGCGGCAGCCAGAGAAGTCTTCCAAGGGCGCGGAGAGAGCACCACCCCGAAGCGCTTTTCTCCGGGGTTTTGGAACATTGTGTGTGCCTGGCGGGAACAGCGAGTGGGAATGCTTGCAAACCGGCCTTTGGGGGCAGCCGGTGAGGTCCTCCATGGTCCCTGAGAGAACACCACCCCGAAGCGCTTTTCTCCCGGGCTTGGGAGCATTGTGCGTGGCTGGCGGGAACAGCGGGCATGAGTGCTTGCAAACTGTCCTTTGGAGGCAGCCGGGGAGGTCTTCCAAGGGCCGGACTGATCACCACCCCAAAATGCTTTTCTCTCGGGCTTGGGAGCATTGTGCGCGGCTGTCGGGAACAACGGACATGAATGCTTGCAAACCGGCCTTTGGAGGCAGCCCGGGAGGTCTTCCAAGGGCCCGGAGAGAGCACCACCCCAAAATGCTTTTCTCCCGGGCTTGGGAGCATTGTGCGTGGCTGGCGGAAGCAGCGGGAATGAGTACTTACAAACCGGCCTTTGGGGGCAGCCGGGGAGGTCTTGAAAGTGCCCGGAGAGAGCACCACCCCGAAGCGCTTTTCTCCCGGGCTTGGGAACATTGTGCGCGGCTGGCGGGAACAGCAGGCAGGACTGCTTGCAAACTGGCCTTTGGAGGCAGCCCGGGAGGTCTTCCAAGGGCCCGGAGAGAGCACCACCCCAAAATGCTTTTCTCCCGGGCTTGGGAGCATTGTGCGCGGATGGCGGGAACAGCGAGTGGGAGTGCTTGCAAACCGGCCTTTGGGGGCACCCCGGGAGGTCTTCCATGGGCACGGAGAGAACACCACCCCGAAGCGCTTTTCTCCGGGGTTTTGGAGGATTGTGCGTGGCTGGCGGGAACAGCGAGTGGGAGTGCTTGCACACCGGCCTTTGGGGGCAGCCAGGGAGGTCCTCCATTGGCACGGAGAGAACACCACCCCGAAGCGCTTTTCTCCCGGGCTTGGGAGCATTGTGCGAGGCTGGCGGGAACAGCGGGCGGGAGTGCTTGCAAACCGGCCTTTGGAGGCAGCTTGGGAGGTCTTCCAAGGGCCCGGAGAGAGCACCATCCCGAAGCACTTTTCTCACGGAATTGGGAGCATTGTTCGCGGCTGTCGGGAACAGAGGACATGAGTGCTTGCAAACCGGCCTTTAGAGGCAGCCGGGGAGTCTTCCAAGGGCCCGGAGAGAGACCACCCCAAAATGCTTTTCTCCCGGGCTTGGGAGCATTGTGTGCGGCTGGCGGGTCAGCGGGAGGGAGTTCTTGAAAACCAGCCTTTGGAGGCAGCCGGGGAGGTCTTCCAAGGGCCGGGAGAGAGCACCACCCCGAAGCGCTTTTCTCCCGGGCTTGGGAGCATTGTGCGCGGCTGGCGGGAACAGCGGGATTAAGTGCTTGCAAACCGGCCTTTGGAGGCAGCCGGGGAGTCTTCCAAGGGCCCGGAGAGAGACCACCCCAAAATGCTTTTCTCCCGGGCTTGGGAACATTGTGCGCGGCTGGCGGGAACAGCAGGCAGGACTGCTTGCAAACTGGCCTTTGGAGGCAGCCGGGGAGGTCTTCCAAGGGCCCGGAGTGAGCACCACCCCAAAATGCTTTTCTCCCGGGCTTGGGAGCATTGTGCGCGGCTGGTGGGAACAACGGGCATGAGTGCTTGCAAACCGGCCTTTGGAGGCAGCCGGGGACGTCTTCCAAGGGCCCGGAGAGAGCACCACCCTGAAGCGCTTTTCTCCCGGGCTTGGGAGCATTGTGCGCGGCTGGCGGGAACAGCAGGCAGGACTGCTTGCAAACTGGCCTTTGGAGGCAGCCGGGGAGGTCTTCCAAGGGCCCGGAGTGAGCACCACCACAAAATGCTTTTCTCCCGGGCTTGGGAGCATTGTGCGCGGCTGGTGGGAACAACGGGCATGAGTGCTTGCAAACCGGCCTTTGGAGGCAGCCGGGGACGACTTCCAAGGGCCCGGAGAGATCACCACCCCGAAGCACTTTTCTCCCGGGCTTGGGAGCATTGTGCGTGGCTGGCGGGAACAGCAGGAAGGAGTCCTTGCAAACCGGCCTTTGGAGGCAGCGGGGGAGGTCTTCCAAGGGCCTGTAGAGAGCACCACCCCGAAGCGCTTTTCTCCCGGGCTTGGGAGTATTGTGCGCGGGTGGCGGGAACAGCAGGCAGGAGTGCTTGAAAACCGGCCTTTGCAGGCAGCCGGGGAGGTCTTCCAGGGCCCGGTGTGAGCACCACCCCAAAAAGCTTTTCTCCCGGGCTTGGGAGCATTGTGCGCGGCTGGTGGGAACAGCGGGCATGAGTGCTTGCAAACTGGCCACTGGAGGCAGCCGGGGAGGTCTTCCAAGGGCCTGTAGAGAGCACCACCCCAAAATGCTTCTCTCCCGGGCTTGGGAGCATTGTGCGTGGCTGGCGGGAACAGCAGGAAGGAGTCCTTGCAAACCGGCCTTTGGAGGCAGCCGGGGACGTCTTCCAAGGGCCTGTAGAGAGCACCACCCCGAAGCGCTTTTCTCCCGGGCTTAGGAGCATTGTGCGCAGGTGGCGGGAACAGCAGGCAGGAGTGCTTGAAAACTGGCCTTTGGAGGCAGCCGGGGAGGTCTTCCAGGGCCCGGTGTGAGCACCACCCCAAAAAGCTTTTCTCCCGGGCTTGGGAGCATTGTGCGCGGCTGGTGGGAACAGAGGACATGAGTGCTTGCAAACTGGCCATTGGAGGCAGCCGGGGAGGTCTTCCAAGGGCCCGGAGTGAGCACCACCCCAAAATGCTTTTCTCCCGGGCTTGGGAGCATTGTGCGTGGCTGGCGGGAACAGCAGGAAGGAGTCCTTGCAAACCGGCCTTTGGAGGCAGCCGGGGAGGTCTTCCAAGGGCCTGTAGAGAGCACCACCCCGAAGCGCTTTTCTCCCGCGCTTGGGAGCATTCTGCGCGGGTGGCGGGAACAGCAGGCAGGAGTGCTTGAAAACCGTCCTTTGGAGGCAGCCGGGGAGGTCTTCCAGGGCCCGGTGTGAGCACCACCCCAAAATGCTTTTCTCCCGGGCTTGGGAGCATTGTGCGCGGATGGCGGGAACAGCAGGAAGGAGTCCTTGCAAACCGGCCTTTGGAGGCAGCCGGGGATGTCTTCCAAGGGCCTGTAGAGAGCACCACCCCGAAGCGCTTTTCTCCCGGGCTTGGGAGCATTGTGCGCGGGTGGCGGGAACAGCAGGCAGGAGTGCTTGAAAACCGTCCTTTGGAGGCAGCCGGGGAGGTCTTCCAGGGCCCGGTGTGAGCACCACCCCAAAATGCTTTTCTCCCGGGCTTGGGAGCATTGTGCGCGGATGGCGGGAACAGCGAGTGGGAGTGCTTGCAAACCGGCCTTTGGGGGCACCCCGGGAGGTCTTCCATGGGCACGGAGAGAACACCACCCCGAAGCGCTTTTCTCCGGGGTTTTGGAGGATTGTGCGTGGCTGGCGGGAACAGCGAGTGGGAGTGCTTGCACACCGGCCTTTGGGGGCAGCCAGGGAGGTCCTCCATTGGCACGGAGAGAACACCACCCCGAAGCGCTTTTCTCCCGGTCTTGGGAGCATTGTGCGAGGCTGGCGGGAACAGCGGGCGGGAGTGCTTGCAAACCGGCCTTTGGAGGCAGCTTGGGAGGTCTTCCAAGGGCCCGGAGAGAGCACCATCCCGAAGCACTTTTCTCACGGAATTGGGAGCATTGTTCGCGGCTGTCGGGAACAGAGGACATGAGTGCTTGCAAACCGGCCTTTAGAGGCAGCCGGGGAGTCTTCCAAGGGCCCGGAGAGAGACCACCCCAAAATGCTTTTCTCCCGGGCTTGGGAGCATTGTGTGCGGCTGGCGGGTCAGCGGGAGGGAGTTCTCGAAAACCAGCCTTTGGAGGCAGCCGGGGAGGTCTTCCAAGGGCCAGGAGAGAGCACCACCCCGAAGCGCTTTTCTCCCGGGCTTGGGAGCATTGTGCGCGGCTGGCGGGAACAGCGGGATTGAGTGCTTGCAAACCGGCCTTTGGAGGCAGCCGGGGAGGTCTTCCAAGGGCAGGGAGAGAGCACCACCCCGAAGCGCTTTTCTCCTAGGCTTGGGAGCATTGTGCGCGGCTGACGGGAACAGCGGGCATGAGTGCTTGCAAACCGGCCTTTGGAGACAAACGGGGAGGTCTTCCAAGGGCCCGTAGAGAGCACCACCCCGAAGCGCTTTTCTCCCGTGATTGGGAGCATTGTGTGCGGCGGCGGGACAGCGGGAGGGAGTACTTGAAATCCAGCCTTTGGAGGCAGCCGGGGAGGTCTTCCAAGGGCCGGGAGAGAGCACCACCCTGAAGGGCTTTTCTCCTGGGCTTGGAGCATTTGCACGGATGGCGGGAACAGCGAGTGGGAGTGCTTGCAAACCGGCATTTGGGGGCAGCCCGGGAGGTCTTTCTTGGTCCCAGAGAGAACACCACCCCGAAACGCTTTTCTCCCGGGCTTGGGAGCATTGTGCGCGGGTGGCGGGAACAGCAGGCAGAAGTGCTTGCAAACCGGCCTTGGAGGCAGCCGGGGAGGTCTTCCAAAGCCCGGAGTGAGCACCACCCCAAAATGCTTTTCTCCCGGGCTTGGGAGCATTGTGCGCAGCTGGCGTGAACAGCGGGATTGAGTGCTTGCAAACCAGCCTTTGGAGGCAGCCGGGGAGGTCTTCCAGCGGGAGAGTGCCAGTTGTTCTCAGAGGCCCCACAGGCCAGGGGCAGGACCCAGCAGTATCCCTGCCTCTGGCAGCCTTGCCCAGACCTTCCTGGCCTCCGGGGGTACTACCCCACCAAGGGGCAGGCTGCGGGGCCTGGGTCCAGACATGCCCGGGCGCCTCCCCAGGCTCATCCCCGCTGGTGCCTTTCCCCTGGGCCTAGGCCTCGGTTGAGGCCTCCTTGGAGAGGAGGTTGCCGGCAGGGGCTGTCTGCACACTGCAAGGTGCTGGAGCTCAGAGGGCCTCGTCAGAGGGAAAGGACCAGCAAAGGGCTGGATGCCCAAGACCTCTTTGACCCAGCAGCCTCAGGGCAGCAGGGAGAGCAAGAGGCCCAACTTGCCCCTAGGTCGGCTCTACCCCGTCCCACACAGGCAGCCAGCCCAGCAGCAGCCTGGCAGTCTCTGGCTCCCCCGAACTCTCTGCCGGTGTAGGGGGCAGGAACAGACGTGTGCATGTCGTTCTGCCTTGGCCTGGGAGTGTGTTCCCCCTGCCTGTCCCCCAGGCTCAGGGGCAAGGGCCCGGAGAGAGCACCACCCCGAAGCGCTTTTCTCCCGGGCTTGGGAGCATTGTGCGTGCCTGGCGGGAACAGCGGGCGGGAGTGCTTGCAAACCGGCCTTTGGAGGCAGCCGGGGAGGTCTTCCAGCGGGAGAGTGCCGGTTGTGCTCAGACGCCCCACAGGCCAGGGGCAGGACCCAGCAGTGTCCCTGCCCCTGGCAGCCTTGCCCAGACCCTCCTGGCCTCCGGGGGTACTGCCCCACCAAGGGGCAGGCTGCGGGGACTGGGTCCAGACATGGCCGGGCGCCTCCCCAGGCTCATCCCCGCTGGTGCCTTTCCCCTGGGCCTAGGCCTCGGTTGAGGCCTCCTTGGAGAGGAGGTTGCTGGCAGGGGCTGTCTCCACACTGCAAGGTGCTGGAGCTCAGAGGGCCTCGTCAGAGGGAAGGGACCAGCAAGGGGCTGGATGCCCAAGACCTCTTTGGCCCAGCAGCCTCAGGGCAGCAGGGAGAGGAAGAGGCCCAACTTGCCCCTAGGTCGGCTCTGCCCCTTCCCACACAGGCGGCCAGCCCAGCAGCTGCCTGACAGACTCTGGCTCCCCCGAGCTCTCTGCCGGTGCAGGGGTCAGGAACAGACGTGTGCATGTGGTTCTGCGTTGGTCTGGGAGTGTGGACCCACTGCTTCGCCCCCACGCTCAGGGGCAAGGGCCCGGAGAGAGCACCACCCCGAAGCGCTTTTCTCCCGGGCTTGGGAGAATTGTGCGTGCCTGGCGGGAACAGCGGGCGGGAGTGTTGGCAAACCGGCCTTTGGAGGCAGCCGGGGAAGTCTTCCAGTGGGAGAGAGCCGGTTGTGCTCAGAGGCCCCACAGGCCAGGGGCAGGACCCAGCAGGGCCCCTGCCCGTGGCCAGCCTTGCCCAGACCTTCCTGGCTTCCGGGGGTACTGCCCCACCAAGGGGCAGGCTGCGGGGACTGGGTCCAGACATGCCCGGGCGCCTCCCCAGGCTCATCCCCGCTGGTGCCTTTCCCCTGGGCCTAGGCCTCGGTTGAGGCCTCCTTGGAGAGGAGGTTGCTGGCAGGGGCTGTCTCCACACTGCAAGGTGCTGGAGCTCAGAGGGCCTCGTCAGAGGGAAGGGACAAGCAAGGGGCTGGATGCCCAAGATCTCTTTGACCCAGCAGCCTCAGGGCATCAGGGAGAGCAAGAGTCCCAACTTGCCCCTAGGTCGGCTCTGCCCCTTCCCACACAGGCGGCCAGCCCAGCAGCTGCCTGACAGACTTTGGCTCCCCCGAGCTCTCTGCCGGTGCATGGGGCAGGAACAGACGTGTGCATGTCGTTCTGCCTTGGCCTGGGAGTGTGGACACCCTGCCTGGCCCACAGGCTCAGGGGAAAGGGCCCGGAGAGAGCACCACCCCGAGGCGATTTTCTCCCGGGCTTGGGAGCGTTGTGCGCCCTTGGTTGGAACAGTGGGCGGGAGTGCTTGCAAACCGGCCTTTGGAGGCAGCCGGGGACGTCTTCCAGTGGGAGAGGGCCGGTTGTGCTCAGAGGCCCCACAGGCCAGGGGCAGGACCCAGCAGGTCCCCTGCCCCTGGCCAGCCTTTCCCAGACCTTCCTCGCCTCCGGGGGTACTGCCCCACCAAGGGGCAGGCTGCGGGGACTGGGTCCATACATGCCCGGGCGCCTCCCCAGGCTCATCCCCGCTGGTGCCTTTCCCCTGTGCCTAGGCCTCGGTTTAGGCCTCCTTGGAGAGGAGGTTGCTGGCAGGGGCTGTCTCCACACTGCAAGGTGCTGGAGCTCAGAGGGCCTCGTCAGAGGGAAGGGACCAGCAAGGGGTTGGATGCCCAAGACCTCTTTGGCCCAGCAGCCTCAGGGCAGCAGGGAGGGCAAGAGGCCCAACTTGCCCCTAGGTCGGCTCTGCCACTTCCCACACAGGCGGCCAGCCCAGCAGCTGCCTGACAGACTCGGGCTCCCCCGAGCTCTCTGCCGGTGCAGGGGGCAGGAACAGACGTGTGCATGTGGTTCTGACTTGGCCTGGGAGTGTGGACACCGTGCCTTGACCCCAGGCTCAGGGGCAAGGGCCCGGAGAGAGCACCACCCTGAAGCGCTTTTCTCCCGGGCTTGGGAGCATTGTGCGCGGCTGGCGGGAACAGCGGGATTGAGTGCTTGCAAACCGGCCTTTGGAGGCAGCCGGGGAGGTCTTCCAAGGGCCGGGAGAGAGCACCACCCCGAAGCGCTTTTCTCCTAGGCTTGGGAGCATTGTGCGCGGCTGACGGGAACAGCGGGCATGAGTGCTTGCAAACCGGCCTTTGGAGACAAACGGGGAGGTCTTCCAAGGGCCCGTAGAGAGCACCACCCCGAAGCGCTTTTCTCCCGTGATTGGGAGCATTGTGTGCGGCTGGCGGGACAGCGGGAGGGAGTACTTGAAATCCAGCCTTTGGAGGCAGCCGGGGAGGTCTTCCAAGGGCCGGGAGAGAGCACCACCCTGAAGGGCTTTTCTCCTGGGCTTGGAGCATTTGCACGGATGGCGGGAACAGCGAGTGGGAGTGCTTGCAAACCGGCATTTGGGGGCAGCCCGGGAGGTCTTTCTTGGGCCCAGAGAGAACACCACCCCGAAACGCTTTTCTCCCGGGCTTGGGAGCATTGTGCGCGGGTGGCGGGAACAGCAGGCAGAAGTGCTTGCAAACCGGCCTTGGAGGCAGCCGGGGAGGTCTTCCAAAGCCCGGAGTGAGCACCACCCCAAAATGCTTTTCTCCCGGGCTTGGGAGCATTGTGCGCAGCTGGCGTGAACAGCGGGATTGAGTGCTTGCAAACCAGCCTTTGGAGGCAGCCGGGGAGGTCTTCCAGCGGGAGAGTGCCAGTTGTTCTCAGAGGCCCCACAGGCCAGGGGCAGGACCCAGCAGTGTCCCTGCCTCTGGCAGCCTTGCCCAGACCTTCCTGGCCTCCGGGGGTACTACCCCACCAAGGGGCAGGCTGCGGGGCCTGGGTCCAGACATGCCCGGGCGCCTCCCCAGGCTCATCCCCGCTGGTGCCTTTCCCCTGGGTCTAGGCCTCGGTTGAGGCCTCCTGGGAGAGGAGGTTGCCGGCAGGGGCTGTCTGCACACTGCAAGGTGCTGGAGCTCAGAGGGCCTCGTCAGAGGGAAAGGACCAGCAAAGGGCTGGATGCCCAAGACCTCTTTGACCCAGCAGCCTCAGGGCAGCAGGGAGAGCAAGAGGCCCAACTTGCCCCTAGGTCGGCTCTACCCCGTCCCACACAGGCAGCCAGCCCAGCAGCAGCCTGGCAGTCTCTGGCTCCCCCGAACTCTCTGCCGGTGTAGGGGGCAGGAACAGACGTGTGCATGTCGTTCTGCCTTGGCCTGGGAGTGTGTTCCCCCTGCCTGTCCCCCAGGCTCAGGGGCAAGGGCCCGGAGAGAGCACCACCCCGAAGCGCTTTTCTCCCGGGCTTGGGAGCATTGTGCGTGCCTGGCGGGAACAGCGGGCGGGAGTGCTTGCAAACCGGCCTTTGGAGGCAGCGGGGGAGGTCTTCCAGCGGGAGAGTGCCGGTTGTGCTCAGACGCCCCACAGGCCAGGGGCAGGACCCAGCAGTGTCCCTGCCCCTGGCAGCCTTGCCCAGACCCTCCTGGCCTCCGGGGGTACTGCCCCACCAAGGGGCAGGCTGCGGGGACTGGGTCCAGACATGGCCGGGCGCCTCCCCAGGCTCATCCCCGCTGGTGCCTTTCCCCTGGGCCTAGGCCTCGGTTGAGGCCTCCTTGGAGAGGAGGTTGCTGGCAGGGGCTGTCTCCACACTGCAAGGTGCTGGAGCTCAGAGGGCCTCGTCAGAGGGAAGGGACCAGCAAGGGGCTGGATGCCCAAGACCTCTTTGGCCCAGCAGCCTCAGGGCAGCAGGGAGAGGAAGAGGCCCAACTTGCCCCTAGGTCGGCTCTGCCCCTTCCCACACAGGCGGCCAGCCCAGCAGCTGCCTGACAGACTCTGGCTCCCCCGAGCTCTCTGCCGGTGCAGGGGTCAGGAACAGACGTGTGCATGTGGTTCTGCGTTGGTCTGGGAGTGTGGACCCACTGCTTCGCCCCCACGCTCAGGGGCAAGGGCCCGGAGAGAGCACCACCCCGAAGCGCTTTTCTCCCGGGCTTGGGAGAATTGTGCGTGCCTGGCGGGAACAGCGGGCGGGAGTGTTGGCAAACCGGCGTTTGGAGGCAGCCGGGGAAGTCTTCCAGTGGGAGAGAGCCGGTTGTGCTCAGAGGCCCCACAGGCCAGGGGCAGGACCCAGCAGGGCCCCTGCCCGTGGCCAGCCTTGCCCAGACCTTCCTGGCTTCCGGGGGTACTGCCCCACCAAGGGGCAGGCTGCGGGGACTGGGTCCAGACATGCCCGGGCGCCTCCCCAGGCTCATCCCCGCTGGTGCCTTTCCCCTGGGCCTAGGCCTCGGTTGAGGCCTCCTTGGAGAGGAGGTTGCTGGCAGGGGCTGTCTCCACACTGCAAGGTGCTGGAGCTCAGAGGGCCTCGTCAGAGGGAAGGGACAAGCAAGGGGCTGGATGCCCAAGATCTCTTTGACCCAGCAGCCTCAGGGCATCAGGGAGAGCAAGACGCCCAACTTGCCCCTAGGTCGGCTCTGCCCCTTCCCACACAGGCGGCCAGCCCAGCAGCTGCCTGACAGACTTTGGCTCCCCCGAGCTCTCTGCCGGTGCATGGGGCAGGAACAGACGTGTGCATGTCGTTCTGCCTTGGCCTGGGAGTGTGGACACCCTGCCTGGCCCACAGGCTCAGGGGAAAGGGCCCGGAGAGAGCACCACCCCGAGGCGATTTTCTCCCGGGCTTGGGAGCGTTGTGCGCCCTTGGTTGGAACAGTGGGCGGGAGTGCTTGCAAACCGGCCTTTGGAGGCAGCCGGGGACGTCTTCCAGTGGGAGAGGGCCGGTTGTGCTCAGAGGCCCCACAGGCCAGGGGCAGGACCCAGCAGGTCCCCTGCCCCTGGCCAGCCTTTCCCAGACCTTCCTCGCCTCCGGGGGTACTGCCCCACCAAGGGGCAGGCTGCGGGGACTGGGTCCATACATGCCCGGGCGCCACCCCAGGCTCATCCCCGCTGGTGCCTTTCCCCTGTGCCTAGGCCTCGGTTTAGGCCTCCTTGGAGAGGAGGTTGCTGGCAGGGGCTGTCTCCACACTGCAAGGTGCTGGAGCTCAGAGGGCCTCGTCAGAGGGAAGGGACCAGCAAGGGGTTGGATGCCCAAGACCTCTTTGGCCCAGCAGCCTCAGGGCAGCAGGGAGGGCAAGAGGCCCAACTTGCCCCTAGGTCGGCTCTGCCACTTCCCACACAGGCGGCCAGCCCAGCAGCTGCCTGACAGACTCTGGCTCCCCCGAGCTCTCTGCCGGTGCAGGGGGCAGGAACAGACGTGTGCATGTGGTTCTGACTTGGCCTGGGAGTGTGGACACCGTGCCTTGACCCCAGGCTCAGGGGCAAGGGCCCGGAGAGAGCACCACCCTGAAGCGCTTTTCTCCCGGGCTTGGGAGCATTGTGCACGCCTGCTGGGAACAGTGGGCGGGAGCGCTTGCAAACCGGCCTTTGGAGGCAGCCGGGGAGGTCTTCCAGTGGGAGAGGGCCGGTTGTGCTCAGAGGCCCCACAGGCCAGGGGCAGGACGCAGCAGGGCCCCTGCCCCTGGCCAGCCTTGCCCAGACCTTCCTGGCCTCCGGGGGTACTGCCCCACCAAGGGGCAGGCTGCGGGGACTGGGTCCAGACATGCTCGGGCGCCTCCCCTGGCTCATCCCCGCTGGTGCCTTTCCCCTGGGCCTAGGCCTCGGTTGAGGCCTCCTTGGAGAGGAGGTTGCTGGCAGGGGCTGTCTCCACACTGCAAGGTGCTGGAGCTCAGAGGGCCTCGTCAGAGGGAAGGGACCAGTAAGGGGTTGGATACCCAAGACGTCTTTGGCCCAGCAGCCTCAGGGCAGCAGGGAGAGCAAGAGGCCCAACTTGCCCCTAGGTCGGCTCTGCCCCTTCCCACACAGGCGGCCAACCCAGCAGCTGCCTGTCAGACTCTGGCTCCCCCAAGCTCTCTGCCGGTGCAGGGGACAGGAACAGACGTGGGCATGTGGTTCTGCCTTGGCCAGGGAGTGTGTTCCCCGTGCCTTGCCCCCAGGCTCAGGGGCAAGGGCCCGGAGAGAGAACCACCCCAATGCGCTTTTCTCCCGGGCTTGGGAGCATTGTGCGAGCCTGGCGTGAACAGCGGGCGGGAGTGTTAGCAAACAGGACTTTGGAGGCAGCCGGGGAGGTCTTCCAGTGGGAGAGGGCCGGTTGTGCTCAGAGGCCCCACAGGCCAGGGGCAGGACCCAGCAGGACCCTGACCGTGCCCAGCCTTGCCCAGACCTTCCTGGCCTCCGGGGGTACTGCCCCACCAAGGGGCAGGCTGCGGGGACTGGGTCCAGACATCCCCGGGCGCCTCCCCAGGCTCATCCCCGCTGGTGCCTTTCCCCTGGGCCTAGGCCTCGGTTGAGGCCTCCTTGGAGAGGAGGTTGCTGGCAGGGGCTGTCTCCACACTGCAAGGTGCTGGAGATCAGAGGGCCTCGTCAGAGGGAAGGGACCAGCAAAGGGCTGGATGCCCAAGACTTCTTTGACCCAGCAGCCTCAGGGCAGCAGGGAGAGCAAGAGGCCCAACTTGCCCCTAGGTCGGCTCTGCCCCGTCCCACACAGGCGGCCAGCCCAGCAGCAGCCTGGCAGTCTCTGGCTCCCCCGAGCTCTCTGCCGGTGTAGGGGGCAGGAACAGACGTGTGCATGTCGTTCTGCCTTGGCCTGGGAGTGTGTTCCCCCTGCCTGGCCCCCAGGCTCAGGGGCAAGGGCCCGGTGAGAGCACCACCCCGAAGCGCTTTTCTCCCGGGCTTGGGGGCATTGGGCGTGCCTGGCGGGAACAGCGGGCGGGAGTGCATGCAAACCGGCCTTTCGAGGCAGACGGGGAGGTCTTCCAGCGGGAGAGTGCCGGTTGTGCTCAGACGCCCCACAGGCCAGGGGCAGGACCCAGCAGTGTCCCTGCCCCTGGCAGCCTTGCCCAGACCTTCCTGGCCTCCGGGGGTACTGCCCCACCAAGGGGCAGGCTGCGGGGACTGGGTCCAGACATGCCCGGGCGCCTCCCCAGGCTCATCCCCGCTGGTGCCTTTCCCCTGGGCCTAGGCCTCGGTTGAGGACTCCTTGGAGAGGAGGTTGCTGGCAGGGGCTGTCTCCACACTGCAAGGTGCTGGAGCTCAGAGGGCCTCGTCAGAGGGAAGGGACCAGCAAGGGGCTGGATGCCCAAGACCTCTTTGGCCCAGCAGCCTCAGGGCAGCAGGGACAGCAAGAGGCCCAACTTGCCCCTAGGTCGGCTCTGCCCCTTCCCACACAGGCGGCCAGCCCAGCAGCTGCCTGACAGACTCTGGCTCCCCCGAGCTCTCTGCCGGTGCAGGGGGCAGATCAGACGTGTGCATGTGGTTCTGCCTTGGTCTGGGAGTGTGGACCCACTGCCTGGACCCCAGGCTCTGGGGCAAGGGCCCGGAGAGAGCAACACCCCGAAGCGCTTTTCTCCTGGCCTTGGGAGCGTTGTGCGTGCCTGGCGGGAACAGCGGACGGGAGTGTTGGCAAACCCGCCTTTGAAGGCAGCCGGGGAGGTCTTCCAGTGGGAGAGGGCCGGTTGTGCTCAGAGGCCCCACAGGCCAGGGGCAGGACCCAGCAGGGACCCTGCCCCTGGCCAGCATAGCCCAGACCTTCCTGGCCTCCGGGGGTACTGCCCCACCAAGGGGCAGGCTGCGGGGACTGGCTCCAGACATGCCCGGGCCCCTCCACTCGCTCATCCCCGCTGGTGCCTTTCCCCTGGGCCTAGGCCTCGGTTGAGGCCTCCTTGGAGAGGAGGTTGCTGGCAGGGTCTGTCTCAACACTGCAAGGTGCTGGAGCTCAGAGGGCCTCGTCAGAGGGAAGGGACCAGCAAGGGGCTGGATGCTCAAGACCTCTTTGGCCCAGCAGCCTCAGGGCAGCAGGGAGAGCAAGAGGCTCAACTTGCCCCTAGGTCGGCTCTGCCCCTTCCCACACAGGCGGCCAGCCCAGCAGCTGCCTGACAGACTCTGGCTCCCCCCAGCTCTCTGCCGGTGGAGGGGGCAGGAACAGACATGTGCATGTTGTTGTGCCTTGGCCTGGGACTGTGGATCCCCTGCCTGGCCCCCAGACTCAGGGGCAAGGGCCCGGAGAGACCACCACCCCGAAGCGCTTTTCTCCCGGGCTTGGGAGCATTGTGCGCGCCTGGCGGGAACAGTGGGCGGGAGTGCTTCCAAACCGGCCTTTGGAGGCAGCCGGGGAGGTCTTCCAGTGGGAGAGGGCCGGTTGTGCTCAGAGGCCCCACAGGCCAGGGGCAGGACCCAGCAGGGCCCCTGCCCCTGGCCAGCCTTGCCCAGACCTTCCTGGCCTCCGGGGGTACTGCCCCACCAAGGGGCAGGCTGCGGGGACAGGGTCCAGACATGCCCGGGCGCCTCCCCTGGCTCAACCCCGCTGGTGCCTTTCCCCTGGGCCTAGGCCTCGGTTGAGGCCTCCTTGGAGAGGAGATTGCTGGCAGGGGCTGTCTCCACACTGCAAGGTGCTGGAGCTCAGAGGGCCTCGTCAGAGGGAAGGGACCAGTAAGGGGCTGGATGCCCAAGACGTCTTTGGCCCTGCAGCCTCAGGGCAGCAGGGAGAGCAAGAGGCCCAACTTGCCCCTAGGTCGGCTCTGCCCCTTCCCACACAGGCGGTCAGCCCAGCACCTGCCTGAGAGACTCTGGCTCCCCCGAGCTCTCTGCCGGTGCAGGGGACAGGAACAGACGTGTGCATGTGTTTCTGCCTTGGTCTGGGAGTGTGTTCCCCCTGCCTTGCCCACAGGCTCAGGGGCAAGGGCCCGGAGAGAGCACCACCCCGAAGCGCTTTTCTCCCGGGCTTGGGAGCATTGTGCGCGCCTGGTGGGAACAGTGGGCGGGAGTGCTTGCAAACCGGCCTTTGGAGGCAGCCGGGGAGGTCTTCCAGTGGGAGAGGGCCGGTTGTGCTCAGAGGCCCCACAGGCCATGGGGAGGACCCAGCAGGGCCCCTGCCCCTGGCCAGCCTTGCCCAGATCTTCCTGGCCTCCGGGGGTACTGCCCCACCAAGGGGCAGGCTGCGGGGACTGGGTCCAGACATGCCCGGGCGCCTCCCCAGGCTCATCCCCGCTGGTGCCTTTCCCCTGGTCCTAGGTCTCGGTTGAGGCCTCCTTGGAGAGGAGGTTGCTGGCAGGGGCTGTCTCCACACTGCAAGGTGCTGGAGCTCAGAGGGCCTCGTCAGAGGGAAGGGACAAGCAAAGGGCTGGATGTCCAAGACCTCTTTGGCCCAGCAGCCTCAGGGCAGCAGGGAGAGCAAGAGGCCCAACTTGCCCCTAGGTCGGCTCTGCCCCTTCCCACAAAGGCGGCCAGCCCAGCAGCTGCCTGACAGACTGGCTCCCCCGAGCTCTCTGCCGGTGCAGGGGTCAGGAACAGACGTGTGCATGTGGTTCTGCCTTGGCCTGGGAGTGTGTTCCCCCTGCCTGGCCCCCAGGCTCAGGGGCAAGGACCCGGAAAGAGCACCACCCCGAAGCGCTTTTCTCCCGGGCTTGGGAGCATTGTGCGCACTTGGTGGGAACAGTGGGCGGGAGTGCGTGCAAAACGGCCTTTGGAGGCAGCCGGGGAGGTCTTCCAGTGGGAGAGGGCCGGTTGTGCTCAGAGACCCCACAGGCCAGGAGCAGGACCCAGCAGGTCCCCTGCCCCTGGTCAGACTTGCCCAGACCTTCCTGGCCTCCAGGGGTACTGCCCCACCAAGGGGCAGGCTGCGGGGACTGGGTCCAGACATGCCCGGGCGCCTCCCCAGGCTCATCCCCGCTGGTGCTTTTCCCCTGGGCCTAGGCCTCGGTTGAGGCCTCCTTGGAGAGGAGATTGCTGGCAGGTGCTGTCTCCACACTGCAAGGTGCTGGAGCTCAGAGGGCCTCGTCAGAGGGAAGGGACCAGCAAAGGGCTGGATGCCCAAGACGTCTTTGGCCCAGCAGCCTCAGGGCAGCAGGGAGAGCAAGAGGCCCAACTTGCCCCTAGGTCGGCTCTGCCCCTTCCCACACTGGCGGCCAGCCCAGCACCTGCCTGAGAGACTCTGGCTCCCCCGAGCTCTCTGCCGGTGTAGGGGGCAGGAACAGACGTGTTCATGTCGTTCTGTCTTGGCCTGGGAGTGTGTTCCCCCTGCCTGGCCCGCAGGCTTAGGGGCAAGGGCCCGGAGAGAGCACCACCCCGAAGCGCTTTTCTCCCGGGCTTGGGAGCATTGTGCGTGCCTGGCGGGAACAGCGGGCGGGAGTGCTTGCAAACCGGCCTTTGGAGGCAGACGGGGAGGTCTTCCAGCGCGAGAGTGCCGGTTGTGCTCAGACGTCCAACAGGCCAGGGGCAGGACCCAGCAGGTCCCCTGCCCCTGGCAGCCTTGCACAGACCTTCATGGCCTCCGGGGGTACTGCCCCACCAAGGGGCAGGCTGCGGGGACTGGGTCCAGACATGCCCGGGCACCTCCCCAGGCTCATCCCCGCTGGTGTCTTTCCCCTAGGCCTAGGCCTCGGTTGAGGCCTCATTGGAGCGGAGGTTGCTGGCAGGGGCTGTCTCCACACTGCAAGGTGCTGGAGCTCAGAGGGCCTCGTCAGAGGGAAGGGACCAGCAAGGGGCTGGATGCCCAAGACCTCTTTGGCCCAGCAGCCTCAGGGCAGCAGGGAGAGGAAGAGGCCCAACTTGCCCCTAGGTCGGCTCTAACCCTTCCCACACAGGCGGCCAGCCCAGCACCTGCCTGACAGACTCTGGCTCCCCAGAGCTCTCTGCCGGTGCAGGGGTCAGGAACAGACGTGTGCATGTGGTTCTGACTTTGTCTGGGAGTGTGGACCCACTGCCTGGCCCCCAGGCTCAGGGGCAAGGGCCCGGAGAGAGCACCACCCCGAATCGCTTTTCTCCCGGGCTTGGGAGCATTGTGCGAGCCTGGCGTGAACAGCGGGCGGGAGTGTTTGCAAACAGGACTTTGGAGGCAGCTGGGGAGGTCTTCCAGTGGGAGAGGGCCGGTTGTGCTCAGAGGCCTCACAGGCCAGGGGCAGGACCCAGCAGGGCCCCTGCCCCTGGCCAGCCTTGCCCAGACCTTCCTGGCCTCCGGGGGTACTGCCCCACCAAGGGGCAGGCTGCGGGGACTGGGTCCAGACATGTCCGTGCGCCTCCCCAGGATCATCCCCGCTGGTGTTTTCCCCTGGGCGTAGGCCTCGGTTGAGGCCTCTTTGGAGAGGAGGTTGCTGGCAGGGGCTGTCTCCACACTGCAAGGTGCTGGAGCTCAGAGGGCCTCGTCAGAGGGAAGGGACCAGCAAAGGGCTGGATGCCCAAGACCTCTTTGACCCAGCAGCCTCAGGGCAGCAGGGAGAGCAAGAGGCCCAACTTGCCCCTAGGTCGGCTCTGCCCCTTCCCACACAGGCGGCCAGCCCAGCAGCTGCCTGACAGACTTTGGCTCCCCCGAGCTCTCTGCCGGTGCATGGGGCAGGAACAGACGTGTGCATGTCGTTCTGCATTGGCCTGGGAGTGTGGACACCCTGCCTGGCCCCCAGGCTCAGGGGAAAGGGCCCGGAGAGAGCACCACCCCGAGGCGATTTTCTCCCGGGCTTGGGAGCGTTGTGCGCCCTTGGTTGGAACAGTGGGCGGGAGTGCTTGCAAACCGGCCTTTGGAGGCAGCCGGGGACGTCTTCCAGTGGGAGAGGGCCGGTTGTGCTCAGAGGCCCCACAGGCCAGGGGCAGGACCCAGCAGGTCCCCTGCCCCTGGCCAGCCTTTCCCAGACCTTCCTCGCCTCCGGGGGTACTGCCCCACCAAGGGGCAGGCTGCGTGGACTGGGTCCATACATGCCCGGGCGCCTCCCCAGGCTCATCCCCGCTGGTGCCTTTCCCCTGGGCCTAGGCCTCGGTTGAGGCCTCCTTGGAGAGGAGGTTGCTGGCAGGGGCTGTCTCCACACTGCAAGGTGCTGGAGCGCAGAGGGCCTCGTCAGAGGGAAGGGACCAGCAAGGGGTTGGATGCCCAAGACCTCTTTGGCCAAGCAGCCTCAGGGCAGCAGGGAGGGCAAGAGGCCCAACTTGCCCCTAGGTAGGCTTTGCCACTTCCCACACAGGCGGCCAGCCCAGCAGCTGCCTGACAGACTCTGGCTCCCCCGAGCTCTCTGCCGGTGCAGGGGGCAGGAACAGACGTGTGCATGTGGTTCTGACTTGGCCTGGGAGTGTGGACACCGTGCCTTGACCCCAGGCTCAGGGGCAAGGGCCCGGAGAGAGCACCACCCTGAAGCGCTTTTCTCCCGGGCTTGGGAGCATTGTGCACGCCTGCTGGGAACAGTGGGCGGGAGCGCTTGCAAACCGGCCTTTGGAGGCAGCCGGGGAGGTCTTCCAGTGGGAGAGGGCCGGTTGTGCTCAGAGGCCCCACAGGCCAGGGGCAGGACGCAGCAGGGCCCCTGCCCCTGGCCAGCCTTGCCCAGACCTTCCTGGCCTCCGGGGGTACTGCCCCACCAAGGGGCAGGCTGCGGGGACTGGGTCCAGACATGCTCGGGCGCCTCCCCTGGCTCATCCCCGCTGGTGCCTTTCCCCTGGGCCTAGGCCTCGGTTGAGGCCTCCTTGGAGAGGAGGTTGCTGGCAGGGGCTGTCTCCACACTGCAAGGTGCTGGAGCTCAGAGGGCCTCGTCAGAGGGAAGGGACCAGTAAGGGGCTGGATGCCCAAGACGTCTTTGGCCCAGCAGCCTCAGGGCAGCAGGGAGAGCAAGAGGCCCAACTTGCCCCTAGGTCGGCTCTGCCCCTTCCCACACAGGCGGCCAACCCAGCAGCTGCCTGCCAGACTCTGGCTCCCCCAAGCTCTCTGCCGGTGCAGGGGACAGGAACAGACGTGGGCATGTGGTTCTGCCTTGGCCAGGGAGTGTGTTCCCCGTGCCTTGCCCCCAGGCTCAGGGGCAAGGGCCCGGAGAGAGAACCACCCCAATGCGCTTTTCTCCCGGGCTTGGGAGCATTGTGCGAGCCTGGCGTGAACAGCGGGCGGGAGTGTTAGCAAACAGGACTTTGGAGGCAGCCGGGGAGGTCTTCCAGTGGGAGAGGGCCGGTTGTGCTCAGAGGCCCCACAGGCCAGGGGCAGGACCCAGCAGGGCCCCTGACCCTGGCCAGCCTTGCCCAGACCTTCCTGGCCTCCGGGGGTACTGCCCCACCAAGGGGCAGGCTGCGGGGACTGGGTCCAGACATCCCCGGGCGCCTCCCCAGGCTCATCCCCGCTGGTGCCTTTCCCCTGGGCCTAGGCCTCGGTTGAGGCCTCCTTGGAGAGGAGGTTGCTGGCAGGGGCTGTCTCCACACTGCAAGGTGCTGGAGATCAGAGGGCCTCGTCAGAGGGAAGGGACCAGCAATGGGCTGGATGCCCAAGACCTCTTTGACCCAGCAGCCTCAGGGCAGCAGGGAGAGCAAGAGGCCCAATTTGCCCCTAGGTCGGCTCTGCCCCGTCCCACACAGGCGGCCAGCCCAGCAGCAGCCTGGCAGTCTCTGGCTCCCCCGAGCTCTCTGCCGGTGTAGGGGGCAGGAACAGACGTGTGCATGTCGTTCTGCCTTGGCCTGGGAGTGTGTTCCCCCTGCCTGGCCCCCAGGCTCAGGGCCAAGGGCCCGGTGAGAGCACCACCCCGAAGCGCTTTTCTCCCGGGCTTGGGAGCATTGTGCGTGCCTGGCGGGAACAGCGGGCGGGAGTGCTTGCAAACCGGCCTTTCGAGGCAGACGGGGAGGTCTTCCAGCGGGAGAGTGCCGGTTGTGCTCAGACGTCCCACAGGCCAGGGGCAGGACCCAGCAGTGTCCCTGCCCCTGGCAGCCTTGCCCAGACCTTCCTGGCCTCCGGGGGTACTGCCCCACCAAGGGGCAGGCTGCGGGGACTGGGTCCAGACATGCCCGGGCGCCTCCCCAGGCTCATCCCCGCTGGTGCCATTCCCCTGGGCCTAGGCCTCGGTTGAGGACTCCTTGGAGAGGAGGTTGCTGGCAGGGGCTGTCTCCACACTGCAAGGTGCTGGAGCTCAGAGGGCCTCGTCCGAGGGAAGGGACCAGCAAGGGGCTGGATGCCCAAGACCTCTTTGGCCCAGCAGCCTCAGGGCAGCAGGGAGAGCAAGAGGCCCAACTTGCCCCTAGGTCGGCTCTGCCCCTTCCCACACAGGCGGCCAGCCCAGCAGCTGCCTGACAGACTCTGGCTCCCCCGATCTCTCTGCCGGTGCAGGGGGCAGATCAGACGTGTGCATGTGGTTCTGCCTTGTCCTGGGAGTGTGGACACCCTGCCTTGCCCCCAGGATCAGGGGCAAGGGCCCGGAGAGAGCACCACCCTGAAGCGCTTTTCTCCCGGGCTTGGGAGCATTGTGCACGCCTGCTGGGAACAGTGGGCGGGAGCGCTTGCAAACCGGCCTTTGGAGGCAACCGGGGAGGTCTTCCAGTGGGAGAGGGCCAGTTGTGCTCAGAGGCCCCACAGGCCAGGGGCAGGACACAGCAGGGCCCCTGCCCCTGGCCAGCCTTGCCCAGACCTTCCTGGCCTCCGGGGGTACTGCCCCACCAAGGGGCAGGCTGCGGGGCCTGTGTCCAGACATGCCCGGGCGCCTCCCCAGGCTCATCCCCGCTGGTGCCTTTCCCCTGGGCCTAGGCCTCGGTTGAGGCCTCCTTGGAGAGGAGGTTGCTGGCAGGGGCTGTCTCCACACTGCAAGGTGCTGGAGCTCAGAGGGCCTCGTCAGAGGGAAGGGACCAGTAAGGGGCTGGATGCCCAAGACGTCTTTGGCCCAGCAGCCTCAGGGCAGCAGGGAGAGCAAGAGGCCCAACTTGCCCCTAGGGCGGCTCTGCCCCTTCCCACACAGGCGGCCAACTCAGCAGCTGCCTGACAGACTCTGGCTCCCCCAAGCTCTCTGCCGGTGCAGGGGACAGGAACAGACGTGGGCATGTGGTTCTGCCTTGGCCTGGGAGTGTGTTCCCCCTGCCTTGCCCCCAGGCTCAGGGGCAAGGGCCCGGAGAGAGCACCACCCCGAAGCGCTTTTCTCCCGGGCTTGGGAGCATTGTGCGAGCCTGGCGTGAACAGCGGGCGGGAGTGTTTGCAAACAGAACTTTGGAGGCAGCCGTGGAAGTCTTCCAGTGGGAGAGGGCCGGTTGTGCTCAGAGGCCTCACAAGCCAGGGGCAGGACCCAGCAGGTCCCCTGCCCCTGGCCAGCCTTGCCCAGACCTTCCTGGCCTCCGGGGGTACTGCCCCACCAAGGGGCAGGCTGCGGGGACTGGGTCCAGACATGCCTGGGCGCCTCCCCAGGCTCATCCCCGCTGGTGCATTTCCCCTGGGCATAGGCCTCGGTTGATGCCTCCTTGGAGAGGAGGTTGCTGGCAGGGGCTGTCTCCACACTGCAAGGTGCTGGAGCTCAGAGGGCCTCGTCAGCGGGAAGGGACCAGCAAGGGGCTGGATGCCCAAGACCTCTTTGGCCCAGCAGCCTCAGGGCAGCAGGGAGAGCAAGAGGCCCAACTTGCCCCTAGGTCGGCTCTGCCCCTTCCCACACAGGCAGCCAACCCAGCAGCTGCCTGATAGACTCTGTCTCCCCCGAGCTCTCTGCCGGTTCATGGGTCAGGAACAGACGTGTGCATGTGGTTCTGCCTTGGTCTGGGAGTGTGGACCCACTGCCTGGACCCCAGGCTCAGGGGCAAGGGCCCGGAGAGAGCAACACCCCGAAGCGCTTTTCTCCTGGCCTTGGGAGCGTTGTGCGTGCCTGGCGGGAACAGCGGGCGGGAGTGTTGGCAAACCCGCCTTTGAAGGCAGCCGGGGAGGTCTTCCAGTGGGAGAGGGCCGGTTGTGCTCAGAGGCCCCACAGGCCAGGGGCAGGACCCAGCAGGGACCCTGCCCCTGGCCAGCCTTGCCCAGACCTTCCTGGCCTCCGGGGCTACTGCCCCACCAAGGGGCAGGCTGCGGGGACTGGGTCCAGACATGCCCGGGCCCCTCCACTGGCTCATCCCCGCTGGTGCCTTTCCCCTGGGCCTAGGCCTCGGTTGAGGCCTCCTTGTAGAGGAGGTTGCTGGCAGGGTCTGTCTCCACACTGCAAGGTGCTGGAGCTCAGAGGGCCTCGTCAGAGGGAAGGGACCAGCAAGGGGCTGGATGCTCAAGACCTCTTTGGCCCAGCAGCCTCAGGGCAGCAGGGAGAGCAAGAGGCCCAACTTGCCCCTAGGTCGGCTCTGCCCCTTCCCACACAGGCGGCCAGCCCAGCAGCTGCCTGACAGACTCTGGCTCCCCCCAGCTCTCTGCCGGTGGAGGGGGCAGGAACAGACGTGTGCATGTTGTTGTGCCTTGGCCTGGGACTGTGGATCCCCTGCCTGGCCCCCAGGCTCAGGGGCAAGGGCCCGGAGAGACCACCACCCCGAAGCGCTTTTCTCCCGGGCTTGGGAGCATTGTGCGCGCCTGGCGGGAACAGTGGGCGGGAGTGCTTCCAAACCGGCCTTTGGAGGCAGCCGGGGAGGTCTTCCAGTGGGAGAGGGCCGGTTGTGCTCAGAGGCCCCACAGGCCAGGGGCAGGACCCAGCAGGGCCCCTGCCCCTGGCCAGCCTTGCCCAGACCTTCCTGGCCTCCGGGGGTACTGCCCCACCAAGGGGCAGGCTGCGGGGACAGGGTCCAGACATGCCCGGGCGCCTCCCCTGGCTCAACCCCGCTGGTGCCTTTCCCCTGGGCCTAGGCCTCGGTTGAGGCCTCCTTGGAGAGGAGATTGCTGGCAGGGGCTGTCTCCACACTGCAAGGTGCTGGAGCTCAGAGGGCCTCGTCAGAGGGAAGGGACCAGCAAGGGGCTGGATGCCCAAGACGTCTTTGGCCCTGCAGCCTCAGGGCAGCAGGGAGAGCAAGAGGCCCAACTTGCCCCTAGGTCGGCTCTGCCCCTTCCCACACAGGCGGCCAGCCCAGCACCTGCCTGAGAGACTCTGGCTCCCCCGAGCTCTCTGCCGGTGCAGGGGACAGGAACAGACGTGTGCATGTGTTTCTGCCTTGGTCTGGGAGTGTGTTCCCCCTGCCTTGCCCACAGGCTCAGGGGCAAGGGCCCGGAGAGAGCACCACCCCGAAGCGCTTTTCTCCCGGGCTTGGGAGCATTGTGCGCGCCTGGCGGGAACAGTGGGCGGGAGTGCTTGCAAACCGGCCTTTGGAGGCAGCCGGGGAGGTCTTCCAGTGGGAGAGGGCCGGTTGTGCTCAGAGGCCCCACAGGCCATGGGGAGGACCCAGCAGGGCCCCTGCCCCTGGCCAGCCTTGCCCAGATCTTCCTGGCCTCCGGGGGTACTGCCCCACCAAGGGGCAGGCTGCGGGGACTGGGTCCAGACATGCCCGGGCGCCTCCCCAGGCTCATCCCCGCTGGTGCCTTTCCCCTGGGCCTAGGCCTCGGTTGAGGCCTCCTTGGAGAGGATGTTGCTGGCAGGGGCTGTCTCCACACTGCAAGGTGCTGGAGCTCATAGGGCCTCGTCAGAGGGAAGGGACCAGCAAGGGGCTGGATGCCCAAGACCTCTTTGGCCCAGCAGCCTCAGGCAGCAGGGAGAGCAAGAGGCCCAACTTGCCCCTAGGTCGGCTCTGCCCCTTCCCACACAGGCGGCCAGCCCAGCAGCTGCCTGACAGACTCTGGCTCCCCCGAACTCTCTGCCGGTGCAGGGGTCAGGAACAGACGTGTGCATGTGGTTCTGCCTTGGTCTGGGAGTGTGGACCAACTGCCTGGCCCCCAGGCTCAGGGGCAAGGGCCCGAGGAGAGCACCACCCCGAAGTGCTTTTCTCCCGGGCTTGGGAGCATTGTGCGTGCCTGGCGGGAACAGCGGGCGGGAGTGTTGGCAAACTGGCCTTTGGAGGGAGCCGGGGAGTTCTTCCAGTGGGAGAGGGCCGGTTGTGCTCAGAGGCCCCACAGGCCAGGGGCAGGACCCAGCAGGGCCCCTGCCCCTGGACAGCCTTGCCCAGACCTTCCTGCCCTCCGGGGGTACTGCCCCACCAAGGGGCAGGCTGCGGGGACTGGGTCCAGACATGCCCGGGCGCCTCCCCAGGCTCATCCCCGCTGGTGCCTTTCCCCTGGGCCTAGGCCTCGGTTGAGGCCTCCTTGGAGAGGAGGTTGCTGGCAGGGGCTGTCTCCACACTGCAAGGTGCTGGAGCTCAGAGGGCCTCGTCAGAGGGAAGGGACCAGCAAGGGGCTGGATGCCCAAGACCTCTATGGCCCAGCAGCCTCAGGGCAGCAGGGAGAGCAAGAGGCCCAACTTGCCCCTAGGTCGGCTCTGCCACTTCCCACACAGGCGGCCAGCCCAGCAGCTGCCTGACAGATTCTGGCTCCCCCGAGCTCTCTGCCGGTGCAGGGGGCAGGTCAGACGTGTGCATGTGGTTCTGCCTTGGCCTGTTAGTGTGGACACCCTGCCTTGCCCCCAGGCTCAGGGGCAAGGGCCCAGAGAGAGCACCACCCTGGAGCGCTTTTCTTCCGGGCTTGGGAGCATTGTGCGCGCCTGGCGGGAACAGTGGGCGGGAGTGCTTCCAAACCGGCCTTTGGAGGCAGCCGGGGAGGTCTTCCAGTGGGAGAGGGCCGGTTGTGCTCAGAGGCCCCACAGGCCAGGGGCAGGACCCAGCAGGGCCCCTGCCCCTGGCCAGCCTTGCCCAGACCTTCCTGGCCTCCGGGGGTACTGCCCCACCAAGGGGCAGGCTGCGGGGACAGGGTCCAGACATGCCCGGGCGCCTCCCCTGGCTCAACCCCGCTGGTGCTTTTCCCCTGGGCCTAGGCCTCTGTTGAGGCCTCCTTGGAGAGGAGATTGCTGGCAGGGGCTGTCTCCACACTGCAAGGTGCTGGAGCTCAGAGGGCCTCGTCAGAGGGAAGGGACCAGTAAGGGGCTGGATGCCCAAGACGTCTTTGGCCCTGCAGCCTCAGGGCAGCAGGGAGAGCAAGAGGCCCAACTTGCCCCTAGGTCGGCTCTGCCCCTTCCCACACAGGCGGCCAGCCCAGCACCTGCCTGAGAGACTCTGGCTCCCCCGAGCTCTCTGCCGGTGCAGGGGACAGGAACAGACGTGTGCATGTGTTTCTGCCTTGGTCTGGGAGTGTGTTCCCCCTGCCTTGCCCACAGGCTCAGGGGCAAGGGCCCGGAGAGAGCACCACCCCGAAGCGCTTTTCTCCCGGGCTTGGGAGCATTGTGCGCGCCTGGCGGGAACAGTGGGCGGGAGTGCTTGCAAACCGGCCTTTGGAGGCAGCCGGGGAGGTCTTCCAGTGGGAGAGGGCCAGTTGTGCTCAGAGGCCACACAGGCCATGGGGAGGACCCAGCAGGGCCCCTGCCCCTGGCCAGCCTTGCCCAGATCTTCCTGGCCTCCGGGGGTACTGCCCCACCAAGGGGCAGGCTGCGGGGACTGGGTCCAGACATGCCCGGGCGCCTCCCCAGGCTCATCCCCGCTGGTGCCTTTCCCCTGGGCCTAGGCCTCGGTTGAGGCCTCCTTGGAGAGGATGTTGCTGGCAGGGGCTGTCTCCACACTGCAAGGTGCTGGAGCTCAGAGGGCCTCGTCAGAGGGAAGGGACCAGCAAGGGGCTGGATGCCCAAGACCTCTTTGGCCCAGCAGCCTCAGGGCAGCAGGGAGAGGAAGAGGCCCAACTTGCCCCTAGGTCGGCTCTGCCCCTTCCCACACAGGCGGCCAGCCCAGCAGCTGCCTGACAGACTCTGGCTCCCCCGAAATCTCTGCCGGTGCAGGGGTCAGGAACAGACGTGTGCATGTGGTTCTGCCTTGGTCTGGGAGTGTGGACCAACTGCCTGGCCCCCAGGCTCAGGGGCAAGGGCCCGAGGAGAGCACCACCCCGAAGTGCTTTTCTCCCGGGCTTGGGAGCATTGTGCGTGCCTGGCGGGAACAGCGGGCGGGAGTGTTGGCAAACTGGCCTTTGGAGGGAGCCGGGGAGTTCTTCCAGTGGGAGAGGGCCGGTTGTGCTCAGAGGCCCCACAGGCCAGGGGCAGGACCCAGCAGGGCCCCTGCCCCTGGACAGCCTTGCCCAGACCTTCCTGCCCTCCGGGGGTACTGCCCCACCAAGGGGCAGGCTGCGGGGACTGGGTCCAGACATGCCCGGGCGCCTCCCCAGGCTCATCCCCGCTGGTGCCTTTCCCCTGGGCCTAGGCCTCGGTTGAGGCCTCCTTGGAGAGGAGGTTGCTGGCAGGGGCTGTCTCCACACTGCAAGGTGCTGGAGCTCAGAGGGCCTCGTCAGAGGGAAGGGACCAGCAAGGGGCTGGATGCCCAAGACCTCTATGGCCCAGCAGCCTCAGGGCAGCAGGGAGAGCAAGAGGCCCAACTTGCCCCTAGGTCGGCTCTGCCACTTCCCACACAGGCGGCCAGCCCAGCAGCTGCCTGACAGATTCTGGCTCCCCCGAGCTCTCTGCCGGTGCAGGGGGCAGGTCAGACGTGTGCATGTGGTTCTGCCTTGGCCTGTTAGTGTGGACACCCTGCCTTGCCCCCAGGCTCAGGGGCAAGGGCCCAGAGAGAGCACCACCCTGGAGCGCTTTTCTTCCGGGCTTAGGCGCATTGTGCCCGCCTGCTGGTAACAGTGGCCGGGAGCGCTTGCAAACCGGCCTTTGGAGGCAGCCGGGGAGGTCTTCCAGTGGGAGAGGGCCGGTTGTGCTCAGAGGCCCCACAGGCCAGGGTCAGGACCCAGCAGGGCCCCTGCCCCTGGACAGCCTTACCCAGACCTTCCTGGCCTCCGGGGGTACTGCCCCACCAAGGGGCAGGCTGCGGGGACTGGGTCCAGACATGCTCGGGCGCCTCCCCTGGCTCATCCCCGCTGGTGTCTTTCCCCTGGGCCTAGGCCTCGGTTGAGGCCTCCTTGGAGAGGAGGTTGCTGGCAGGGGCTGTCTCCACACTGCAAGGTGCTGGAGCTCAGAGGGCCTCGTCAGAGGGAAGGGACCAGTAAGGGGCTGGATGCCCAAGACGTCTTTGGCCCAGCAGCCTCAGGGCAGCAGGGAGAGCAAGAGGCCCAACTTGCCCCTAGGGCGGCTCTGCCCCTTCCCACACAGGCGGCCAACCCAGCAGCTGCCTGACAGACTCTGGCTCCCCCAAGCTCTCTGCCGGTGCAGGGGACAGGAACAGACGTGGGCATGTGGTTCTGCCTTGGCCTGTGAGTGTGTTCCCCATGCCTTGCCCCCAGGCTCAGGGGCAAGGGCCCGGAGAGAGCACCACCCCGAAGCGCTTTTCTCCCGGGCTTGGGAGCATTGTGCAAGTCTGGCGTGAACAGCGGGTGGGAGTGTTGGCAAACAGGACTTTGGAGGCAGCCGGGGAGGTCTTCCAGTGGGAGAGGGCCGGTTGTGCTCAGAGGCCCCACAGGCCAGGGGCAGGACCCAGTAGGTCCCCTGCCCCTGGCCAGCCTTTCCCAGACCTTCCTGGCCTCCGGGGGTACTGCCCCACCAAGGGGCAGGCTGCGGGGACTGGGTCCAGACATGCCCGGGCGCCTCCCCAGGCTCATCCCCGCTGGTGCCTTTCCCCTGGTCCTAGGTCTCGGTTGAGGCCTCCTTGGAGAGGAGGTTGCTGGCAGGGGCTGTCTCCACACTGCAAGGTGCTGGAGCTCAGAGGGCCTCGTCAGAGGGAAGGGACAAGCAAAGGGCTGGATGCCCAAAACCTCTTTGGCCCAGCAGCCTCAGGGCAGCAGGGAGAGCAAGAGGCCCAACTTGCCCCTAGGTCGGCTCTGCCCCTTCCCACAAAGGCGGCCAGCCCAGCAGCTGCCTGACAGACTCTGGCTCCCCCGAGCTCTCTGCCGGTGCAGGGGTCAGGAACAGACGTGTGCATGTGGTTCTGCCTTGGCCTGGGAGTGTGTTCCCCCTGCCTGGCCCCCAGGCTCAGGGGCAAGGACCCGGAGGGAGCACCACCCCGAAGCGCTTTTCTCCCGGGCTTGGGAGCATTGTGCGCACTTGGTGGGAACAGTGGGCGGGAGTGCGTGCAAAACGGCCTTTGGAGGCAGCCGGGGAGGTCTTCCAGTGGGAGAGGGCCGGTTGTGCTCAGAGGCCCCACAGGACAGGGGCAGGACCCAGCAGGTCCCCTGCCCCTGGTCAGACTTGCCCAGACCTTCCTGGCCACCAGGGGTACTGCCCCACCAAGGGGCAGGCTGCGGGGACTGGGTCCAGACATGCCCGGGCGCCTCCCCAGGCTCATCCCCGCTGGTGCTTTTCCCCTGGGCCTAGGCCTCGGTTGAGGCCTCCTTGGAGAGGAGATTGCTGGCAGGTGCTGTCTCCACACTGCAAGGTGCTGGAGCTCAGAGGGCCTCGTCAGAGGGAAGGGACCAGCAAAGGGCTGGATGCCCAAGACGTCTTTGGCCCAGCAGCCTCAGGGCAGCAGGGAGAGCAAGAGGCCCAACTTGCCCCTAGGTCGGCTCTGCCCCTTCCCACACAGGCGGCCAGCCCAGCACCTGCCTGAGAGACTCTGGCTCCCCCGAGCTCTCTGCCGGTGTAGGGGGCAGGAACAGACGTGTTCATGTCGTTCTGTCTTGGCCTGGGAGTGTGTTCCCCCTGCCTGGCCCGCAGGCTTAGGGGCAAGGGCCCGGAGAGAGCACCACCCCGAAGCGCTTTTCTCCCGGGCTTGGGAGCATTGTGCGTGCCTGGCGGGAACAGCGGGCGGGAGTGCTTGCAAACCGGCCTTTGGAGGCAGACGGGGAGGTCTTCCAGCGCGAGAGTGCCGGTTGTGCTCAGACGTCCAACAGGCCAGGGGCAGGACCCAGCACTGTCCCTGCCCCTGGCAGCCTTGCACAGACCTTCCTGGCCTCCGGGGGTACTGCCCCACCAAGGGGCAGGCTGCGGGGACTGGGTCCAGACATGCCCGGGCGCCTCCCCAGGCTCATCCCCGCTGGTGTCTTTCCCCTAGGCCTAGGCCTCGGTTGAGGCCTCATTGGAGAGGAGGTTGCTGGCAGGGGCTGTCTCCACACTGCAAGGTGCTGGAGCTCAGAGGGCCTCGTCAGAGGGAAGGGACCAGCAAGGGGCTGGATGCCCAAGACCTCTTTGGCCCAGCAGCCTCAGGGCAGCAGGGAGAGGAAGAGGCCCAACTTGCCCCTAGGTCGGCTCTGCCCCTTCCCACACAGGCGGCCAGCCCAGCACCTGCCTGACAGACTCTGGCTCCCCAGAGCTCTCTGCCGGTGCAGGGGTCAGGAACAGACGTGTGCATGTGGTTCTGCCTTGGTCTGGGAGTGTGGACCCACTGCCTGGCCCCCAGGCTCAGGGGCAAGGGCCCGGAGAGAGCACCACCCCAAAGCGCTTTTCTCCCGGGCTTGGGAGCATTGTGCGAGCCTGGCGTGAACAGCGGGCGGGAGTGTTTGCAAACAGGACTTTGGAGGCAGCTGGGGAGGTCTTCCAGTGGGAGAGGGCCGGTTGTGCTCAGAGGCCTCACAGGCCAGGGGCAGGACCCAGCAGGGCCCCTGCCCCTCGCAGCCTTGCACAGACCTTCCTGGCCTCCGGGGGTACTGCCCCACCAAGGGGCAGGCTGCGGGGACTGGGTCCAGACATGTCCGTGCGCCTCCCCAGGATCATCCCCGCTGGTGCTTTTCCCCTGGGCGTAGGCCTCGGTTGAGGCCTCTTTGGAGACGAGGTTGCTGGCAGGTGCTGTCTCCACACTGCAAGGTGCTGGAGCTCAGAGGGCCTCGTCAGAGGGAAGGGACCAGCAAAGGGCTGGATGCCCAAGACCTCTTTGACCCAGCAGCCTCAGGGCAGCAGGGAGAGTAAGAGGCCCAACTTTCCCCTCGGTCGGCTCTGCCCCGTCCCACACAGGCAGCCAGCCCAGCAGCAGCCTGGCAGTCTCTGGCTCCCCCGAGCTCTCTGCCGGTGTAGGGGGCAGGAACAGACGTGTGCATGTCGTTCTGCATTGGCCTGGGAGTGTGTTCCACTGCCTGGCCCCCAGGCTCAGGGGCAAGGGCCCGGAGAGAGCACCACCCCGAAGCGCTTTTCTCCCGGGCTTGGGAGCATTGTGCGTGCCTGGCGGGAACAGCGGGCGGGAGTGCTTGCAAACCGGCCTTTGGAGGCAGACGGGGAGGTCTTCCAGAGGGAGAGTGCCGGTTGTGCTCAGACGCCCCACAGGCCAGGGGCACGACCCAGCAGGGCCCCTGCCCCTCGCAGCCTTGCCCAGACCTTCCTGGCCTCCGGGGGTACTGCCCCACCAAGGGGCAGGCTGCGGGGACTGGGTCCAGACATGCCCGTGCGCCTCCACTGGCTCATCTCCGCTGGTGCCTTTCCCCTGGGCCTAGGCCTCGGTTGAGGCCTCCTTGGAGAGGAGGTTGCTGGCAGGGGCTGTCTCCACACTGCAAGGTGCTGGAGCTCAGAGGGCCTCGTCAGAGGGAAGGGACCAGCAAGGGGCTGGATGCCCAAGACCTCTTTGGCCCAGCAGCCTCAGGGCAGCAGGGAGAGCAAGAGGCCCAACTTGCCCCTAGGTCGGCTCTGCCCCTTCCCACACAGGCGGCCAGCCCAGCAGCTGCCTGACAGACTCTGGCTCCCCCCAGCTCTCTGCCGGTGGAGGGGGCAGGAACAGACGTGTGCATGTGGTTCTGCCTTGGCCTGGGACTGTGGATCCCCTGCCTGGCCCCCAGGCTCAGGGGCAGGGGCCCGGAGAGACCACCACCCCGAAGCGCTTTTCTCCGGGGTTTTGGAACATTGTGTGTGCCTGGCCGGAACATCGAGTGGGAATGCTTGCAAACCGGCCTTTGGGGGCAGCCGGGGAGGTCCTCCATGGTCCCTGAGAGAACACCACCCCGAAGCGCTTTTCTCACGGTCTTGGGAGCATTGTGCGCGGCTGGCGGGAACAGCGGGCATGAGTGCTTGCAAACTGTCCTTTGGAGGCAGCCGGGGAGGTCTTCCAAGGGCCAGACTGATCACCACCCCAAAATGCTTTTCTCTCGGGCTTGGGAGCATTGTGCGCGGCTGTCGGGAACAACGGACATGAATGCTTGCAAACTGGCCTTTGGAGGCAGCCCGGGAGGTCTTCCAAGGGCCCGGAGAGAGCACCACCCCAAAATGCTTTTCTCAGGGGCTTGGGAGCATTGTGCGTGGCTGGCGGAAGCAGCGGGAATGAGTACTTACAAACCGGCCTTTGGAGGCAGCCGGGGAGGTTTTGAAAGTGCCCGGAGAGAGCACCACCCCGAAGCGCTTTTCTCCCGGGCTTGGGAACATTGTGCGCGGCTGGCGGGAACAGCAGGCAGGACTGCTTGCAAACTGGCCTTTGGAGGCAGCCGGGGAGGTCTTCCAAGGGCCCGGAGTGAGCACCACCCCAAAATGCTTTTCTCCCGGGCTTGGGAGCATTGTGCGCGGCTGGTGGGAACAACGGGCATGAGTGCTTGCAAACCGGCCTTTGGAGGCAGCCGGGGACGTCTTCCAAGGGCCCGGAGAGAGCACCACCCCGAAGCGCTTTTCTCCCGGGCTTGGGAGCATTGTGCGCGGCTGGCGGGAACAGCAGGCAGGACTGCTTGCAAACTGGCCTTTGGAGGCAGCCGGGGAGGTCTTCCAAGGGCCCGGAGTGAGCACCACCCCAAAATGCTTTTCTCCCGGGCTTGGGAGCATTGTGCGCGGCTGGTGGGAACAACGGGCATGAGTGCTTGCAAACCGGCCTTTGGAGGCAGCCGGGGACGACTTCCAAGGGCCCGGAGAGATCACCACCCCGAAGCACTTTTCTCCCGGGCTTGGGAGCATTGTGCGTGGCTGGCGGGAACAGCAGGAAGGAGTCATTGCAAACCGGCCTTTGGAGGCAGCTGGGGAGGTCTTCCAAGGGCCTGTAGAGAGCACCACCCCGAAGCGCTTTTCTCCCGGGCTTGGGAGTATTGTGCGCGGGTGGCAGGAACAGCAGGCAGGAGTGCTTGAAAACCGGCCTTTGCAGGCAGCCGGGGAGGTCTTCCAGGGCCCGGTGTGAGCACCACCCCAAAAAGCTTTTCTCCCGGGCTTGGGAGCATTGTGCGCGGCTGGTGGGAACAGCGGGCATGAGTGCTTGCAAACTGGCCACTGGAGGCAGCCGGGGAGGTCTTCCAAGGGCCTGTAGAGAGCACCACCCCAAAATGCTTCTCTCCCGGGCTTGGGAGCATTGTGCGTGGCTGGCGGGAACAGCAGGAAGGAGTCCTTGCAAACCGGCCTTTGGAGGCAGCCGGGGAGGTCTTCCAAGGGCCTGTAGAGAGCACCACCCCGAAGCGCTTCTCTCCCGGGCTTGGGAGCATTGTGCGCAGGTGGCGGGAACAGCAGGCAGGAGTGCTTGAAAACAGGCCTTTGGAGGCAGCCGGGGAGGTCTTCCAGGGCCCGGTGTGAGCACCACCCCAAAAAGCTTTTCTCCCGGGCTTGGGAGCATTGTGCGCGGCTGGTGGGAACAGCGGACATGAGTGCTTGCAAACTGGCCATTGGAGGCAGCCGGGGAGGTCTTCCAAGGGCCCGGAGTGAGCACCACCCCAAAATGCTTTTCTCCCGGGCTTGGGAGCATTGTGCGTGGCTGGCGGGAACAGCAGGAAGGAGTCCTTGCAAACCGGCCTTTGGAGGCAGCCGGGGAGGTCTTCCAAGGGCCTGTAGAGAGCACCACCCCGAAGCGCTTTTCTCCCGCGCTTGGGAGCATTCTGCGCGGGTGGCGGGAACAGCAGGCAGGAGTGCTTGAAAACCGTCCTTTGGAGGCAGCCGGGGAGGTCTTCCAGGGCCCGGTGTGAGCACCACCCCAAAATGCTTTTCTCCCGGGCTTGGGAGCATTGTGCGTGGCTGGCGGGAACAGCAGGAAGGAGTCCTTGCAAACCGGCCTTTGGAGGCAGCCGGGGAGGTCTTCCAAGGGCCTGTAGAGAGCACCACCCCGAAGCGCTTTTCTCCCGGGCTTGGGAGCATTTTGCGCGGGTGGCGGGAACAGCAGGCAGGAGTGCTTGAAAACCGTCCTTTGGAGGCAGCCGGGGAGGTCTTCCAGGGCCCGGTGTGATCACCACCCCAAAATGCTTTTCTCCCGGGCTTGGGAGCATTGTGCGCGGATGGCGGGAACAGCAGGAAGGAGTCCTTGCAAACCGGCCTTTGGAGGCAGCCGGGGAGGTCTTCCAAGGGCCTGTAGAGAGCACCACCCCGAAGCGCTTTTCTCCCGGGCTTGGGAGCATTGTGCGCGGGTGGCGGGAACAGCAGGCAGGAGTGCTTGAAAACCGTCCTTTGGAGGCAGCCGGGGAGGTCTTCCAGGGCCCGGTGTGAGCACCACCCCAAAATGCTTTTCTCCCGGGCTTGGGAGCATTGTGCGCGGATGGCGGGAACAGCGAGTCGGAGTGCTTCCAAACCGGCCTTTGGGGGCACCCCGGGAGGTCTTCCATGGGCACGGAGAGAACACCACCCCGAAGCGCTTTTCTCCGGGGTTTTGGAGGATTGTGCGTGGCTGGCGGGAACAGCGAGTGGGAGTGCTTGCAAACCGGCCTTTGGGGGCAGCCAGGGAGGTCCTCCATTGGCACGGAGAGAACACCACCCCGAAGCGCTTTTCTCCCGGGCTTGGGAGCATTGTGCGAGGCTGGCGGGAACAGCGGGCGGGAGTGCTTGCAAACCGGCCTTTGGAGGCAGCTTGGGAGGTCTTCCAAGGGCCCGGAGAGAGCACCATCCCGAAGCACTTTTCTCACGGAATTGGGAGCATTGTTCGCGGCTTTCGGGAACAGAGGACATGAGTGCTTGCAAACCGGCCTTTAGAGGCAGCCGGGGAGTCTTCCAAGGGCCCGGAGAGAGACCACCTCAAAATGCTTTTCTCCCGGGCTTGGGAGCATTGTGTGCGGCTGGCGGGTCAGCGGGAGGGAGTTCTTGAAAACCAGCCTTTGGAGGCAGCCGGGGAGGTCTTCCAAGGGCCGGGAGAGAGCACCACCCCGAAGCGCTTTTCTCCCGGGCTTGGGAGCATTGTGCGCGGCTGGCGGGAACAGCGGGATTGAGTGCTTGCAAACCGGCCTTTGGAGACAAACGGGGAGGTCTTCCAAGGGCCCGTAGAGAGCACCACCCCGAAGCGCTTTTCTCCCGTGATTGGGAGCATTGTGTGCGGCTGGCGGGACAGCGGGAGGGAGTACTTGAAATCCAGCCTTTGGAGGCAGCCGGGGAGGTCTTCCAAGGGCCGGGAGAGAGCACCACCCTGAAGGGCTTTTCTCCTGGGCTTGGAGCATTTGCACGGATGGCGGGAACAGCGAGTGGGAGTGCTTGCAAACCGGCATTTGGGGGCAGCCCGGGAGGTCTTTCTTGGGCCCAGAGAGAACACCACCCCGAAACGCTTTTCTCCCGGGCTTGGGAGCATTGTGCGCGGGTGGCGGGAACAGCAGGCAGAAGTGCTTGCAAACCGGCCTTGGAGGCAGCCGGGGAGGTCTTCCAAAGCCCGGAGTGAGCACCACCCCAAAATGCTTTTCTCCCGGGCTTGGGAGCATTGTGCGCAGCTGGCGTGAACAGCGGGATTGAGTGCTTGCAAACCAGCCTTTGGAGGCAGCCGGGGAGGTCTTCCAGCGGGAGAGTGCCAGTTGTTCTCAGAGGCCCCACAGGCCAGGGGCAGGACCCAGCAGTGTCCCTGCCTCTGGCAGCCTTGCCCAGACCTTCCTGGCCTCCGGGGGTACTACCCCACCAAGGGGCAGGCTGCGGGGCCTGGGTCCAGACATGCGCCTCCCCAGGCTCATCCCCGCTGGTGCCTTTCCCCTGGGCCTAGGCCTCGGTTGAGGCCTCCTTGGAGAGGAGGTTGCCGGCAGGGGCTGTCTGCACACTGCAAGGTGCTGGAGCTCAGAGGGCCTCGTCAGAGGGAAAGGACCAGCAAAGGGCTGGATGCCCAAGACCTCTTTGACCCAGCAGCCTCAGGGCAGCAGGGAGAGCAAGAGGCCCAACTTGCCCCTAGGTCGGCTCTACCCCGTCCCACACAGGCAGCCAGCCCAGCAGCAGCCTGGCAGTCTCTGGCTCCCCCGAACTCTCTGCCGGTGTAGGGGGCAGGAACAGACGTGTGCATGTCGTTCTGCCTTGGCCTGGGAGTGTGTTCCCCCTGCCTGTCCCCCAGGCTCAGGGGCAAGGGCCCGGAGAGAGCACCACCCCGAAGCGCTTTTCTCCCGGGCTTGGGAGCATTGTGCGCGCCTGGCGGGAACAGCTGGCGGGAGTGCTTGCAAACCGGCCTTTGGAGGCAGCCGGGGAGGTCTTCCAGCGGGAGAGGGCCGGTTGTGCTCAGACGCCCCACAGGCCAGGGGCAGGACCCAGCAGTGTCCCTGCCCCTGGCAGCCTTGCCCAGACCCTCCTGGCCTCCGGGGGTACTGCCCCACCAAGGGGCAGGCTGCGGGGACTGGGTCCAGACATGGCCGGGCACCTCCCCAGGCTCATCCCCGCTGGTGCCTTTCCCCTGGGCCTAGGCCTCAGTTGAGGCCTCCTTGGAGAGGAGGTTGCTGGCAGGGGCTGTCTCCACACTGCAAGGTGCTGGAGCTCAGAGGGCCTCGTCAGAGGGAAGGGACCAGCAAGGGGCTGGATGCCCAAGACCTCTTTGGCCCAGCAGCCTCAGTGCAGCAGGGAGAGCAAGAGGCCCAACTTGCCCCTAGGGCGGTTCTGCCCCTTCCCACACAGGCGGCCAGCCCAGCAGCTGCCTGACAGACTCTGGCTCCCCCGAGCTCTCTGCCGGTGCAGGGTCAGATCAGACGTGTGCATGTGGTTCTGCCTTGTCCTGGGAGTGTGGACACCCTGCCTTGCCCCAGGCTCAGGGGCAAGGGCCCGGAGAGAGCACCACCCTGAAGCGCTTTTCTCCCGGGCTTGGGAGCATTGTGCACGCCTGCTGGGAACAGTGGGCGGGAGCGCTTGCAAACCGGCCTTTGGAGGCAGCCGGGGAGGTCTTCCAGTGGGAGAGGGCCGGTTGTGCTCAGAGGCCCCACAGGCCAGGGGCAGGACGCAGCAGGGCCCCTGCCCCTGGCCAGCCTTGCCCAGACCTTCCTGGCCTCCGGGGGTACTGCCCCACCAAGGGGCAGGCTGCGGGGCCTGGGTCCAGACATGCCCGGGCGCCTCCCCAGGCTCATCCCCGCTGGTGCCTTTCCCCTGGGCCTAGGCCTCTGTTGAGGCCTCCTTGGAGAGGAGATTGCTGGCAGGGGCTGTCTCCACACTGCAAGGTGCTGGAGCTCAGAGGGCCTCGTCAGAGGGAAGGGACCAGTAAGGGGCTGGATGCCCAAGACGTCTTTGGCCCAGCAGCCTCAGGGCAGCAGGGAGAGCAAGAGGCCCAACTTGCCCCTAGGGCGGCTCTGCCCCTTCCCACACAGGCGGCCAACTCAGCAGCTGCCTGACAGACTCTGGCTCCCCCAAGCTCTCTGCAGGTGCAGGGGACAGGAACAGACGTGGGCATGTGGTTCTGCCTTGGCCTGAGAGTGTGTTCCCCCTGCCTTGCCCCCAGGCTCAGGGGCAAGGGCCCGGAGAGAGCACCACCCCGAAGCGCTTTTCTCCCGGGCTTGGGAGCATTGTGCGAGCCTGGCGTGAACAGCGGGCGGGAGTGTTTGCAAACAGGACTTTGGAGGCAGCCGTGGAGATCTTCCAGTGGGAGAGGGCCGGTTGTGCTCAGAGGCCTCACAGGCCAGGGGCAGGACCCAGCAGGTCCCCTGCCCCTGGCCAGCCTTGCCCAGACCTTCCTGGCCTCCGGGGGTACTGCCCCACCAAGGGGCAGGCTGCGGGGACTGGGTCCAGACATGCCTGGGCGCCTCCCCAGGCTCATCCCCGCTGGTGCCTTTCCCCTGGACATAGGCCTCGGTTGATGCCTCCTTGGAGAGGAGGTTGCTGGCCGGGGCTGTCTCCACACTGCAAAGTGCTGGAGCTCAGAGGGCCTCGTCAGCGGGAAGGGACCAGCAAGGGGCTGGATGCCCAAGACCTCTTTGGCCCAGCAGCCTCAGGGCAGCAGGGAGAGCAAGAGGCCCAACTTGCCCCTAGGTCGGCTCTGCCCCTTCCCACACAGGCAGCCAACCCAGCAGCTGCCTGATAGACTCTGGCTCCCCCGAGCTCTCTGCCGGTTCAGGGGTCAGGAACACACGTGTGCATGTGGTTCTGCCTTGGTCTGGGAGTGTGGACCCACTGCCTGGACCCCAGGCTCAGGGGCAAGGGCCCGGAGAGAGCAACACCCCGAAGCGCTTTTCTCCTGGCCTTGGGAGCGTTGTGCGTGCCTGGCGGGAACAGCGTGCGGGAGTGTTGGCAAACACGCCTTTGAAGGCAGCCGGGGAGGTCTTCCAGTGGGAGAGGGCCGGTTGTGCTCAGAGGCCCCACAGGCCAGGGGCAGGACCCAGCAGGGACCCTGCCCCTGGCCAGCCTTGCCCAGACCTTCCTGGCCTCCGGGGGTACTGCCCCACCAAGGGGCAGGCTGCGGGGACTGGGTCCTGATATGCCCGTGCGCCTCCACTGGCTCATCCCCGCTGGTGCCTTTCCCCTGGGCCTAGGCTTCGGTTGAGGCCTCCTTGGAGAGGAGGTTGCTGGCAGGGTCTGTCTCCACACTGCAAGGTGCTGGAGCTCAGAGGGCCTCGTCAGAGGGAAGGGACCAGCAAGGGGCTGGATGCCCAAGACCTCTTTGGCCCAGCAGCCTCAGGGCAGCAGGGAGAGCAAGAGGCCCAACTTGCCCCTAGGTCGGCTCTGCCCCTTCCCACACAGGCGGCCAGCCCAGCACCTGCCTGAGAGACTCTGGCTCCCCCGAGCTCTCTGCCGGTGCAGGGGACAGGAACAGACGTGTGCATGTGTTTCTGCCTTGGTCTGGGAGTGTGTTCCCCCTGCCTTGCCCACAGGCTCAGGGGCAAGGGCCCGGAGAGAGCACCACCCCGAAGCGCTTTTCTCCCGGGCTTGGGAGCATTGTGCGCGCCTGGCGGGAACAGTGGGCGGGAGTGCTTGCAAACCGGCCTTTGGAGGCAGCCGGGGAGGTCTTCCAGTGGGAGAGGGCCGGTTGTGCTCAGAGGCCCCACAGGCCATGGGGAGGACCCAGCAGGGCCCCTGCCCCTGGCCAGCCTTGCCCAGATCTTCCTGGCCTCCGGGGGTACTGCCCCACCAAGGGGCAGGCTGAGGGGACTGGGTCCAGACATGCCCGGGCGCCTCCCCAGGCTCATCCCCGCTGGTGCCTTTCCCCTGGGCCTAGGCCTCGGTTGAGGCCTCCTTGGAGAGGATGTTGCTGGCAGGGGCTGTCTCCACACTGCAAGGTGCTGGAGCTCAGAGGGCCTCGTCAGAGGGAAGGGACCAGCAAGGGGCTGGATGCCCAAGACCTCTTTGGCCCAGCAGCCTCAGGGCAGCAGGGAGAGGAAGAGGCCCAACTTGCCCCTAGGTCGGCTCTGCCCCTTCCCACACAGGCGGCTAGCCCAGCAGCTGCCTGACAGACTCTGGCTCCCCCGAACTCTCTGCCGGTGCAGGGGTCAGGAACAGACGTGTGCATGTGGTTCTGCCTTGGTCTGGGAGTGTGGACCAACTGCCTGGCCCCCAGGCTCAGGGGCAAGGGCCCGAGGAGAGCACCACCCCGAAGCGCTTTTCTCCCGGGCTTGGGAGCATTGTGCGTGCCTGGCGGGAACAGCGGGCGGGAGTGTTGGCAAACTGGCCTTTGGAGGGAGCCGGGGAGTTCTTCCAGTGGGAGAGGGCCGGTTGTGCTCAGAGGCCCCACAGGCCAGGGGCAGGACCCAGCAGGGCCCCTGCCCCTGGCCAGCCTTGCCCAGACCTTCCTGGCCTCCGGGGGTACTGCCCCACCAAGGGGCAGGCTGCGCGGACTGGGTCCAGACATGCCCGGGCGCCTCCCCAGGCTCATCCCCGCTGGTGCCTTTCCCCTGGGCCTAGGCCTCGGTTGAGGCCTCCTTGGAGAGGTGGTTGCTGGCAGGGGCTGTCTCCACACTGCAAGGTGCTGGAGCTCAGAGGGCCTCGTCAGAGGGAAGGGACCAGCAAGGGGCTGGATGCCCAAGACCTCTATGGCCCAGCAGCCTCAGGGCAGCAGGGAGAGCAAGAGGCCCAACTTGCCCCTAGGTCGGCTCTGCCACTTCCCACACAGGCGGCCAGCCCAGCAGCTGCCTGACAGACTCTGGCTCCCCCGAGCTCTCTGCCGGTGCAGGGGGCAGATCAGACGTGTGCATGTGGTTCTGCCTTGGCCTGGGAGTGTGGACACCCTGCCTTGCCCCCAGGCTCAGGGGCAAGGGCCCCGAGAGAGCATCACCCTGAAGCGCTTTTCTTCCGGGCTTAGGAGCATTGTGCCCGCCTGCTGGTAACAGTGGCCGGGAGCGCTTGCAAACAGGACTTTGGAGGCAGCCGGGGAGGTCTTCCAGTGGGAGAGGGCCGGTTGTGCTCAGAGGCCCCACAGGCCAGGGGCAGGACCCAGCAGGGCCCCTGCACCTGGCCAGCCTTACCCAGACCTTCCTGGCCTCCGGGGGTACTGCCCCACCAAGGGGCAGGCTGCGGGGACTGGGTGCAGACATGCTCGGGCGCCTCCCCTGGCTCTTCCCCGCTGGTGCCTTTCCCCTGGGCCTAGGCCTCGGTTGAGGCCTCCTTGGAGAGGAGGTTGCTGGCAGGGGCTGTCTCCACACTGCAAGGTGCTGGAGCTCAGAGGGCCTCGTCAGAGGGAAGGGACCAGCAAGGGGCTGGATGCCCAAGACCTCTTTGGCCCAGCAGCCTCAGGGCAGCAGGGAGAGCAAGAGGCCCAACTTGCCCCTAGGTCGGCTCTGCCCCTTCCCACACAGGCGGCCAGCCCAGCAGCTGCCTGACAGACTCTGGCTCCCCCCAGCTCTCTGCCGGTGGAGGGGGCAGGAACAGACGTGTGCATGTGGTTCTGCCTTGGCCTGGGACTGTGGATCCCCTGCCTGGCCCCCAGGCTCAGGGGCAGGGGCCCGGAGAGACCACCACCCCGAAGCGCTTTTCTCCGGGGTTTTGGAACATTGTGTGTGCCTGGCCGGAACATCGAGTGGGAATGCTTGCAAACCGGCCTTTGGGGGCAGCCGGGGAGGTCCTCCATGGTCCCTGAGAGAACACCACCCCGAAGCGCTTTTCTCACGGTCTTGGGAGCATTGTGCGCGGCTGGCGGGAACAGCGGGCATGAGTGCTTGCAAACTGTCCTTTGGAGGCAGCCGGGGAGGTCTTCCAAGGGCCAGACTGATCACCACCCCAAAATGCTTTTCTCTCGGGCTTGGGAGCATTGTGCGCGGCTGTCGGGAACAACGGACATGAATGCTTGCAAACTGGCCTTTGGAGGCAGCCCGGGAGGTCTTCCAAGGGCCCGGAGAGAGCACCACCCCAAAATGCTTTTCTCAGGGGCTTGGGAGCATTGTGCGTGGCTGGCGGAAGCAGCGGGAATGAGTACTTACAAACCGGCCTTTGGAGGCAGCCGGGGAGGTTTTGAAAGTGCCCGGAGAGAGCACCACCCCGAAGCGCTTTTCTCCCGGGCTTGGGAACATTGTGCGCGGCTGGCGGGAACAGCAGGCAGGACTGCTTGCAAACTGGCCTTTGGAGGCAGCCGGGGAGGTCTTCCAAGGGCCCGGAGTGAGCACCACCCCAAAATGCTTTTCTCCCGGGCTTGGGAGCATTGTGCGCGGCTGGTGGGAACAACGGGCATGAGTGCTTGCAAACCGGCCTTTGGAGGCAGCCGGGGACGTCTTCCAAGGGCCCGGAGAGAGCACCACCCCGAAGCGCTTTTCTCCCGGGCTTGGGAGCATTGTGCGCGGCTGGCGGGAACAGCAGGCAGGACTGCTTGCAAACTGGCCTTTGGAGGCAGCCGGGGAGGTCTTCCAAGGGCCCGGAGTGAGCACCACCCCAAAATGCTTTTCTCCCGGGCTTGGGAGCATTGTGCGCGGCTGGTGGGAACAACGGGCATGAGTGCTTGCAAACCGGCCTTTGGAGGCAGCCGGGGACGACTTCCAAGGGCCCGGAGAGATCACCACCCCGAAGCACTTTTCTCCCGGGCTTGGGAGCATTGTGCGTGGCTGGCGGGAACAGCAGGAAGGAGTCATTGCAAACCGGCCTTTGGAGGCAGCTGGGGAGGTCTTCCAAGGGCCTGTAGAGAGCACCACCCCGAAGCGCTTTTCTCCCGGGCTTGGGAGTATTGTGCGCGGGTGGCAGGAACAGCAGGCAGGAGTGCTTGAAAACCGGCCTTTGCAGGCAGCCGGGGAGGTCTTCCAGGGCCCGGTGTGAGCACCACCCCAAAAAGCTTTTCTCCCGGGCTTGGGAGCATTGTGCGCGGCTGGTGGGAACAGCGGGCATGAGTGCTTGCAAACTGGCCACTGGAGGCAGCCGGGGAGGTCTTCCAAGGGCCTGTAGAGAGCACCACCCCAAAATGCTTCTCTCCCGGGCTTGGGAGCATTGTGCGTGGCTGGCGGGAACAGCAGGAAGGAGTCCTTGCAAACCGGCCTTTGGAGGCAGCCGGGGAGGTCTTCCAAGGGCCTGTAGAGAGCACCACCCCGAAGCGCTTCTCTCCCGGGCTTGGGAGCATTGTGCGCAGGTGGCGGGAACAGCAGGCAGGAGTGCTTGAAAACAGGCCTTTGGAGGCAGCCGGGGAGGTCTTCCAGGGCCCGGTGTGAGCACCACCCCAAAAAGCTTTTCTCCCGGGCTTGGGAGCATTGTGCGCGGCTGGTGGGAACAGCGGACATGAGTGCTTGCAAACTGGCCATTGGAGGCAGCCGGGGAGGTCTTCCAAGGGCCCGGAGTGAGCACCACCCCAAAATGCTTTTCTCCCGGGCTTGGGAGCATTGTGCGTGGCTGGCGGGAACAGCAGGAAGGAGTCCTTGCAAACCGGCCTTTGGAGGCAGCCGGGGAGGTCTTCCAAGGGCCTGTAGAGAGCACCACCCCGAAGCGCTTTTCTCCCGCGCTTGGGAGCATTCTGCGCGGGTGGCGGGAACAGCAGGCAGGAGTGCTTGAAAACCGTCCTTTGGAGGCAGCCGGGGAGGTCTTCCAGGGCCCGGTGTGAGCACCACCCCAAAATGCTTTTCTCCCGGGCTTGGGAGCATTGTGCGTGGCTGGCGGGAACAGCAGGAAGGAGTCCTTGCAAACCGGCCTTTGGAGGCAGCCGGGGAGGTCTTCCAAGGGCCTGTAGAGAGCACCACCCCGAAGCGCTTTTCTCCCGGGCTTGGGAGCATTTTGCGCGGGTGGCGGGAACAGCAGGCAGGAGTGCTTGAAAACCGTCCTTTGGAGGCAGCCGGGGAGGTCTTCCAGGGCCCGGTGTGATCACCACCCCAAAATGCTTTTCTCCCGGGCTTGGGAGCATTGTGCGCGGATGGCGGGAACAGCAGGAAGGAGTCCTTGCAAACCGGCCTTTGGAGGCAGCCGGGGAGGTCTTCCAAGGGCCTGTAGAGAGCACCACCCCGAAGCGCTTTTCTCCCGGGCTTGGGAGCATTGTGCGCGGGTGGCGGGAACAGCAGGCAGGAGTGCTTGAAAACCGTCCTTTGGAGGCAGCCGGGGAGGTCTTCCAGGGCCCGGTGTGAGCACCACCCCAAAATGCTTTTCTCCCGGGCTTGGGAGCATTGTGCGCGGATGGCGGGAACAGCGAGTCGGAGTGCTTCCAAACCGGCCTTTGGGGGCACCCCGGGAGGTCTTCCATGGGCACGGAGAGAACACCACCCCGAAGCGCTTTTCTCCGGGGTTTTGGAGGATTGTGCGTGGCTGGCGGGAACAGCGAGTGGGAGTGCTTGCAAACCGGCCTTTGGGGGCAGCCAGGGAGGTCCTCCATTGGCACGGAGAGAACACCACCCCGAAGCGCTTTTCTCCCGGGCTTGGGAGCATTGTGCGAGGCTGGCGGGAACAGCGGGCGGGAGTGCTTGCAAACCGGCCTTTGGAGGCAGCTTGGGAGGTCTTCCAAGGGCCCGGAGAGAGCACCATCCCGAAGCACTTTTCTCACGGAATTGGGAGCATTGTTCGCGGCTTTCGGGAACAGAGGACATGAGTGCTTGCAAACCGGCCTTTAGAGGCAGCCGGGGAGTCTTCCAAGGGCCCGGAGAGAGACCACCCCAAAATGCTTTTCTCCCGGGCTTGGGAGCATTGTGTGCGGCTGGCGGGTCAGCGGGAGGGAGTTCTTGAAAACCAGCCTTTGGAGGCAGCCGGGGAGGTCTTCCAAGGGCCGGGAGAGAGCACCACCCCGAAGCGCTTTTCTCCCGGGCTTGGGAGCATTGTGCGCGGCTGGCGGGAACAGCGGGATTGAGTGCTTGCAAACCGGCCTTTGGAGACAAACGGGGAGGTCTTCCAAGGGCCCGTAGAGAGCACCACCCCGAAGCGCTTTTCTCCCGTGATTGGGAGCATTGTGTGCGGCTGGCGGGACAGCGGGAGGGAGTACTTGAAATCCAGCCTTTGGAGGCAGCCGGGGAGGTCTTCCAAGGGCCGGGAGAGAGCACCACCCTGAAGGGCTTTTCTCCTGGGCTTGGAGCATTTGCACGGATGGCGGGAACAGCGAGTGGGAGTGCTTGCAAACCGGCATTTGGGGGCAGCCCGGGAGGTCTTTCTTGGGCCCAGAGAGAACACCACCCCGAAACGCTTTTCTCCCGGGCTTGGGAGCATTGTGCGCGGGTGGCGGGAACAGCAGGCAGAAGTGCTTGCAAACCGGCCTTGGAGGCAGCCGGGGAGGTCTTCCAAAGCCCGGAGTGAGCACCACCCCAAAATGCTTTTCTCCCGGGCTTGGGAGCATTGTGCGCAGCTGGCGTGAACAGCGGGATTGAGTGCTTGCAAACCAGCCTTTGGAGGCAGCCGGGGAGGTCTTCCAGCGGGAGAGTGCCAGTTGTTCTCAGAGGCCCCACAGGCCAGGGGCAGGACCCAGCAGTGTCCCTGCCTCTGGCAGCCTTGCCCAGACCTTCCTGGCCTCCGGGGGTACTACCCCACCAAGGGGCAGGCTGCGGGGCCTGGGTCCAGACATGCGCCTCCCCAGGCTCATCCCCGCTGGTGCCTTTCCCCTGGGCCTAGGCCTCGGTTGAGGCCTCCTTGGAGAGGAGGTTGCCGGCAGGGGCTGTCTGCACACTGCAAGGTGCTGGAGCTCAGAGGGCCTCGTCAGAGGGAAAGGACCAGCAAAGGGCTGGATGCCCAAGACCTCTTTGACCCAGCAGCCTCAGGGCAGCAGGGAGAGCAAGAGGCCCAACTTGCCCCTAGGTCGGCTCTACCCCGTCCCACACAGGCAGCCAGCCCAGCAGCAGCCTGGCAGTCTCTGGCTCCCCCGAACTCTCTGCCGGTGTAGGGGGCAGGAACAGACGTGTGCATGTCGTTCTGCCTTGGCCTGGGAGTGTGTTCCCCCTGCCTGTCCCCCAGGCTCAGGGGCAAGGGCCCGGAGAGAGCACCACCCCGAAGCGCTTTTCTCCCGGGCTTGGGAGCATTGTGCGCGCCTGGCGGGAACAGCTGGCGGGAGTGCTTGCAAACCGGCCTTTGGAGGCAGCCGGGGAGGTCTTCCAGCGGGAGAGGGCCGGTTGTGCTCAGACGCCCCACAGGCCAGGGGCAGGACCCAGCAGTGTCCCTGCCCCTGGCAGCCTTGCCCAGACCCTCCTGGCCTCCGGGGGTACTGCCCCACCAAGGGGCAGGCTGCGGGGACTGGGTCCAGACATGGCCGGGCACCTCCCCAGGCTCATCCCCGCTGGTGCCTTTCCCCTGGGCCTAGGCCTCAGTTGAGGCCTCCTTGGAGAGGAGGTTGCTGGCAGGGGCTGTCTCCACACTGCAAGGTGCTGGAGCTCAGAGGGCCTCGTCAGAGGGAAGGGACCAGCAAGGGGCTGGATGCCCAAGACCTCTTTGGCCCAGCAGCCTCAGTGCAGCAGGGAGAGCAAGAGGCCCAACTTGCCCCTAGGGCGGTTCTGCCCCTTCCCACACAGGCGGCCAGCCCAGCAGCTGCCTGACAGACTCTGGCTCCCCCGAGCTCTCTGCCGGTGCAGGGTCAGATCAGACGTGTGCATGTGGTTCTGCCTTGTCCTGGGAGTGTGGACACCCTGCCTTGCCCCAGGCTCAGGGGCAAGGGCCCGGAGAGAGCACCACCCTGAAGCGCTTTTCTCCCGGGCTTGGGAGCATTGTGCACGCCTGCTGGGAACAGTGGGCGGGAGCGCTTGCAAACCGGCCTTTGGAGGCAGCCGGGGAGGTCTTCCAGTGGGAGAGGGCCGGTTGTGCTCAGAGGCCCCACAGGCCAGGGGCAGGACGCAGCAGGGCCCCTGCCCCTGGCCAGCCTTGCCCAGACCTTCCTGGCCTCCGGGGGTACTGCCCCACCAAGGGGCAGGCTGCGGGGCCTGGGTCCAGACATGCCCGGGCGCCTCCCCAGGCTCATCCCCGCTGGTGCCTTTCCCCTGGGCCTAGGCCTCTGTTGAGGCCTCCTTGGAGAGGAGATTGCTGGCAGGGGCTGTCTCCACACTGCAAGGTGCTGGAGCTCAGAGGGCCTCGTCAGAGGGAAGGGACCAGTAAGGGGCTGGATGCCCAAGACGTCTTTGGCCCAGCAGCCTCAGGGCAGCAGGGAGAGCAAGAGGCCCAACTTGCCCCTAGGGCGGCTCTGCCCCTTCCCACACAGGCGGCCAACTCAGCAGCTGCCTGACAGACTCTGGCTCCCCCAAGCTCTCTGCAGGTGCAGGGGACAGGAACAGACGTGGGCATGTGGTTCTGCCTTGGCCTGAGAGTGTGTTCCCCCTGCCTTGCCCCCAGGCTCAGGGGCAAGGGCCCGGAGAGAGCACCACCCCGAAGCGCTTTTCTCCCGGGCTTGGGAGCATTGTGCGAGCCTGGCGTGAACAGCGGGCGGGAGTGTTTGCAAACAGGACTTTGGAGGCAGCCGTGGAGATCTTCCAGTGGGAGAGGGCCGGTTGTGCTCAGAGGCCTCACAGGCCAGGGGCAGGACCCAGCAGGTCCCCTGCCCCTGGCCAGCCTTGCCCAGACCTTCCTGGCCTCCGGGGGTACTGCCCCACCAAGGGGCAGGCTGCGGGGACTGGGTCCAGACATGCCTGGGCGCCTCCCCAGGCTCATCCCCGCTGGTGCCTTTCCCCTGGGCATAGGCCTCGGTTGATGCCTCCTTGGAGAGGAGGTTGCTGGCCGGGGCTGTCTCCACACTGCAAAGTGCTGGAGCTCAGAGGGCCTCGTCAGCGGGAAGGGACCAGCAAGGGGCTGGATGCCCAAGACCTCTTTGGCCCAGCAGCCTCAGGGCAGCAGGGAGAGCAAGAGGCCCAACTTGCCCCTAGGTCGGCTCTGCCCCTTCCCACACAGGCAGCCAACCCAGCAGCTGCCTGATAGACTCTGGCTCCCCCGAGCTCTCTGCCGGTTCAGGGGTCAGGAACACACGTGTGCATGTGGTTCTGCCTTGGTCTGGGAGTGTGGACCCACTGCCTGGACCCCAGGCTCAGGGGCAAGGGCCCGGAGAGAGCAACACCCCGAAGCGCTTTTCTCCTGGCCTTGGGAGCGTTGTGCGTGCCTGGCGGGAACAGCGTGCGGGAGTGTTGGCAAACACGCCTTTGAAGGCAGCCGGGGAGGTCTTCCAGTGGGAGAGGGCCGGTTGTGCTCAGAGGCCCCACAGGCCAGGGGCAGGACCCAGCAGGGACCCTGCCCCTGGCCAGCCTTGCCCAGACCTTCCTGGCCTCCGGGGGTACTGCCCCACCAAGGGGCAGGCTGCGGGGACTGGGTCCTGATATGCCCGTGCGCCTCCACTGGCTCATCCCCGCTGGTGCCTTTCCCCTGGGCCTAGGCTTCGGTTGAGGCCTCCTTGGAGAGGAGGTTGCTGGCAGGGTCTGTCTCCACACTGCAAGGTGCTGGAGCTCAGAGGGCCTCGTCAGAGGGAAGGGACCAGCAAGGGGCTGGATGCCCAAGACCTCTTTGGCCCAGCAGCCTCAGGGCAGCAGGGAGAGCAAGAGGCCCAACTTGCCCCTAGGTCGGCTCTGCCCCTTCCCACACAGGCGGCCAGCCCAGCACCTGCCTGAGAGACTCTGGCTCCCCCGAGCTCTCTGCCGGTGCAGGGGACAGGAACAGACGTGTGCATGTGTTTCTGCCTTGGTCTGGGAGTGTGTTCCCCCTGCCTTGCCCACAGGCTCAGGGGCAAGGGCCCGGAGAGAGCACCACCCCGAAGCGCTTTTCTCCCGGGCTTGGGAGCATTGTGCGCGCCTGGCGGGAACAGTGGGCGGGAGTGCTTGCAAACCGGCCTTTGGAGGCAGCCGGGGAGGTCTTCCAGTGGGAGAGGGCCGGTTGTGCTCAGAGGCCCCACAGGCCATGGGGAGGACCCAGCAGGGCCCCTGCCCCTGGCCAGCCTTGCCCAGATCTTCCTGGCCTCCGGGGGTACTGCCCCACCAAGGGGCAGGCTGTGGGGACTGGGTCCAGACATGCCCGGGCGCCTCCCCAGGCTCATCCCCGCTGGTGCCTTTCCCCTGGGCCTAGGCCTCGGTTGAGGCCTCCTTGGAGAGGATGTTGCTGGCAGGGGCTGTCTCCACACTGCAAGGTGCTGGAGCTCAGAGGGCCTCGTCAGAGGGAAGGGACCAGCAAGGGGCTGGATGCCCAAGACCTCTTTGGCCCAGCAGCCTCAGGGCAGCAGGGAGAGGAAGAGGCCCAACTTGCCCCTAGGTCGGCTCTGCCCCTTCCCACACAGGCGGCTAGCCCAGCAGCTGCCTGACAGACTCTGGCTCCCCCGAACTCTCTGCCGGTGCAGGGGTCAGGAACAGACGTGTGCATGTGGTTCTGCCTTGGTCTGGGAGTGTGGACCAACTGCCTGGCCCCCAGGCTCAGGGGCAAGGGCCCGAGGAGAGCACCACCCCGAAGCGCTTTTCTCCCGGGCTTGGGAGCATTGTGCGTGCCTGGCGGGAACAGCGGGCGGGAGTGTTGGCAAACTGGCCTTTGGAGGGAGCCGGGGAGTTCTTCCAGTGGGAGAGGGCCGGTTGTGCTCAGAGGCCCCACAGGCCAGGGGCAGGACCCAGCAGGGCCCCTGCCCCTGGCCAGCCTTGCCCAGACCTTCCTGGCCTCCGGGGGTACTGCCCCACCAAGGGGCAGGCTGCGCGGACTGGGTCCAGACATGCCCGGGCGCCTCCCCAGGCTCATCCCCGCTGGTGCCTTTCCCCTGGGCCTAGGCCTCGGTTGAGGCCTCCTTGGAGAGGTGGTTGCTGGCAGGGGCTGTCTCCACACTGCAAGGTGCTGGAGCTCAGAGGGCCTCGTCAGAGGGAAGGGACCAGCAAGGGGCTGGATGCCCAAGACCTCTATGGCCCAGCAGCCTCAGGGCAGCAGGGAGAGCAAGAGGCCCAACTTGCCCCTAGGTCGGCTCTGCCACTTCCCACACAGGCGGCCAGCCCAGCAGCTGCCTGACAGACTCTGGCTCCCCCGAGCTCTCTGCCGGTGCAGGGGGCAGATCAGACGTGTGCATGTGGTTCTGCCTTGGCCTGGGAGTGTGGACACCCTGCCTTGCCCCCAGGCTCAGGGGCAAGGGCCCCGAGAGAGCATCACCCTGAAGCGCTTTTCTTCCGGGCTTAGGAGCATTGTGCCCGCCTGCTGGTAACAGTGGCCGGGAGCGCTTGCAAACAGGACTTTGGAGGCAGCCGGGGAGGTCTTCCAGTGGGAGAGGGCCGGTTGTGCTCAGAGGCCCCACAGGCCAGGGGCAGGACCCAGCAGGGCCCCTGCACCTGGCCAGCCTTACCCAGACCTTCCTGGCCTCCGGGGGTACTGCCCCACCAAGGGGCAGGCTGCGGGGACTGGGTGCAGACATGCTCGGGCGCCTCCCCTGGCTCTTCCCCGCTGGTGCCTTTCCCCTGGGCCTAGGCCTCGGTTGAGGCCTCCTTGGAGAGGAGGTTGCTGGCAGGGGCTGTCTCCACACTGCAAGGTGCTGGAGCTCAGAGGGCCTCGTCAGAGGGAAGGGACCAGTAAGGGGCTGGATGCCCAAGACGTCTTTGGCCCAGCAGCCTCAGGGCAGCAGGGAGAGCAAGAGGCCCAACTTGCCCCTAGGTCGGCTCTGCCCCTTCCCACACAGGCGGCCAACCCAGCAGCTGCCTGACAGACTCTGGCTCCCCCGAGCTCTCTGCCGGTGCAGGGGTCAGGAACAGACGTTTGCATGTGGTTCTGCCTTGGCCTGGGACTGTGGACCCCCTGCCTGGCCCCCAGGCTCAGGGGCAAGGGCCCGGAGAGAGCACCACCCCGAAGCGCTTTTCTCCCGGGCTTGGGAGCATTGTGCGCGCTTGGTGGGAACAGTGGGCGGGAGTGCGTGCAAAACGGCCTTTGGAGGCAGCCGGGGAGGTCTTCCAGTGGGAGAGGGCCGGTTGTGCTCAGAGGCCCCACAGGCCAGGGGCAGGACCCAGCAGGTCCCCTGCCCCTCGTCAGCCTTGCCCAGACCTTCCTGGCCTCCAGGGGTACTGCCCCACCAAGGGGCAGGCTGCGGGGACTGGGTCCAGACATGCCCGGGCGCCTCCCCAGGCTCATCCCCGCTGGTGCCTTTCCCCTGGGCCTAGGCCTCGGTTGAGGCCTCCTTGGAGAGGAGATTGCTGGCAGGTGCTGTCTCCACACTGCAAGGTGCTGGAGCTCAGAGGGCCTTGTCAGAGGGAAGGGACCAGCAAAGGGCTGGATGCCCAAGACGTCTTTGGCCCAGCAGCCTCAGGGCAGCAGGGAGAGCAAGAGGCCCAACTTGCCCCTAGGTCGGCTCTGCCCCTTCCCACACAGGCGGCCAGCCCAGCACCTGCCTGAGAGACTCTGGCTCCCCCGAGCTCTCTGCCGGTGTAGGGGGCAGGAACAGACGTGTTCATGTCGTTCTGTCTTGGCCTGGGAGTGTGTTCCCCCTGCCTGGCCCGCAGGCTTAGGGGCAAGGGCCCGGAGAGAGCACCACCCCGAAGCGCTTTTCTCCCGGGCTTGGGAGCATTGTGCGAGCCTGGCGTGAACAGCGGGCGGGAGTGTTTGCAAACAGGACTTTGGAGGCAGCCGTGGAGGTCTTCCAGTGGGAGAGGGCCGGTTGTGCTCAGAGGCCTCACAGGCCAGGGGCAGGACCCAGCAGGTCCCCTGCCCCTGGCCAGCCTTGCCCAGACCTTCCTGGCCTCCGGGGGTACTGCCCCACCAAGGGGCAGGCTGCGGGCCTGGGTCCAGACATGCCCGGGCGCCTCCCCAGGCTCATCCCCGCTGGTGCCTTTCCCCTGGGCATAGGCCTCGGTTGATGCCTCCTTGGAGAGGAGGTTGCTGGCAGGGGCTGTCTCCACACTGCAAGGTGCTGGAGCTCAGAGGGCCTCGTCAGAGGGAAGGGACCAGCAAGGGGCTGGATGCCCAAGACCTCTTTGGCCCAGCAGCCTCAGGGCAGCAGGGAGAGCAAGAGGCCCAACTTGCCCCTAGGTCGGCTCTGCCCCTTCCCACACAGGCAGCCAACCCAGCAGCTGCCTGATAGACTCTGGCTCCCCCGAGCTCTCTGCCGGTTCAGGGGTCAGGAACAGACATGTGCATGTGGTTCTGCCTTGGTTTGGGAGTGTGGACCCACTGCCTGGACCCCAGGCTCAGGGGCAAGGGCCCGGAGAGAGCAACACCCCGAAGCGCTTTTCTCCTGGCCTTGGGAGCGTTGTGCGTGCCTGGCGGGAACAGCGGGCGGGAGTGTTGGCAAACCCGCCTTTGAAGGCAGCCGGGGAGGTCTTCCAGTGGGAGAGGGCCGGTTGTGCTCAGAGGCCCCACAGGCCAGGGGCAGGACCCAGCAGGGACCCTGCCCCTGGCCAGCCTTGCCCAGACCTTCCTGGCCTCCGGGGGTACTGCCCCACCAAGGGGCAGGCTGCGGGGACTGGGTCCTGATATGCCCGTGCGCCTCCACTGGCTCATCCCCGCTGGTGCCTTTCCCCTGGGCCTAGGCCTCGGTTGAGGCCTCCTTGGAGAGGAGGTTGCTGGCAGGGTCTGTCTCCACACTGCAAGGTGCTGGAGCTCAGAGGGCCTCGTCAGAGGGAAGGGACCAGCAAGGGGCTGGATGCCCAAGACCTCTTTGGCACAGCAGCCTCAGGGCAGCAGGGAGAGCAAGAGGCCCAACTTGCCCCTAGGTCGGCTCTGCCCCTTCCCACACAGGCGGCCAGCCCAGCAGCTGCCTGACAGACTCTGGCTCCCCCGAGCTCTCTGCCGGTGTAGGGGGCAGGAACAGACGTTTGCATGTTGTTGTGCCTTGGCCTGGGACTGTGGACCCCCTGCCTGGCCCCCAGGCTCAGGGGCAAGGGCCCGGAGAGACCACCACCCCGAAGCGCTTTTCTCCCGGGCTTGGGAGCATTGTGCGCGCCTGGCGGGAACAGTGGGCGGGAGTGCTTGCAAACCGGCCTTTGGAGGCAGCCGGGGAGGTCTTCCAGTGGGAGAGGGCCGGTTGTGCTCAGAGGCCCCACAGGCCAGGGGCAGGACCCAGCAGGGCCCCTGCCCCTGGCCAGCCTTGCCCAGACCTTCCTGGCCTCCGGGGGTACTGCCCCACCAAGGGCCAGGCTGCGGGGACAGGGTCCAGACATGCCCGGGCGCCTCCCCTGGCTCAACCCCGCTGGTGCCTTTCCCCTGGGCCTAGGCCTCGGTTGAGGCCTCCTTGGAGAGGAGATTGCTGGCAGGGGCTATCTCCACACTGCAAGGTGCTGGAGCTCAGAGGGCCTCGTCAGAGGGAAGGGACCAGTAAGGGGCTGGATGCCCAAGACGTCTTTGGCCCTGCAGCCTCAGGGCAGCAGGGAGAGCAAGAGGCCCAACTTGCCCCTAGGTCGGCTCTGCCCCTTCCCACACAGGCGGCCAGCCCAGCACCTGCCTGAGAGACTCTGGCTCCCCCGAGCTCTCTGCCGGTGCAGGGGACAGGAACAGACGTGTGCAAATGTTTCGGCCTTGGTCTGGGAGTGTGATCCCCCTGCCTTGCCCACAGGCTCAGGGGCAAGGGCCCGGAGAGAGCACCACCCCGAAGCGCTTTTCTCCCGGGCTTGGGAGCATTGTGCGCGCCTGGCGGGAACAGTGGGCGGGAGTGCTTGCAAACCGGCCTTTGGAGGCAGCCGGGGAGGTCTTCCAGTGGGAGAGGGCCGGTTGTGCTCAGAGGCCCCACAGGCCATGGGGAGGACCCAGCAGGGCCCCTGCCCCTGGCCAGCCTTGCCCAGATCTTCCTGGCCTCCGGGGGTACTGCCCCACCAAGGGGCAGGCTGCGGGGACTGGGTCCAGACATGCCCGGGCGCCTCCCCAGGCTCATCCCCGCTGGTGCCTTTCCCCTGGGCCTAGGCCTCGGTTGAGGCCTCATTGGAGAGGAGGTTGCTGGCAGGGGCTGTCTCCACACTGCAAGGTGCTGGAGCTCAGAGGGCCTCGTCAGCGGGAAGGGACCAGCAAGGGGCTGGATGCCCAAGACCTCTTTGGCCCAGCAGCCTCAGGGCAGCAGGGAGAGCAAGAGGCCCAACTTGCCCCTAGGTCGGCTCTGCCCCTTCCCACACAGGCGGCCAGCCCAGCACCTGCCTGACGGACTCTGGCTCCCCCGAGCTCTCTGCCGGTGGAGGGGTCAGGAACAGACGTGTGCATGTGGTTCTGCCTTGGTCTGGGAGTGTGGACCCACTGCCTGGCCCCCAGGCTCAGGGGCAAGGGCCCGGAGAGAGCACCACCCCGAAGCGCTTTTCTCCCGGGCTTGGGAGCATTGTGCGAGCCTGGCGTGAACAGCGGGCGGGAGTGTTTGCAAACAGGACTTTGGAGGCAGCTGGGGAGGTCTTCCAGTGGGAGAGGGCCGGTTGTGCTCAGAGGCCTCACAGGCCAGGGGCAGGACCCAGCAGGGACCCTGCCCCTGGCCAGCCTTGCCCAGACCTTCCTGGCCTCCGGGGGTACTGCCCCACCAAGGGGCAGGCTGCGGGGACTGGGTCCAGACATATCCGTGCGCCTCCCCAGGATCATCCCCGCTGGTGCTTTTCCCCTGGGCGTAGGCCTCGGTTGAGGCCTCTTTGGAGAGGAGGTTGCTGGCAGGGGCTGTCTCCACACTGCAAGGTGCTGGAGCTCAGAGGGCCTCGTCAGAGGGAAGGGACCAGCAAAGGGTTGGATGCCCAAGACCTCTTTGACCCAGCAGCCACAGGGCAGCAGGGAGAGCAAGAGGCCCAACTTGCCCCTAGGTCGGCTCTGCCCCGTCCCACACTGGCAGCCAGCCCAGCAGCAGCCTGGCAGTCTCTGGCTCCCCCGAGCTCTCTGCCGGTGTAGGGGGCAGGAACAGACGTGTGCAGGTCGTTCTGCATTGGCCTGGGAGTGTGTTCCAACTACCTGGCCCCCAGGCTCAGGGGCAAGGGCCCGGAGAGAGCACCACCCCGAAGCGCTTTTCTACCGGGCTTGGGAGCATTGTGCGTGCCTGGCGGGAACAGCGTGCGGGAGTGCTTGCAAACCGGCCTTTGGAGGCAGACGGGGAGGTCTTCCAGCGGGAGAGTGCCGGTTGTGCTCAGACGCCCCACAGGCCAGGGGCACGACCCAGCAGGGCCCCTGCCCCTCGCAGCCTTGCCCAGACCTTCCTGGCCTCCGGGGGTACTGCCCCACCAAGGGGCAGGCTGCGGGGACTGGGTCCAGACATGCCCGTGCGCCTCCACTGGCTCATCTCCGCTGGTGCCTTTCCCCTGGGCCTAGGCCTCGGTTGAGGCCTCCTTGGAGAGGAGGTTGCTGGCAGGGGCTGTCTCCACACTGCAAGGTGCTGGAGCTCAGAGGGCCTCGTCAGAGGGAAGGGACCAGCAAGGGGCTGGATGCCCAAGACCTCTTTGGCCCAGCAGCCTCAGGGCAGCAGGGAGAGCAAGAGGCCCAACTTGCCCCTAGGTCGGCTCTGCCCCTTCCCACACAGGCGGCCAGCCCAGCAGCTGCCTGACAGACTCTGGCTCCCCCCAGCTCTCTGCCGGTGGAGGGGGCAGGAACAGACGTGTGCATGTGGTTCTGCCTTGGCCTGGGACTGTGGATCCCCTGCCTGGCCCCCAGGCTCAGGGGCAGGGGCCCGGAGAGACCACCACCCCGAAGCGCTTTTCTCCGGGGTTTTGGAACATTGTGTGTGCCTGGCGGGAACAGCAGGCAGGACTGCTTGCAAACTGGCCTTTGGAGGCAGCCCGGGAGGTCTTCCAAGGGCCGGACTGATCACCACCCCAAAATGCTTTTCTCCCGGGCTTGGGAGCACTGTGCGTGGCTGGCGGAAGCAGCGGGAATGAGTACTTACAAACCGGCCTTTGGAGGCAGCCGGGGAGGTCTTGAAAGTGCCCGGAGAGAGCACCACCCCGAAGCGCTTTTCTCCCGGGCTTGGGAACATTGTGCGCGGCTGGCGGGAACAGCAGGCAGGACTGCTTGCAAACTGGCCTTTGGAGGCAGCCGGGGAGGTCTTCCAAGGGCCCGGAGTGAGCACCACCCCAAAATGCTTTTCTCCCGGGCTTGGGAGCATTGTGCGCGGCTGGTGGGAACAACGGGCATGAGTGCTTGCAAACCGGCCTTTGGAGGCAGCCGGGGACGTCTTCCAAGGGCCCGGAGAGAGCACCACCCCGAAGCGCTTTTCTCCCGGGCTTGGGAGCATTGTGCGCGGCTGGCGGGAACAGCAGGCAGGACTGCTTGCAAACTGGCCACTGGAGGCAGCCGGGGAGGTCTTCCAAGGGCCCGGAGTGAGCACCACCCCAAAATGCTTTTCTCCCGGGCTTGGGAGCATTGTGCGCGGCTGGTGGGAACAACGGGCATGAGTGCTTGCAAACCGGCCTTTGGAGGCAGCCGGGGACGACTTCCAAGGGCCCGGAGAGATCACCACCCCGAAGCACTTTTCTCCCGGGCTTGGGAGCATTGTGCGTGGCTGGCGGGAACAGCAGGAAGGAGTCCTTGCAAACCGGCCTTTGGAGGCAGCGGGGGAGGTCTTCCAAGGGCCTGTAGAGAGCACCACCCCGAAGCGCTTTTCTCCCGGGCTTGGGAGTATTGTGCGCGGGTGGCAGGAACAGCAGGCAGGAGTGCTTGAAAACCGGCCTTTGCAGGCAGCCGGGGAGGTCTTCCAGGGCCCGGTGTGAGCACCACCCCAAAAAGCTTTTCTCCCGTGCTTGGGAGCATTGTGCGCGGCTGGTGGGAACAGCGGGCATGAGTGCTTGCAAACTGGCCACTGGAGGCAGCCGGGGAGGTCTTCCAAGGGCCTGTAGAGAGCACCACCCCAAATACTTCTCTCCCGGGCTTGGGAGCATTGTGCGTGGCTGGCGGGAACAGCAGGAAGGAGTCCTTGCAAACCGGCCTTTGGAGGCAGCCGGGGAGGTCTTCCAAGGGCCTGTAGAGAGCACCACCCCGAAGCGCTTTTCTCCCGGGCTTGGGAGCATTGTGCGCAGGTGGCGGGAACAGCAGGCAGGAGTGCTTGAAAACTGGCCTTTGGAGGCAGCCGGGGAGGTCTTCCAGGGCCCGGTGTGAGCACCACCCCAAAAAGCTTTCCTCCCGGGCTTGGGAGCATTGTGCGCGGCTGGTGGGAACAGCGGACATGAGTGCTTGCAAACTGGCCATTGGAGGCAGCCGGGGAGGTCTTCCAAGGGCCCGGAGTGAGCACCACCCCAAAATGCTTTTCTCCCGGGCTTGGGAGCATTGTGCGTGGCTGGCGGGAACAGCAGGAAGGAGTCCTTGCAAACCGGCCTTTGGAGGCAGCCGGGGAGGTCTTCCAAGGGCCTGTAGAGAGCACCACCCCGAAGCGCTTTTCTCCCGCGCTTGGGAGCATTCTGCGCGGGTGGCGGGAACAGCAGGCAGGAGTGCTTGAAAACCGTCCTTTGGAGGCAGCCGGGGAGGTCTTCCAGGGCCCGGTGTGAGCACCACCCCAAAATGCTTTTCTCCCGGGCTTGGGAGCATTGTGCGCGGATGCCGGGAACAGCGAGTGGGAGTGCTTCCAAACCGGCCTTTGGGGGCACCCCGGGAGGTCTTCCATGGGCACGGAGAGAACACCACCCCGAAGCGCTTTTCTCCGGGGTTTTGGAGGATTGTGCGTGGCTGGCGGGAACAGCGAGTGGGAGTGCTTGCAAACCGGCCTTTGGGGGCAGCCAGGGAGGTCCTCCATTGGCACGGAGAGAACACCACCCCGAAGCGATTTTCTCCCGGTCTTGGGAGCATTGTGCGAGGCTGGCGGGAACAGCGGGCGGGAGTGCTTGCAAACCGGCCTTTGGAGGCAGCTTGGGAGGTCTTCCAAGGGCCCGGAGAGAGCACCATCCCGAAGCACTTTTCTAACGGAATTGGGAGCATTGTTCGCGGCTGTCGGGAACAGAGGACATGAGTGCTTGCAAACCGGCCTTTAGAGGCAGCCGGGGAGTCTTCCAAGGGCCCGGAGAGAGACCACCTCAAAATGCTTTTCTCCCGGGCTTGGGAGCATTGTGTGCGGCTGGCGGGTCAGCGGGAGGGAGTTCTTGAAAACCAGCCTTTGGAGGCAGCCGGGGAGGTCTTCCAAGGGCCGGGAGAGAGCACCACCCTGAAGGGCTTTTCTCCTGGGCTTGGAGCATTTGCACGGATGGCGGGAACAGCGAGTGGGAGTGCTTGCAAACCGGCATTTGGGGGCAGCCCGGGAGGTCTTTCTTGGGCCCAGAGAGAACACCACCCCGAAACGCTTTTCTCCCGGGCTTGGGAGCATTGTGCGCGGGTGGCGGGAACAGCAGGCAGAAGTGCTTGCAAACCGGCCTTGGAGGCAGCCGGGGAGGTCTTCCAAAGCCCGGAGTGAGCACCACCCCAAAATGCTTTTCTCCCGGGCTTGGGAGCATTGTGCGCAGCTGGCGTGAACAGCGGGATTGAGTGCTTGCAAACCAGCCTTTGGAGGCAGCCGGGGAGGTCTTCCAGCGGGAGAGTGCCAGTTGTTCTCAGAGGCCCCACAGGCCAGGGGCAGGACCCAGCAGTGTCCCTGCCTCTGGCAGCCTTGCCCAGACCTTCCTGGCCTCCGGGGGTACTACCCCACCAAGGGGCAGGCTGCGGGGCCTGGGTCCAGACATGCCCGGGCGCCTCCCCAGGCTCATCCCCGCTGGTGCCTTTCCCCTGGGCCTAGGCCTCGGTTGAGGCCTCCTTGGAGAGGAGGTTGCCGGCAGGGGCTGTCTGCACACTGCAAGGTGCTGGAGCTCAGAGGGCCTCGTCAGAGGGAAAGGACCAGCAAAGGGCTGGATGCCCAAGACCTCTTTGACCCAGCAGCCTCAGGGCAGCAGGGAGAGCAAGAGGCCCAACTTGCCCCTAGGTCGGCTCTACCCCGTCCCACACAGGCAGCCAGCCCAGCAGCAGCCTGGCAGTCTCTGGCTCCCCCGAACTCTCTGCCGGTGTAGGGGGCAGGAACAGACGTGTGCATGTCGTTCTGCCTTGGCCTGGGAGTGTGTTCCCCCTGCCTGTCCCCCAGGCTCAGGGGCAAGGGCCCGGAGAGAGCACCACCCCGAAGCGCTTTTCTCCCGGGCTTGGGAGCGTTGTGCGTGCCTGGCGGGAACAGCGGGCGGGAGTGCTTGCAAACCGGCCTTTGGAGGCAGCCGGGGAGGTCTTCCAGCGGGAGAGTGCCGGTTGTGCTCAGACGCCCCACAGGCCAGGGGCAGGACCCAGGAGGGCCCCTGCCCCTGGCAGCCTTGCCCAGACCCTCCTGGCCTCCGGGGGTACTGCCCCAACAAGGGGCAGGCTGCGGGGACTGGGTCCAGACATGGCCGGGCGCCTCCCCAGGCTCATCCCCGCTGGTGCCTTTCCCCTGGGCCTAGGCCTCGGTTGAGGCCTCCTTGGAGAGGAGGTTGCTGGCAGGGGCTGTCTCCACACTGCAAGGTGCTGGAGCTCAGAGGGCCTCGTCAGAGGGAAGGGACCAGCAAGGGGCTGGATGCCCAAGACCTCTTTGGCCCAGCAGCCTCAGGGCAGCAGGGAGAGGAAGAGGCCCAACTTGCCCCTAGGTCGGCTCTGCCCCTTCCCACACAGGTGGCCAGCCCAGCAGCTGCCTGACAGACTCTGGCTCCCCCGAGCTCTCTGCCGGTGCAGGGGTCAGGAACAGACGTGTGCATGTGGTTCTGCGTTGGTCTGGGAGTGTAGACCCACTGCCTCGCCCCCACGCTCAGGGGCAAGGGCCCGGAGAGAGCAACACCCCGAAGCGCTTTTCTCCCGGGCTTGGGAGAATAGTGCGTGCCTGGCAGGAACAGCGGGCGGGAGTGTTTGCAAACCGGCCTTTGGAGGCAGCCGGGGAAGTCTTCCAGTGGGAGAGGGCCGGTTGTGCTCAGAGGCCCCACAGGCCAGGGGCAGGACCCAGCAGGGCCCCTGCCCGTGGCCAGCCTTGCCCAGACCTTCCTGGCCTCCGGGGGTACTGCCCCACCAAGGGGCAGGCTGTGGGGACTGGGTCCAGACATGCCCGGGCGCCTCCCCAGGCTCATCCCCGCTGGTGCCTTTCCCCTGGTCCTAGGCCTCGGTTGAGGCCTCCTTAGAGAGGAGGTTGCTGGCAGGGGCTGTCTCCACACTGCAAGGTGCTAGAGCTCAGAGGGCCTCGTCAGAGGGAAGGGACAAGCAAGGGGCTGGATGCCCAAGATCTCTTTGGCCCAGCAGCCTCAGGGCAGCAGGGAGAGCAAGAGGCCCAACTTGCCCCTAGGTCGGCTCTGCCCCGTCCCACACAGGCGGCCAGCCCAGCAGCTGCCTGACAGACTCTGGCTCCCCCGAGCTCTCTGCCGGTGCATGGGGCAGGAACAGACGTGTGCATGTCGTTCTGCCTTGGCCTGGGAGTGTGGACCCCCTGCCTGGCCCCCAGGCTCAGGGGAAAGGGCCCGGAGAGAGCACCACCCCGAGGCGATTTTCTCCCGGGCTTGGGAGCGTTGTGCGCCCTTGGTTGGAACAGTGGGCGGGAGTGCTTGCAAACCGGCCTTTGGAGGCAGCCGGGGACGTCTTCCAGTGGGAGAGGGCCGGTTGTGCTCAGAGGCCCCACAGGCCAGGGGCAGGACCCAGCAGGTCCCCTGCTCCTGGCCAGCCTTTCCCAGACCTTCCTCGCCTCCGGGGGTACTGCCCCACCAAGGGGCAGGCTGCGGGGACTGGGTCCAGACATGCCCGGGCGCCTCCCCAGGCTCATCCCCGCTGGTGCCTTTCCCCTGGGCCTAGGCCTCGGTTGAGGCCTCCTTGGAGAGGAGGTTGCTGGCAGGGGCTGTCTCCACACTGCAAGGTGCTGGAGCTCAGAGGGCCTCGTCAGAGGGAAGGGACCAGCAAGGGGTTGGATGCCCAAGACCTCTTTGGCCCAGCAGCCTCAGGGCAGCAGGGAGGGCAAGAGGCCCAACTTGCCCATAGGTCGGCTCTGCCACTTCCCACACAGGCGGCCAGCCCAGCAGCTGCCTGACAGACTCTGGCTCCCCCGAGCTCTCTGCCGGTGCAGGGGGCAGATCAGACGTGTGCATGTGGTTCTGCCTTGGCCTGGGAGTGTGGACACCCTGCCTTGCCCCAGGCTCAGGGGCAAGGGCCCAGAGAGAGCACCACCCTGAAGCGCTTTTCTCCCGGGCTTAGGAGCATTGTGCACGCCTGCTGGGAACAGTGGGCGGGAGTGCTTGCAAACCGGCCTTTGGAGGCAGCAGGGGAGGTCTATCAGTGGGAGAGGGCCGGTTGTGCTCAGAGGCCCCACAGGCCAGGGGCAGGACCCAGCAGGGCCCCTGCCCCTGGCCAGCCTTGCCCAGCCCTTCCTGGCCTCCGGGGGTACTGCCCCACCAAGGGGCAGGCTGCGGGAACTGGGTCCAGACATGCTCGGGCGCCTCCCCTGGCTCATCCCCTCTGGTGCCTTTCCCCTGGGCCTAGGCCTCGGTTGAGGCCTCCTTGGAGAGGAGGTTGCTGGCAGGGGCTGTCTCCACACTGCAAGGTGCTGGAGCTCAGAGGGCCTCGTCAGAGTGAAGGGACCAGCGAGGGGCTGGATGCCCAAGACGTCTTTGGCCCAGCAGCCTCAGGGCAGCAGGGAGAGCAAGAGGCCCAACTTGCCCCTAGGTCGGCTCTGCCCCTTCCCACAGAGGCGGCCAACCCAGCACCTGCCTGACAGACTCTGGCTCCCCCAAGCTCTCTGCCGGTGCAGGGGACAGGAACAGACGTGGGCATGTGGTTCTGCCTTGGCCTGGGAGTGTGTTCCCCCTGCCTTGCCCCCAGGCTCAGGGGCAAGGGCCCGGAGAGAGCACCACTCCGAAGTCCTTTTCTCCCGGGCTTGGGAGCATTGTGCGAGCCTGACGTGAACAGCGGGCGGGAGTGTTTGCAAACAGGACTTTGGAGGCAGCCAGGGAGGTCTTCCAGTGGGAGAGGGCCGGTTGTGCTCAGAGGCCCCACAGGCCAGGGGCAGGACCCAGCAGGGCCCCTGCCCCTGGCCAGACTTGCCCAGACCTTCCTGGCCTCCGGGGGTACTGCCCCACCAAGGGGCAGGCTGCGGAGACTGGGTCCAGACATGTCCGTGCGCCTCCCCAGGATCATCCCCGCTGGTGCCTTTCCCCTGGGTGTAGTCCTCGGTTGAGGCCTCTTTGGAGAGGAGGTTGCTGGCAGGGGCTGTCTCCACACTGCAAGGTGCTGGAGCTCAGAGGGCCTCGTCAGAGGGAAGGCACCAGCAAAGGGCTGGATGCCCAAGACCTCTTTGACCCAGCAGCCTCAGGGCAGCAGGGAGAGCAAGAGGCCCAACTTGCCCCTAGGTCGGCTCTGCCCCGTCCCACACAGGCAGCCAGCCCAGCCGCAGCCTGGCAGTCTCTGGCTCCCCCGAGCTCTCTGCCGGTGTAGGGGGCAGGAACAGACGTGTGCATGTCGTTCTCCATTGGCCTGGGAGTGTGTTCCCCCTGCCTGGCCCCAGGCTCAGGGGCAAGGGCCCGGAGAGAGCACCACCCTGAAGCGCTTTTCTCCCGGGCTTGGGAGCATTGTGCGTGCCTGGGGGAACAGCGGGTGGGAGTGCTTGCAAACCGTCTTTTGGAGGCAGACGGGGAGGTCTTCCAGCGGGAGAGTGCCGGTTGTGCTCAGACGCCCAACAGGCCAGGGGCAGGACCCAGCAGTGTCCCTGCCCCTGGCAGCCTTGCCGAGACCTTCCTGGCTTCCGGGGGTACTGCCCCACCAAGGGGCAGGCTGCAGGGACTGGGTCCAGACATGGCCGGGCGCCTCCCCAGGCTCATCCCCGCTGGTGCCTTTCCCCTAGGCCTAGGCCTCGGTTGAGGCCTCCTTGGAGAGGAGGTTGCTGGCAGGGGCTGTCTCCACACTGCAAGGTGCTGGAGCTCAGAGGGCCTCATCAGAGGGAAGGGACCAGCAAGGGGCTGGATGCCCAAGACCTCTTTGGCCCAGCAGCCTCAGGGCAGCAGGGAGAGGAAGAGGCCCAACTTGCCCCTAGGTCGGCTCTGCCCCTTCCCACACAGGCGGCCAGCCCAGCAGCTGCCTGACAGACTCTGGCTCCCCCGAGCTCTCTGCCGGTGCAGGGGTCAGGAACAGACGTGTGCATGTGGTTCTGCCTTGGTCTCCGAGTGTGGACCAACTGCCTGGCCCCCAGGTTCAGGGGCAAGGGCCCGGAGAGAGCACCACCCCGAAGCGCTTTTCTCCCGGGCATGGGAGAATTGTGCACGCTTGGTGGGAACAGTGGGCGGGAGTGCTTGCAAACCGGCCTTTGGAGGCAGCCGGGGAGGTCTTCCAGTGGGAGAGGGCCGGTTGTGCTCAGAGGCCCCACAGGCCAGGGGCAGGACCCAGCAGGGCCCCTGCCCCTGGCCAGCCTTGCCCAGACCTTCCTGCCTCCGGGGTTACAGCCCCACCAAGGGGTAGGCTGCGGGGAATGGGCCCAGACATGCCCGGGCGCCTCCCCAGGCTCATCCCCGCTGGTGCCTTTCCCCTGGGCCTAGGCCTCGGTTGAGGCCTCCTTGGAGAGGAGGTTGCTGGCAGGGGCTGTCTCCACACTGCAAGGTGCTGGAGCTCAGAGGGCCTCGTCAGAGGGAAGGGACCAGCAACGGGATGGATGCCCAAGACCTCTTTGGCCCAGCAGCCTCAGGGCAGCAGGGAGAGCAAGAGGCCCAACTTGCCCCTAGGTCGGCTCTGCCCCTTCCCACACAGGCGGCCAGCCCAGCAGCTGCCTGACAGACTCTGGCTCCCCCGAGCTCTCTGCCGGTGCAGGGGGCAGGAACAGACGTGGGCATGTGGTTCTGACTTGGCCTGGGAGTGTGGACACCGTGCCTTGACCCCAGGCTCAGGGGCAAGGGCCCGGAGAGAGCACCACCCTGAAGCGCTTTTCTCCCGGGCTTGGGAGCATTGTGCACGCCTGCTGGGAACAGTGGGCGGGAGCGCTTGCAAACCGGACTTTGGAGGCAGCCGGGGAGGTCTTCCAGTGGGAGAGGGCCGGTTGTGCTCAGATGCCCCTCAGGCCAGGGGCAGGACGCAGCAGGGCCCCTGCCCCTGGCCAGCCTTGCCCAGACCTTCCTGGCCTCCGGGGGTACTGCCCCACCAAGGGGCAGGCTGCGGGGACTGGGTCCAGAAATGCTCGGGTGCCTCCCCTGGCTCATCCCCGCTGGTGCCTTTCCCCTGGGCCTAGGCCTCGGTTGAGGCCTCCTTGGAAAGTCGGTTGCTGGCAGGGGCTGTCTCCACACTGCAAGGTGCTGGAGCTCAGAGGGCCTCGTCAGAGGGAAGGGACCAGTAAGGGGCTGGATGCCCAAGACGTCTTTGGCCCAGCAGCCTCAGGGCAGCAGGGAGAGCAAGAGGCCCAACTTGCCCCTAGGTCGGCTCTGCCCCTTCCCACACAGGCAGCCAACCCAGCAGCTGCCTGCCAGACTCTGGCTCCCCCAAGCTCTCTGCCGGTGCAGGGGACAGGAACAGACGTGGGCATGTGGTTCTGCCTTGGCCAGGGAGTGTGTTCCCCGTGCCTTGCCCCCAGGCTCAGGGGCAAGGGCCCGGAGAGAGAACCACCCCAATGCGCTTTTCTCCCGGGCTTGGGAGCATTGTGCGAGCCTGGCGTGAACAGCGGGCGGGAGTGTTTGCAAACCGGCCTTTGGAGGCAGCCGGGGAGGTCTTCCAGTGGGAGAGGGCCGGTTGTGCTCAGAGGCCCCACAGGCCAGGGGCAGGACGCAGCAGGGCCCCTGCCCCTGGCCAGCCTTGCCCAGACCTTCCTGGCCTCCGGGGGTACTGCCCCACAAAGGGGCAGGCTGCGGGGCCTGGGTCCAGACATGCCCGGGCGCCTCCCCAGGCTCATCCCCGCTGGTGCCTTTCCCCTGGGCCTAGGCCTCGCTTGAGGCCTCCTTGGAGAGGAGGTTGCTGGCAGGGGCTGTCTCCACACTGCAAGGTGCTGGAGCTCAGAGGGCCTCGTCAGAGGGAAGGGACCAGTAAGGGGCTGGATGCCCAAGACGTCTTTGGCCCAGCAGCCTCAGGGCAGCAGGGAGAGCAAGAGGCCCAACTTGCCCCTAGGGCGGCTCTGCCCCTTCCCACACAGGCGGCCAACCCAGCAGCTGCCTGACAGACTCTGGCTCCCCCAAGCTCTCTGCCGGTGCAGGGGACAGGAACAGACGTGGGCATGTGGTTCTGCCTTGGCCTGGGAGTGTGTTCCCCCTGCCTTGCCCCCAGGCTCAGGGGCAAGGGCCCGGAGAGAGCACCACCCCGAAGCGCTTTTCTCACGGGCTTGGGAGCATTGTGCGAGCCTGGCGTGAACAGCGGGCGGGAGTGTTTGCAAACAGGACTTTGGAGGCAGCCGTGGAGGTCTTCCAGTGGGAGAGGGCCGGTTGTGCTCAGAGGCCTCACAGGCCAGGGGCAGGACCCAGCAGGTCCCCTGCCCCTGGCCAGCCTTGCCCAGACCTTCCTGGCCTCCGGGGGTACTGCCCCACCAAGGGGCAGGCTGCGGGGACTGGGTCCAGACATGCCTGGGCGCCTCCCCAGGCTCATCCCCGCTGGTGCCTTTCCCCTGGGCATAGGCCTCGGTTGATGCCTCCTTGGAGAGGAGGTTGCTGGCAGGGGCTGTCTCCACACTGCAAGGTGCTGGAGCTCAGAGGGCCTCGTCAGCGGGAAGGGACCAGCAAGGGCCTGGATGCCCAAGACCTCTTTGGCCCAGCAGCCTCAGGGCAGCAGGGAGAGCAAGAGGCCCAACTTGCCCCTAGGTCGGCTCTGCCCCTTCCCACACAGGCAGCCAACCCAGCAGCTGCCTGACAGACTCTGGCTCCCCCGAGCTCTCTGCCGGTGCAGGGGTCAGGAACAGACGTGTGCATGTGGTTCTGCCTTGGTCTGGGAGTGTGGACCCACTGCCTGGACCCCAGGCTCAGGGGCAAGGGCCCGGAGAGAGCAACACCCCGAAGCGCTTTTCTCCTGGCCTTGGGAGCGTTGTGCGTGCCTGGCGGGAACAGCGGGCGGGAGTGCTTGCAAACCGGCCTTTCGAGGCAGACGGGGAGGTCTTCCAGCGGGAGAGTGCCGGTTGTGCTCAGACGCCCCACAGGCCAGGGGCAGGACCCAGCAGTGTCCCTGCCCCTGGCAGCCTTGCCCAGATCTTCCTGGCCTCCGGGGGTACTGCCCCACCAAGGGGCAGGCTGCGGGGACTGGGTCCAGAAATGCCCGGGCGCCTCCCCAGGCTCATCCCCGCTGGTGCCTTTCCCCTGGGCCTAGGCCTCGGTTGAGGCCTCCTTGGAGAGGATGTTGCTGGCAGGGGCTGTCTCCACACTGCAAGGTGCTAGAGCTCAGAGGGCCTCGTCAGAGGGAAGGGACCAGCAAGGGGCTGGATGCCCAAGACTTCTTTGGCCCAGCAGCCTCAGGGCAGCAGGGAGAGCAAGAGGCCCAACTTGCCCCTAGGTCGGCTCTGCCCCTTCCCACACAGGCGGCCAGCCCAGCAGCTGCCTGACAGACTCTGGCTCCCCCGAGCTCTCTGCCGGTGCAGGGGTCAGGAACAGACATGTGCATGTGGTTCTGCCTTGGTCTGGGAGTGTGGACCAACTGCCTGGCCCCCAGGCTCAGGGGCAAGGGCCCGAGGAGAGCACCACCCCGAAGTGCTTTTCTCCCGGGCTTGGGAGCATTGTGCGTGCCTGGCGGGAACAGCGGGCGGGAGTGTTGGCAAACTGGCCTTTGGAGTCAGCCGGGGAGTTCTTCCAGTGGGAGAGGGCCGGTTGTGCTCAGAGGCCCCACAGGCCAGGGGCAGGACCCAGCAGGGCACCTGCCCCTGGCCAGCCTTGCCCAGACCTTCCTGGCCTCCGGGGGTACTGCCCCACCAAGGGGCAGGCTGCGGGGACTGGGTCCAGACATGCCTGGGCGCCTCCCCAGGCTCATCCCCGCTGGTGCCTTTCCCCTGGGCATAGGCCTCGGTTGATGCCTCCTTGGAGAGTAGGTGGCTGGCAGGGGCTGTCTCCACACTGCAAGGTGCTGGAGCTCAGAGGGCCTCGTCAGAGGGAAGGGACCAGCAAGGGGCTGGATGCCCAAGACCTCTTTGGCCCAGCAGCCTCAGGGCAGCAGGGAGAGCAAGAGGCCCAACTTGCCCCTAGGTCGGCTCTGCCCCTTCCCACACAGGCAGCCAACCCAGCAGCTGCCTGACAGACTCTGGCTCCCCCGAGCTCTCTGCCGGTGCAGGGGTCAGGAACAGACGTGTGCATGTGGTTCTGCCTTGGTCTGGGAGTGTGGACCCACTGCCTGGACCCCAGGCTCAGGGGCAAGGGCCCGGAGAGAGCAACACCCCGAAGCGCTTTTCTCCTGGCCTTGGGAGCGTTGTGCGTGCCTGGCGGGAACAGCGGGCGGGAGTGTTGGCAAACCCGCCTTTGGAGGCAGCCGGGGAGGTCTTCCAGTGGGAGAGGGCCGGTTGTGCTCAGAGGCCCCACAGGCCAGGGGCAGGACCCAGCAGGGACCCTGCCCCTGGCCAGCCTTGCCCAGACCTTCCTGGCCTCCGGGGGTACTGCCCCACCAAGGGGCAGGCTGCGGGGACTGGGTCCTGATATGCCCGTGCGCCTCCACTGGCTCATCCCCGCTGGTGCCTTTCCCCTGGGCCTAGGCCTAGGTTGAGGCCTCCTTGGAGAGGAGGTTGCTGGCAGGGGCTGTCTCCACACTGCAAGGTGCTGGAGCTCAGAGGGCCTCTTCAGAGGGAAGGGACCAGCAAGGGGCTCGATGCCCAAGACCTCTTTGGCCCAGCAGCCTCAGGGCAGCAGGGAGAGCAAGAGGCCCAACTTGCCCCTAGGTTGGCTCTGCCCCTTCCCACACAGGCGGCCAGCCCAGCAGCTGCCTGACAGACTCTGGCTCCCCCCAGCTCTCTGCCGGTGGAGGGGGCAGGAACAGACGTGTGCATGTTTTTGTGCCTTGGCCTGGGACTGTGGATCCCCTGCCTGGCCCCCAGGCTCAGGGGCAAGGGCCCGGAGAGACCACCACCCCGAATCGCTTTTCTCCCGGGCTTGGGAGCATTGTGCGTGCCTGGCGGGAAGAGCGGGCAGGAGTGTTGGCAAACTGGCCTTTGGAGGCAGCCAGGGAGGTCTTCCAGTGGGAGAGGGCCGGTTGTGCTCAGAGGCCCCACAGGCCATGGGGAGGACCCAGCAGGGCCCCTGCCCCTGGCCAGCCTTGCCCAGATCTTCCTGGCCTCCGGGGGTACTGCCCCACCAAGGGGCAGGCTGCGGGGACTGGGTCCAGACATGCCCGGGCGCCTCCCCAGGCTCATCCCCGCTGGTGCCTTTCCCCTGGGCCTAGGCCTCGGTTGAGGCCTCCTTGGAGAGGATGTTGCTGGCAGGGGCTGTCTCCACATTGCAAGGTGCTGAAGCTCAGAGGGCCTCGTCAGAGGGAAGGGACCAGCAAGGGGCTGGATGCCCAAGACCTCTTTGGCCCAGCAGCCTCAGGGCAGCAGGGAGAGGAAGAGGCCCAACTTGCCCCTAGGTCGGCTCTGCCCCTTCCCACACAGGCGGCCAGCCCAGCAGCTGCCTGACAGACTCTGGCTCCCCCGAGCTATCTGCCGGTGCAGGGGTCAGGAACAGACGTGTGCATGTGGTTCTGCCTTGGTCTGGGAGTGTGGACCAACTGCCTGGCCCCCAGGCTCAGGGGCAAGGGCCCGAGGAGAGCACCACCCCGAAGCGCTTTTCTCCCGGGCTTGGGAGCATTGTGCGTGCCTGGCGGGAACAGCGGGCGGGAGTGTTGGCAAACTGGCCTTTGGAGGCAGCCGGGGAGTTCTTCCAGTGGGAGAGGGCCGGTTGTGCTCAGAGGCCCCACAGGCCAGGGGCAGGACCCAGCAGGGCCCCTGCCCCTGGCCAGCCTTGCCCAGACCTTCCTGGCCTCCGGGGGTACTGCCCCACCAAGGGGCAGGCTGCGGGGACTGGGTCCAGACATGCCCGGGCGCCTCCCCAGGCTCATCCCCGCTGGTGCCTTTCCCCTGGGCCTAGGCCTCGGTTGAGGCCTCCTTGGAGAGGAGGTTGCTGGCAGGGGCTGTCTCCACACTGCAAGGTGCTGGAGCTCAGAGGGCCTCGTCAGAGGGAAGGGACCAGCAAGGGGCTGGATGCCCAAGACCTCTTTGGCCCAGCAGCCTCAGGGCAGCAGGGAGAGCAAGAGGCCCAACTTGCCCCTAGGTCGGCTCTGCCACTTCCCACACAGGCGGCCAGCCCAGCAGCTGCCTGACAGACTCTGGCTCCCCCGAGCTCTCTGCCGGTGCAGGGGGCAGGTCAGACGTGTGCATGTGGTTCTGCCTTGGCCTGGGAGTGTGGACACCCTGCCTTGCCCCCAGGCTCAGGGGCAAGGGCCCAGAGAGAGCACCACCCTGAAGCGCTTTTCTTCCGGGCTTAGGAGCATTGTGCCCGCCTGCTGGTAACAGTGGCCGGGAGCGCTTGCAAACCGGCCTTTGGAGGCAGCCGGGGAGGTCTTCCAGTGGGAGAGGGCCGGTTGTGCTCAGAGGCCCCACAGGCCAGGGGCAGGACCCAGCAGGTCCCCTGCCCCTGGCCAGCCTTTCCCAGACCTTCCTGGCCTCCGGGGGTACTGCCCCACCAAGGGGCAGGCTGCGGGGACTGGGTCCAGACATGCTCGGGCGCCTCCCCTGGCTCATCCCCGCTGGTGCCTTTCCCCTGGGCCTAGGCCTCGGTTGAGGCCTCCTTGGAGAGGAGGTTGCTGGCAGGGGCTGTCTCCACACTGCAAGGTGCTGGAGCTCAGAGGGCCTCGTCAGAGGGAAGGGACCAGTAAGGGGCTGGATGCCCAAGACGTCTTTGGCCCAGCAGCCTCAGGGCAGCAGGGAGAGCAAGAGGCCCAACTTGCCCCTAGGGCGGCTCTGCCCCTTCCCACACAGGCGGCCAACCCAGCAGCTGCCTGACAGACTCTGGCTCCCCCAAGCTCTCTGCCGGTGCAGGGGACAGGAACAGACGTGGGCATGTGGTTCTGCCTTGGCCTGGGAGTGTGTTCCCCATGCCTTGCCCCCAGGCTCAGGGGCAAGGGCCCGGAGAGAGCACCACCCCGAAGCGCTTTTCTCCCGGGCTTGGGAGCATTGTGCAAGTCTGGCGTGAACAGCGGGTGGGAGTGTTGGCAAACAGGACTTTGGAGTCAGCCGGGGAGGTCTTCCAGTGGGAGAGGGCCGGTTGTGCTCAGAGGCCCCACAGGCCAGGGGCAGGAACCAGCAGGTCCCCTGCCCCTGGCCAGCCTTTCCCAGACCTTCCTGGCCTCCGGGGGTACTGCCCCACCAAGGGGCAGGCTGCGGGGACTGGGTCCAGACATGCCTGGGCGCCTCCCCAGGCTCATCCCCGCTGGTGCCTTTCCCCTGGTCCTAGGTCTCGGTTGAGGCCTCCTTGGAGAGGAGGTTGCTGGCAGGGGCTGTCTCCACACTGCAAGGTGCTGGAGCTCAGAGGGCCTCGTCAGAGGGAAGGGACAAGCAAAGGGCTGGATGCCCAAGACCTCTTTGGCCCAGCAGCCTCAGGGCAGCAGGGAGAGCAAGAGGCCCTACTTGCCCCTAGGTCGGCTCTGCCCCTTCCCACAAAGGCGGCCAGCCCAGCAGCTGCCTGACAGACTCTGGCTCCCCCGAGCTCTCTGCCGGTGCAGGGGTCAGGCACAGACGTGTGCATGTGTTTCTGCCTTGGTCTGGGAGTGTGTTCCCCCTGCCTTGCCCCCAGGCTCAGGGGCAAGGGCCCAGAGAGAGCACCACCCTGAAGCGCTTTTCTTCCGGGCTTAGGAGCATTGTGCCCGCCTGCTGGTAACAGTGGCCGGGAGCGCTTGCAAACCGGCCTTTGGAGGCAGCCGGGGAGGTCTTCCAGTGGGAGAGGGCCGGTTGTGCTCAGAGGCCCCACAGGCCAGGGGCAGGACCCAGCAGGTCCCCTGCCCCTGGCCAGCCTTTCCCAGACCTTCCTGGCCTCCGGGGGTACTGCCCCACCAAGGGGCAGGCTGCGGGGACTGGGTCCAGACATGCTCGGGCGCCTCCCCTGGCTCATCCCCGCTGGTGCCTTTCCCCTGGGCCTAGGCCTCGGTTGAGGCCTCCTTGGAGAGGAGGTTGCTGGCAGGGGCTGTCTCCACACTGCAAGGTGCTGGAGCTCAGAGGGCCTCGTCAGAGGGAAGGGACCAGTAAGGGGCTGGATGCCCAAGACGTCTTTGGCCCAGCAGCCTCAGGGCAGCAGGGAGAGCAAGAGGCCCAACTTGCCCCTAGGGCGGCTCTGCCCCTTCCCACACTGGCGGCCAACCCAGCAGCTGCCTGACAGACTCTGGCTCCCCCAAGCTCTCTGCCGGTGCAGGGGACAGGAACAGACGTGGGCATGTGGTTCTGCCTTGGCCTGGGAGTGTGTTCCCCATGCCTTGCCCCCAGGCTCAGGGGCAAGGGCCCGGAGAGAGCACCACCCCGAAGCGCTTTTCTCCCGGGCTTGGGAGCATTGTGCAAGTCTGGCGTGAACAGCGGGTGGGAGTGTTGGCAAACAGGACTTTGGAGTCAGCCGGGGAGGTCTTCCAGTGGGAGAGGGCCGGTTGTGCTCAGAGGCCCCACAGGCCAGGGGCAGGAACCAGCAGGTCCCCTGCCCCTGGCCAGCCTTTCCCAGACCTTCCTGGCCTCCGGGGGTACTGCCCCACCAAGGGGCAGGCTGCGGGGACTGGGTCCAGACATGCCTGGGCGCCTCCCCAGGCTCATCCCCGCTGGTGCCTTTCCCCTGGTCCTAGGTCTCGGTTGAGGCCTCCTTGGAGAGGAGGTTGCTGGCAGGGGCTGTCTCCACACTGCAAGGTGCTGGAGCTCAGAGGGCCTCGTCAGAGGGAAGGGACAAGCAAAGGGCTGGATGCCCAAGACCTCTTTGGCCCAGCAGCCTCAGGGCAGCAGGGAGAGCAAGAGGCCCTACTTGCCCCTAGGTCGGCTCTGCCCCTTCCCACAAAGGCGGCCAGCCCAGCAGCTGCCTGACAGACTCTGGCTCCCCCGAGCTCTCTGCCGGTGCAGGGGTCAGGCACAGACGTGTGCATGTGGTTCTGCCTTGGCCTGGGAGTGTGGACCCCCTGCCTGGCCCCCAGTCTCAGGGGCAAGGGCCCGGAGAGAGCACCACCCCGAAGCGCTTTTCTCCCGGGCTTGGGAGCATTGTGCGCGCTTGGTGGGAAGAGTGGGCGGGAGTGCGTGCAAAACGGCCTTTGGAGGCAGCCGGGGAGGTCTTCCAGTGGGAGAGGCCCGGTTGTGCTCAGAGGCCCCACAGGCCAGGGGCAGGACCCAGCAGGTCCCCTGCCCCTGGTCAGCCTTGCCCAGACCTTCCTGGCCTCCAGTGGTACTGCCCCACCAAGGGGCAGGCTGCGGGGACTGGGTCCAGACATGCCCGGGCGCCTCCCCAGGCTCATCCCCGCTGGTGCCTTTCCCCTGGGCCTAGGCCTCGGTTGAGGCCTCCTTGGAGAGGAGATTGCTGGCAGGTGCTGTCTCCACACTGCAAGGTGCTGGAGCTCAGAGGGCCTCGTCAGAGGGAAGGGACCAGCAAAGGGCTGGATGCCCAAGACGTCTTTGGCCCAGCAGCCTCAGGGCAGCAGGGAGAGCAAGAGGCCCAACTTGCCCCTAGGTCGGCTCTGCCCCTTCCTACACAGGCGGCCAGCCCAGCACCTGCCTGAGAGACTCTGGCTCCCCCGAGCTCTCTGCCGGTGTAGGGGGCAGGAACAGACGTGTTCATGTCGTTCTGTCTTGGCCTGGGAGTGTGTTCCCCCTGCCTGGCCCGCAGGCTTAGGGGCAAGGGCCCGGAGAGAGCACCACCCCGAAGCGCTTTTCTCCCGGGCTTGGGAGCATTGTGCGTGCCTGGCGGGAACAGCGGGCGGAGGTGCTTGCAAACCGGCCTTTGGAGGCAGACGGGGAGGTCTTCCAGCGGGAGAGTGCCGGTTGTGCTCAGACGTCCCACAGGCCACGGGCAGGACCCAGCGCTGTCCCTGCCCCTGGCAGCCTTGCACAGACCTTCCTGGCCTCCGGGGGTACTGCCCCACCAAGGGGCAGGCTGCGGGGACTGGGTCCAGACATGCCCGGGCGCCTCCCCAGGCTCATCCCCGCTGGTGCCTTTCCCCTGGGCCTAGGCCTCGGTTGAGGCCTCATTGGAGAGGAGGTTGCTGGCAGGGGCTGTCTCCACACTGCAAGGTGCTGGAGCTCAGAGGGCCTCGTCAGAGGGAAGGGACCAGCAAGGGGCTGGATGCCCAAGACCTCTTTGGCCCAGCAGCCTCAGGGCAGCAGGGAGAGGAAGAGGCCCAACTTGCCCCTAGGTCGGCTCTGCCCCTTCCCACACAGGCGGCCAGCCCAGCAGCTGCCTGACAGACTCTGGCTCCCCCGAGCTCTCTGCCAGTGCAGGGGTCAGGAACAGACGTGTGCATGTGGTTCTGCCTTGGTCTGGGAGAGTGGACCCACTGCCTGGCCCCCAGGCTCAGGGGCAAGGGCCCGGAGAGAGCACCACCCCGAAGCGCTTTTCTCCCGGGCTTGGGAGCATTGTGCGAGCCTGGCGTGAACAGCGGGCGGGAGTGTTTGCAAACAGGACTTTGGAGGCAGCTGGGGAGGTCTTCCAGTGGGAGAGGGCCGGTTGTGCTCAGAGGCCTCACAGGCCAGGGGCAGGACCCAGCAGGGACCCTGCCCCTGGCCAGCCTTGCCCAGACCTTCCTGGCCTCCGGGGGTACTGCCCCACCAAGGGGCAGGCTGCGGGGACTGGGTCCAGACATGTCCGTGCGCCTCCCCAGGATCATCCCCGCTGGTGCTTTTCCCCTGGGCGTAGGCCTCGGTTGAGGCCTCTTTGGAGAGGAGGTTGCTGGCAGGGGCTGTCTCCACACTGCAAGGTGCTGGAGATCAGAGGGCCTCGTCAGAGGGAAGGGACCAGCAAAGGGCTGGATGCCCAAGACCTCTTTGACCCAGCAGCCTCAGGGCAGCAGGGAGAGCAAGAGGCCCAACTTGCCCCTAGGTCGGCTCTGCCCCGTCCCACACAGGCAGCCAGCCCAGCAGCAGCCTGGCAGTCTCTGGCTCCCCCGAGCTCTCTGCCGGTGTAGGGGGCAGGAACAGACGTGTGCATGTCGTTCTGCCTTGGCCTGGGAGTGTGTTCCAACTGCCTGGCCCCCAGGCTCAGGGGCAAGGGCCCGAGGAGAGCACCACCCCGTAGCGCTTTTCTCCCGGGCTTGGGAGCATTGTGCCTGCCTGGCGGGAACAGCGGGCGGGAGTGCTTGCAAACCGGTCTTTGGATGCAGACGGGGAGGTCTTCCAGCGGGAGAGTGCCGGTTGTGCTCAGACGCCCCACAGGCCAGGGGCACGACCCAGCAGGGCCCCTGCCCCTCGCAGCCTTGCCCAGACCTTCCTGGCCTCCGGGGGTACTGCCCCACCAAGGGGCAGGCTGCGGGGACTGGGTCCAGACATGCCCTTGCGCCTCCACTGGCTCATCCCCGCTGGTGCCTTTCCCCTGGGCCTAGGCCTCGGTTGAGGCCTCCTTGGAGAGGAGGTTGCTGGCAGGGGCTGTCTCCACACTGCAAGGTGCTGGAGCTCAGAGGGCCTCGTCAGAGGGAAGGGACCAGCAAGGGGCTGGATGCCCAAGACCTCTTTGGCCCAGCAGCCTCAGGGCAGCAGGGAGAGCAAGAGGCCCAACTTGCCCCTAGGTCGGCTCTGCCACTTCCCACACAGGCGGCCAGCCCAGCAGCTGCCTGACAGACTCTGGCTCCCCCGAGCTTTCTGCCGGTGCAGGGGGCAGGTCAGACGTGTGCATGTGGTTCTGCCTTGGCTTGGGAGTGTGGACACCCTGCCTTGCCCCCAGGCTCAGGGGCAAGGGCCCAGAGAGAGCACCACCCTGAAGCGCTTTTCTTCCGGGCTTAGGAGCATTGTGCCCGCCTGCTGGTAACAGTGGCCGGGAGCGCTTGCAAACCGGCCTTTGGAGGCAGCCGGGGAGGTCTTCCAGTGGGAGAGGGCCGGTTGTGCTCAGAGGCCCCACAGGCCAGGGGCAGGACGCAGCAGGGCCCCTGCCCCTGGCCAGCCTTGCCCAGACCTTCCTGGCCTCCGGGGGTACTGCCCCACCAAGGGGCAGGCTGCGGGGACTGGGTCCAGACATGCTCGGGCGCCTCCCCTGGCTCATCCCCGCTGGTGCCTTTCCCCTGGGCCTAGGCCTCGGTTGAGGCCTCCTTGGAGAGGAGGTTGCTGGCAGGGGCTGTCTCCACACTGCAAGGTGCTGGAGCTCAGAGGGCCTCGTCAGAGGGAAGGGACCAGTAAGGGGCTGGATGCCCAAGACGTCTTTGGCCCAGCAGCCTCAGGGCAGCAGGGAGAGCTAGAGGCCCAACTTGCCCCTAGGGCGGCTCTGCCCCTTCCCACACAGGCGGCCAACCCAGCAGCTGCCTGACAGACTCTGGCTCCCCCAAGCTCTCTGCCGGTGCAGGGGACAGGAACAGACGTGGGCATGTGGTTCTGCCTTGGCCTGGGAGTGTGTTCCCCATGCCTTGCCCCCAGGCTCAGGGGCAAGGGCCTGGAGAGAGCACCACCCCGAAGCGCTTTTCTCCCGGGCTTGGGAGCACTGTGCGTGCCTGGCGGTAACAGCGGGCGGGAGTGCTTGCAAACCGGCCTTTCGAGGCAGACGGGGAGGTCTTCCAGTGGGAGAGGGCCGGTTGTGCTCAGACGCCCCACAGGCCAGGGGCAAGACCCAGCAGTGTCCCTGCCCCTGGCAGCCTTGCCCAGACCTTCCTGGCCTCCGGGGGTACTGCCCCACCAAGGGGCAGGCTGCGGGGACTGGGTCCAGACATGCCCGGGCGCCTCCCCAGGCTCATCCCCGCTGGTGCCTTTCCCCTGGGCCTAGGCCTCGGTTGAGGCCTCCTTGGAGAGGAGGTTGCTGGCAGGGGCTGTCTCCACACTGAAAGGTGCTGGAGCTCAGAGGGCCTCGTCAGAGGCAAGGGACCAGCAAGGGGCTGGATGCCCAAGACCTCTTTGGCCCAGCAGCCTCAGGGCAGCAGGGAGAGCAAGAGGCCCAACTTGCCCCTAGGTCGGCTCTGCCCCTTCCCACACAGGCGGCCAGCCCAGCAGCTGCCTGACAGACTCTGGCTCCCCCGAGCTCTCTGCCGGTGCAGGGGGCAGATCAGACGTGTGCATGTGGTTCTGCCTTGTCCTGGGAGTGTGGACACCCTGCCTTGCCCCCAGGCTCAGGGGCAAGGGCCCGGAGAGAGCACCACCCTGAAGCGCTTTTCTCCCGGTCTTGGGAGCATTGTGCACGCCTGCTGGGAACAGTGGGCGGGAGCGCTTGCAAACCGGCCTTGGAGGCACCCGGGGAGGTCTTCCAGTGGGAGAGGGCCGGTTGTGCTCAGAGGCCCCACAGGCCAGGGGCAGGACGCAGCAGGGCCCCTGCCCCTGGCCAGCCTTGCCCAGACCTTCCTGGCCTCCGGGGGTACTGCCCCACCAAGGGGCAGGCTGCGGGGCCTGGGTACAGACATGCCCGGGCGCCTCCCCAGGCTCATCCCCGCTGGTGCCTTTCCCCTGGGCCTAGGCCTCGGTTGAGGCCTCCTTGGAGAGGAGGTTGCTGGCAGGGGCTGTCTCCACACTGCAAGGTGCTGGAGCTCAGAGGGCCTCGTCAGAGGGAAGGGACCAGCAAGGGGCTGGATGCCCAAGACCTCTTTGGCCCAGCAGCCTCAGGGCAGCAGGGAGAGGAAGAGGCCCAACTTGCCCCTAGGTCGGCTCTGCCCCTTCCCACACAGGCAGCCAACCCAGCAGCTGCCTGACAGACTCTGGCTCCCCCGAGCTCTCTGCCGGTGCAGGGGTCAGGAACAGACGTGTGCATGTGGTTCTGCCTTGGTCTGGGAGTGTGGACCCACTGCCTGGACCCCAGGCTCAGGGGCAAGGGCCCGGAGAGAGCAACACCCCGAAGCGCTTTTCTCCTGGCCTTGGGAGCGTTGTGCGTGCCTGGCGGGAACAGCGGGCGGGAGTGTTGGCAAACCCGCCTTTGGAGGCAGCCGGGGAGGTCTTCCAGTGGGAGAGGGCCGGTTGTGCTCAGAGGCCCCACAGGCCAGGGGCAGGACCCAGCAGGGACCCTGCCCCTGGCCAGCCTTGCCCAGACCTTCCTGGCCTCCGGGGGTACTGCCCCAACAAGGGGCAGGCTGCAGGGACTGGGTCCTGATATGCCCGTGCGCCTCCACTGGCTCATCCCCGCTGGTGCCTTTCCCCTGTGCCTAGGCCTCGGTTGAGGCCTCCTTGGAGAGGAGGTTGCTGGCAGGGGCTGTCTCCACACTGCAAGGTGCTGGAGCTCAGAGGGCCTCGTCAGAGGGAAGGGACCAGCAAGGGGCTGGATGCCCAAGACCTCTTTGGCCCAGCAGCCTCAGGGCAGCAGGGAGAGCAAGAGGCCCAACTTGCCCCTAGGTCGGCTCTGCCCCTTCCCACACAGGCGGCCAGCCCAGCAGCTGCCTGACAGACTCTGGCTCCCCCGAGCTCTCTGCCGGTGGAGGTGGCAGGAACAGACGTGTGCATGTTGTTGTGCCTTGGCCTGGGACTGTGGATCCCCTGCCTGGCCCCCAGGCTCAGGGGCAAGGGCCCGGAGAGACCACCACCCCGAAGCGCTTTTCTCCCGGGCTTGGGATCATTGTGCGCGCCTGGCGGGAACAGTGGGCGGGAGTGCTTGCAAACAGGACTTTGGAGGCAGCCGGGGAGGTCTTCCAGTAGGAGAGGGCCGGTTGTGCTCAGAGGCCCCACAGGCCAGGGGCAGGACCCAGCAGGGCCCCTGCCCCTGGTCAGCCTTGCCCAGACCTTCCTGGCCTCCGGGGGTACTGCCCCACCAAGGGGCAGGCTGCGGGGACAGGGTCCAGACATGCCCGGGCGCCTCCCCTGGCTCAACCCCGCTGGTGCCTTTCCCCTGGGCCTAGGCCTCGGTTGAGGCCTCCTTGGAGAGGAGATTGCTGGCAGGGGCTGTCTCCACACTGCAAGGTGCTGGAGCTCAGAGGGCCTCGTCAGAGGGAAGGGACCAGTAAGGGGCTGGATGCCCAAGACGTCTTTGGCCCTGCAGCCTCAGGGCAGCAGGGAGAGCAAGAGTCCCAACTTGCCCCTAGGTCGGCTCTGCCCCTTCCCACACAGGCGGCCAGCCCAGCACCTGCCTGAGAGACTCTGGCTCCCCCGAGCTCTCTGCCGGTGCAGGGGACAGGACCAGACGTGTGCATGTGTTTCTGCCTTGGTCTGGGAGTGTGTTCCCCCTGCCTTGCCCACAGGCTCAGGGGCAAGGGCCCGGAGAGAGCACCACCCCGAAGCGCTTTTCTCCCGGGCTTGGGAGCATTGTGCGTGCCTGGCGGGAAGAGCGGGCAGGAGTGTTGGCAAACTGGCCTTTGGAGGCAGCCGGGGAGGTCTTCCAGTGGGAGATTGTCGGTTGTGCTCAGAGGACCCACAGGCCATGGGGAGGACCCAGCAGGGCCCCTGCCCCTGGCCAGCCTTGCCCAGATCTTCCTGGCCTCCGGGGGTACTGCCCCACCAAGGGGCAGGCTGCGGGGACTGGGTCCAGACATGCCCGGGCGCCTCCCCAGGCTCATCCCCGCTGGTGCCTTTCCCCTGGGCCTAGGCCTCGGTTGAGGCCTCCTTGGAGAGGATGTTGCTGGCAGGGGCTGTCTCCACACTGCAAGGTGCTAGAGCTCAGAGGGCCTCGTCAGAGTGAAGGGACCAGCAAGGGGCTGGATGCCCAAGACCTATTTGGCCCAGCAGCCTCAGGGCAGCAGGGAGAGCAAGAGGCCCAACTTGCCCCTAGGTCGGCTCTGCCCCTTCCCACACAGGCAGCCAACCCAGCAGCTGCCTGACAGACTCTGGCTCCCCCGAGCTCTCTGCCGGTGCAGGGGTCAGGAACAGACGTGTGCATGTGGTTCTGCCTTGGTCTGGGAGTGTGGACCCACTGCCTGGACCCCAGGCTCAGGGGCAAGGGCCCGGAGAGAGCAACACCCCGAAGCGCTTTTCTCCTGGCCTTGGGAGCGTTGTGCGTGCCTGGCGGGAACAGCGGGCGGGAGTGTTGGCAAACCCGCCTTTGGAGGCAGCCGGGGAGGTCTTCCAGTGGGAGAGGGCCGGTTGTGCTCAGAGGCCCCACAGGCCAGGGGCAGGACCCAGCAGGGACCCTGCCCCTGGCCAGCCTTGCCCAGACCTTCCTGCCTCCGGGGGTACTGCCCCACCAAGGGGCAGGCTGCGGGGACTGGGTCCTGATATGCCCGTGCGCCTCCACTGGCTCATCCCCGCTGGTGCCTTTCCCCTGTGCCTAGGCCTCGGTTGAGGCCTCCTTGGAGAGGAGGTTGCTGGCAGGGGCTGTCTCCACACTGCAAGGTGCTGGAGCTCAGAGGGCCTCGTCAGAGGGAAGGGACCAGCAAGGGGCTGGATGCCCAAGACCTCTTTGGCCCAGCAGCCTCAGGGCAGCAGGGAGAGCAAGAGGCCCAACTTGCCCCTAGGTCGGCTCTGCCCCTTCCCACACAGGCGGCCAGCCCAGCAGCTGCCTGACAGACTCTGGCTCCCCCGAGCTCTCTGCCGGTGGAGGGGGCAGGAACAGACGTGTGCATGTTGTTGTGCCTTGGCCTGGGACTGTGGATCCCCTGCCTGGCCCCCAGGCTCAGGGGCAAGGGCCCGGAGAGAGCACCACCCCGAAGCGCTTTTCTCCCGGGATGGGAGCATTGTGCGCGCTTGGTGGGAACAGTGGGCGGGAGTGCGTGCAAAACGGCCTTTGGAGGCAGCCGGGGAGGTCTTCCAGTGGGAGAGGGCCGGTTGTGCTCAGAGGCCCCACAGGCCAGGGGCAGGACCCAGCAGGTCCCCTGCCCCTGGTCAGCCTTGCCCAGACCTTCCTGGCCTCCAGGGGTACTGCCCCACCAAGGGGCAGGCTGCGGGGACTGGGTCCAGACATGCCCGGGCGCCTCTCCAGGCTCATCCCCGCTGGTGCCTTTCCCCTGGGCCTAGGCCTCCGTTGAGGCCTCCTTGGAGAGGAGATTGCTGGCAGGTGCTGTCTCCACACTGCAAGGTGCTGGAGCTCAGAGTGCCTCGTCAGAGGGAAGGGACCAGCAAAGGGCTGGATGCCCAAGACGTCTTTGGCCCAGCAGCCTCAGGGCAGCAGGGAGAGCAAGAGGCCCAACTTGCCCCTAGGTCGGCTCTGCCCCTTCCCACACAGGCGGCCAGCCCATCACCTGCCTGAGAGACTCTGGCTCCCCCGAGCTCTCTGCCGGTGTAGGGGGCAGGAACAGACGTGTTCATGTCGTTCTGTCTTGGCCTGGGAGTGTGTTCCCCCTGCCTGGCCCACAGGCTTAGGGGCAAGGGCCCGGAGAGAGCACCACCCCGAAGCGCTTTTCTACCGGGCTTGGGAGCATTGTGCGTGCCTGGCGGGAACAGCGGGCGGGAGTGCTTGCAAACCGGCCTTTCGAGGCAGACGGGGAGGTCTTCCAGCGGTAGAGTGCCGGTTGTGCTCAGACGTCCCACAGGCCAGGGGCAGGACCCAGCGCTGTCCCTGCCCCTGGCAGCCTTGCACAGACCTTCCTGGCCTCCGGGGGTACTGCCCCACCAAGGGGCAGGCTGCGCGGACTGGGTCCAGACATGCCCGGGCGCCTCCCCAGGCTCATCCCCGCTGGTGCCTTTCCCCTGGGCCTAGGCCTCGGTTGAGGCCTCATTGGAGAGGAGGTTGCTGGCAGGGGCTGTCTCCACACTGCAAGGTGCTGGAGCTCAGAGGGCCTCGTCAGAGGGAAGGGACCAGCAAGGGGCTGGATGCCCAAGACCTCTTTGGGCCAGCAGCCTCAGGGCAGCAGGGAGAGGAAGAGGCCCAACTTGCCCCTAGGTCGGCTCTGCCCCTTCCCACACAGGCGGCCAGCCCAGCAGCTGCCTGACAGACTCTGGCTCCCCCGAGCTCTCTGCCGGTGCAGGGGTCAGAAACAGACGTGTGCATGTGGTTCTGCCTTGGTCTGGGAGTGTGGACCAACTGCCTGGCCCCCCGGCTCAGGGGCAAGGGCCCGAGGAGAGCACCACACAAAAGTGCTTTTCTCCCGGGCTTGGGACCATTGTGCGTGCCTGGCGGGAACAGCGGGCGGGAGTGTTGGCAAACTGGCCTTTGGAGGCAGCCGGGGAGTTCTTCCAGTGGGAGAGGGCCGGTTGTGCTCAGAGGCCCCACAGGCCAGGGGCAGGACCCAGCAGGGCCCCTGCCCCTGGCCAGCCTTGCCCAGACCTTCCTGGCCTCCCGGGGTACTGCCCCACCAAGGGGCAGGCTGCGGGGACTGGGTCCAGACATGCCCGGGCGCCTCCCCAGGCTCATCCCCGCTGGTGCCTTTCCCCTGGGCCTAGGCCTCGGTTGAGGCCTCCTTGGAGAGGAGGTTGCTGGCAGGGGCTGTCTCCACACTGCAAGGTGCTGGAGCTCAGAGGGCCTCGTCAGAGGGAAGGGACCAGCAAGGGGCTGGATGCCCAAGACCTCTTTGGCCCAGCAGCCTCAGGGCAGCAGGGAGAGCAAGAGGCCCAACTTGCCCCTAGGTCGGCTCTGCCACTTCCCACACAGGCGGCCAGCCCAGCAGCTGCCTGACAGACTCTGGCTCCCCCGAGCTCTCTGCCGGTGCAGGGGGCAGGTCAGACGTGTGCATGTGGTTCTGCCTTGGCCTGGGAGTGTGGACACCCTGACTTGCCCCCAGGCTCAGGGGCAAGGGCCCAGAGAGAGCACCACCCTGAAGCGCTTTTCTTCCGGGCTTAGGAGCATTGTGCCCGCCTGCTGGTAACAGTGGCCGGGAGCGCTTGCAAACCGGCCTTTGGAGGCAGCCGGGGAGGTCTTCCAGTGGGAGAGGGCCGGTTGTGCTCAGAGGCCCCACAGGCCAGGGGCAGGACCCAGCAGGTCCCCTGCCCCTGGTCAGCCTTGCCCAGACCTTCCTGGCCTCCAGGGGTACTGCCCCACCAAGGGGCAGGCTGCGGGGACTGGGTCCAGACATGCCCGGGCGCCTCCCCAGGCTCATCCCCGCTGGTGCCTTTCCCCTGGGCCTAGGCCTCGGTTGAGGCCTCCTTGGAGAGGAGATTGCTGGCAGGTGCTGTCTCCACACTGCAAGGTGCTGGAGCTCAGAGGGCCTCGTCAGAGGGAAGGGACCAGCAAAGGGCTGGATGCCCAAGACGTCTTTGGCCCAGCAGCCTCAGGGCAGCAGGGAGAGCAAGAGGCCCAACTTGCCCCTAGGTCGGCTCTGCCCCTTCCCACACAGGCGGCCAGCCCAGCACCTGCCTGAGAGACTCTGGCTCCCCCGAGCTCTCTGCCCGTGTAGGGGTCAGGAACAGACGTGTGCATGTGGTTCTGCCTTGGTCTGGGAGTGTGGAACCACTGCCTGGCCCCCACACTCAGGGGCAAGGGCCCGGAGAGAGGAACACAACGAAGCGCTTTTCTCCCGGGCTTGGGAGAATTGTGCGTGCCTGGCGAGAACAGCGGGCGGGAGTGTTGGCAAACCGGCCTTTGGAGGCAGCCGGGGAGGTCTTCCAGTGGGAGAGGGCCGGTTGTGCTCAGAGGCCCCACAGGCCAGGGTCAGGACCCAGCAGGGCCCCTGCCCATGGACAGACTTGCCCAGACCTTCCTGGCCTCCGGGGGTACTGCCCCACCAAGAGGCAGGCTGCGGAGACTGGGTCCAGACATGTCCGTGCGCCTCCCCAGGATCATCCCCGCTGGTGCCTTTCCCCTGGGTGTAGTCCTCGGTTGAGGCCTCTTTGGAGAGGAGGTTGCTGGCAGGGGCTGTCTCCACACTGCAAGGTGCTGGAGCTCAGAGGGCCTCGTCAGAGGGAAGGCACCAGCAAAGGGCTGGATGCCCAAGACCTCTTTGACCCAGCAGCCTCAGGGCAGCAGGGAGAGCAAGAGGCCCAACTTGCCCCTAGGTCGGCTCTGCCCCGTCCCACACAGGCAGCCAGCCCAGCAGCAGCCTGGCAGTCTCTGGCTCCCCCGAGCTCTCTGCCGGTGTAGGGGGCAGGAACAGACGTGTGCATGTCGTTCTCCCTTGGCCTGGGAGAGTGTTCCCCTTGCCTGGCCCCAGGCTCAGGGGCAAGGGCCCGGAGAGAGCACCACCCCAAAGCGCTTTTCTCCCGGGCTTGGGAGCATTGTGCGTGCCTGGGGGAACAGCGGGTGGGAGTGCTTGCAAACCGTCTTTTGGAGGCAGACGGGGAGGTCTTCCAGCGGGAGAGTGCCGGTTGTGCTCAGACGCCCAACAGGCCAGGGGCAGGACCCAGCAGTGTCCCTGCCCCTGGCAGCCTTGCCGAGACCTTCCTGGCTTCCGGGGGTACTGCCCCACCAAGGGGCAGGCTGCGGGGACTGGGTCCAGACATGGCCGGGCGCCTCCCCAGGCTCATCCCCGCTGGTGCCTTTCCCCTAGGCCTAGGCCTCGGTTGAGGCCTCCTTGGAGAGGAGGTTGCTGGCAGGGGCTGTCTCCACACTGCAAGGTGCTGGAGCTCAGAGGGCCTCATCAGAGGGAAGGGACCAGCAAGGGGCTGGATGCCCAAGACCTCTTTGGCCCAGCAGCCTCAGGGCAGCAGGGAGAGGAAGAGGCCCAACTTGCCCCTAGGTCGGCTCTGCCCCTTCCCACACAGGCGGCCAGCCCAGCAGCTGCCTGACAGACTCTGGCTCCCCCGAGCTCTCTGCCGGTGCACGGGTCAGGAACAGACGTGTGCATGTGGTTCTGCCTTGGTCTCCGAGTGTGAACCAACTGCCTGGCCCCCAGGTTCAGGGGCAAGGGCCGGAGAGAGCACCACCCCGAAGCGCTTTTCTCCCGGGCTTGGGAGAATTGTGCGTGCTTGGTGGGAACAGTGGGCGGGAGTGCTTGCAAACCGGCCTTTGGAGGCAGCCGGGGAGGTCTTCCAGTGGGAGAGGGCCGGTTGTGCTCAGAGGCCCCACAGGCCAGGGGCAGGACCCAGCAGGGCCCCTGCCCCTGGCCAGCCTTGCCCAGACCTTCCTGCCTCCGGGGTTACAGCCCCACCAAGGGGTAGGCTGCGGGGAATGGGTCCAGACATGCCCGGGCGCCTCCCCAGGCTCATCCCCGCTGGTGCCTTTCCCCTGGGCCTAGGCCTCGGTTGAGGCCTCCTTGGAGAGGAGGTTGCTGGCAAGGGCTGTCTCCACACTGCAAGGTGCTGGAGCTCAGAGGGCCTCGTCAGAGGGAAGGGACCAGCAACGGGATGGATGCCCAAGACCTCTTTGGCCCAGCAGCCTCAGGGCAGCAGGGAGAGCAAGAGGCCCAACTTGCCCCTAGGTCGGCTCTGCCCCTTCCCACACAGGCGGCCAGCCCAGCAGCTGCCTGACAGACTCTGGCTCCCCCGAGCTCTCTGCCGGTGCAGGGGGCAGGAACAGACGTGTGCATGTGGTTCTGAATTGGCCTGGGAGTGTGGACACCGTGCCTTGACCCCAGGCTCAGGGGCAAGGGCCCGGAGAGAGCACCACCCTGAAGCGCTTTTCTCCCGGGCTTGGGAGCATTGTGCACGCCTGCTGGGAACAGTGGGCGGGAGCGCTTGCAAACCGGCCTTTGGAGGCAGCCGGGGAGGTCTTCCAGTGGGAGAGGGCCGGTTGTGCTCAGAGGCCCCACAGGTCAGGGGCAGGACGCAGCAGGGCCCCAGCCCCTGGCCAGCCTTGCCCAGACCTTCCTGGCCTCCGGGGGTACTGCCCCACCAAGGGGCAGGCTGCGGGGACTGGGTCCAGACATGCCCGGGCGCCTCCCCAGGCTCATCCCCGCTGGTGCCTTTCCCCTGGGCCTAGGCCTCGGTTGAGGCCTCATTGGAGAGGAGGTTGCTGGCAGGGGCTGTCTCCACACTGCAAGGTGCTGGAGCTCAGAGGGCCTCGTCAGAGGGAAGGGACCAGCAAGGGGCTGGATGCCCAAGACCTCTTTGGCCCAGCAGCCTCAGGGCAGCAGGGAGAGGAAGAGGCCCAACTTGCCCCTAGGTCGGCTCTGCCCCTTCCCACACAGGCGGCCAGCCCAGCAGCTGCCTGACAGACTCTGGCTCCCCCGAGCTCTCTGCCGGTGCAGGGGTCAGGAACAGACGTGTGCATGTGGTTCTGCGTTGGTCTGGGAGTGTGGACCCACTGCCTCGCCCCCACGCTCAGGGGCAAGGGCCCGGAGAGAGCAACACCCCAAAGCGCTTTTCTCCCGGGCTTGGGAGAATTGTGCGTGCCTGGCGGGAACAGCGGGCGGGAGTGTTGGCAAACCGGCCTTTGGAGGCAGCCGGGGAAGTCTTCCAGTGGGAGAGGGCCGGTTGTGCTCAGAGGACCCACAGGCCAGGGGCAGGACCCAGCAGGGCCCCTGCCCGTGGCCAGCCTTGCCCAGACCTTCCTGGCCTCCGGGGGTACTGCCCCACCAAGGGGCAGGCTGCGGGGACTGGGTCCAGACATGCCCGGGCGCCTCCCCAGGCTCATCCCCGCTGGTGCCTTTCCCGTGGTCCTAGGCCTCGGTTGAGGCCTCCTTGGAGAGGAGGTTGCTGGCAGGGGCTGTCTCCACACTGCAAGGTGCTGGAGCTCAGAGGGCCTCGTCAGAGGGAAGGGACAAGCAAGGGGTTGGATGCCCAAGACCTCTTTGGCCCAGCAGCCTCAGGGCAGCAGGGAGGGCAAGAGGCCCAACTTGCCCCTAGGTCGGCTCTGCCACTTCCCACACAGGCGGCCAACCCAGCACCTGCCTGACAGACTCTGGCTCCCCCAAGCTCTCTGCCGGTGCAGGGGACAGGAACAGACGTGGGCATGTGTTTCTGCCTTGGCCTGGGAGTGTGTTCCCCCTGCCTTGCCCCCAGGCTCAGGGGCAAGGGCCCGGAGAGAGCACCACTCCGAAGTGCTTTTCTCCCGGGCTTGGGAGCATTGTGCGAGCCTGACGTGAACAGCGGGCGGGAGTGTTTGCAAACAGGACTTTGGAGGCAGCCGGGGAGGTCTTCCAGTGGGAGAGGGCCGGTTGTGCTCAGAGGCCCCACAGGCCAGGGTCAGGACCCAGCAGGGCCCCTGCCCATGGACAGACTTGCCCAGACCTTCCTGGACTCCGGGGGTACTGCCCCACCAAGGGGCAGGCTGCGGGGACTGGGTCCAGACATGTCCGTGCGCCTCCCCAGGATCATCCCCGCTGGTGCCTTTCCCCTGGGTGTAGTCCTCGGTTGAGGCCTCTTTGGAGAGGAGGTTGCTGGCAGGGGCTGTCTCCACACTGCAAGGTGCTGGAGCTCAGAGGGCCTCGTCAGAAGGAAGGCACCAGCAAAGGGCTGGATGCCCAAGACCTCTTTGACCCAGCAGCCTCAGGGCAGCAGGGAGAGCAAGAGGCCCAACTTGCCCCTAGGTCGGCTCTGCCCCGTCCCACACAGGCAGCCAGCCCAGCAGCAGCCTGGCAGTCTCTGGCTCCCCCGAGCTCTCTGCCTGTGTAGGGGGCAGGAACAGACGTGTGCATGTCGTTCTCCCTTGGCCTGGGAGAGTGTTCCCCTTGCCTGGCCCCAGGCTCAGGGGCAAGGGCCCGGAGAGAGCACCACCCCAAAGCGCTTTTCTCCCGGGCTTGGGAGCATTGTGCGTGCCTGGGGGAACAGCGGGTGGGAGTGCTTGCAAACCGTCTTTTGGAGGCAGACGGGGAGGTCTTCCAGCGGGAGAGTGCCGGTTGTGCTCAGACGCCCAACAGGCCAGGGGCAGGACACAGCAGTGTCCCTGCCCCTGGCAGCCTTGCCGAGACCTTCCTGGCTTCCGGGGGTACTGCCCCACCAAGGGGCAGGCTGCGGGGACTGGGTCCAGACATGGCCGGGCGCCTCCCCAGGCTCATCCCCGCTGGTGCCTTTCCCCTAGGCCTAGGCCTCGGTTGAGGCCTCCTTGGAGAGGAGGTTGCTGGCAGGGGCTGTCTCCACACTGCAAGGTGCTGGAGCTCAGAGGGCCTCATCAGAGGGAAGGGACCAGCAAGGGGCTGGATGCCCAAGACCTCTTTGGCCCAGCAGCCTCAGGGCAGCAGGGAGAGGAAGAGGCCCAACTTGCCCCTAGGTCGGCTCTGCCCCTTCCCACACAGGCGGCCAGCCCAGCAGCTGCCTGACAGACTCTGGCTCCCCCGAGCTCTCTGCCGGTGCAGGGGTCAGGAACAGACGTGTGCATGTGGTTCTGCCTTGGTCTCCGAGTGTGAACCAACTGCCTGGCCCCCAGGTTCAGGGGCAAGGGCCCGGAGAGAGCACCACCCCGAAGCGCTTTTCTCCCGGGCTTGGGAGAATTGTGCGTGCTTGGTGGGAACAGTGGGCGGGAGTGCTTGCAAACCGGCCTTTGGAGGCAGCCGGGGAGGTCTTCCAGTGGGAGAGGGCCGGTTGTGCTCAGAGGCCCCACAGGCCAGGGGCAGGACCCAGCAGGGCCCCTGCCCCTGGCCAGCCTTGCCCAGACCTTCCTGCCTCCGGGGTTACAGCCCCACCAAGGGGTAGGCTGCGGGGAATGGGTCCAGACATGCCCGGGCGCCTCCCCAGGCTCATCCCGGCTGGTGCCTTTCCCCTGGGCCTAGGCCTCGGTTGAGGCCTCCTTGGAGAGGAGGTTGCTGGCAGGGGCTGTCTCCACACTGCAAGGTGCTGGAGCTCAGAGGGCCTCGTCAGAGGGAAGGGACCAGCAACGGGATGGATGCCCAAGACCTCTTTGGCCCAGCAGCCTCAGGGCAGCAGGGAGAGCAAGAGGCCCAACTTGCCCCTAGGTCGGCTCTGCCCCTTCCCACACAGGCGGCCAGCCCAGCAGCTGCCTGACAGACTCTGGCTCCCCCGAGCTCTCTGCCGGTGCAGGGGGCAGGAACAGACGTGTGCATGTGGTTCTGAATTGGCCTGGGAGTGTGGACACCGTGCCTTGACCCCAGGCTCAGGGGCAAGGGCCCGGAGAGAGCACCACCCTGAAGCGCTTTTCTCCCGGGCTTGGGAGCATTGTGCACGCCTGCTGGGAACAGTGGGCGGGAGCGCTTGCAAACCGGCCTTTGGAGGCAGCCGGGGAGGTCTTCCAGTGGGAGAGGGCCGGTTGTGCTCAGAGGCCCCACAGGTCAGGGGCAGGACGCAGCAGGGCCCCTGCCCCTGGCCAGCCTTGCCCAGACCTTCCTGGCCTCCGGGGGTACTGCCCCACCAAGGGGCAGGCTGCGGGGACTGGGTCCAGACATGCTCGGGCGCCTCCCCTGGCTCATCCCCGCTGGTGCCTTTCCCCTGGGCCTAGGCCTCGGTTGATGCCTCCTTGGAGAGGAGGTTGCTGGCAGGGGCTGTCTCCACACTGCAAGGTGCTGGAGCTCAGAGGGCCTCGTCAGAGGGAAGGGACCAGTAAGGGGCTGGATGCCCAAGACGTCTTTGGCCCAGCAGCCTCAGGGAAGCAGGGAGAGCAAGAGGCCCAACTTGCCCCTAGGGCGGCTCTGCCCCTTCCCACACAGGCGGCCAACCCAGCAGCTGCCTGACAGACTCTGGCTCCCCCGAGCTCTCTGCCGGTGCAGGGGTCAGGAACAGACGTGTGCATGTGGTTCTGCCTTGGCCTGGGAGTGTGGACCCCCTGCCTGGCCCCCAGTCTCAGGGGCAAGGGCCCGGAGAGAGCACCACCCCGAAGCGCTTTTCTCCCGGGATGGGAGCATTGTGCGCGCTTGGTGGGAACAGCGGACATGAGTGCTTGCAAACCGGCCTTTGGAGGCAGCCGGGGACGTCTTCCAAGGGCCCGGACTGATCAGCACCCCAAAATGCTTTTCTCCCGGGCTTGGGAGCATTGTGCGCGGCTGTCGGGAACAGCGGACATGAGTGCTTGCAAACCGGCCTTTGGAGGCAGCCCGGGAGGTCTTCCAAGGGCCCGGAGAGAGCACTACCCCAAAATGCTTTTCTTCCGGGCTTGGGAGCATTGTGCGCGCGTGGCGGGAACAGCAGGCAGGAGTGCTTGCAAACCGGCCTTTGGAGGCAGCCGGGGAGGTCTTCCAAGGGCCCGGAGAGAGCACCACCTCGAAGCGCTTTTCTCTCGGGTTTTGGAGCATTGTGTGCGGCTGGTGGGACAGCGGGAGGGAATTCTTGCAAACCGGCCTTTGGCGGCAGCCAGAGAAGTCTTCCAAGGGCGCGGAGAGAGCACCACCCCGAAGCGCTTTTCTCCGGGGTTTTGGAACATTGTGTGTGCCTGGCGGGAACAGCGAGTGGGAATGCTTGCAAACCGGCCTTTGGGGGCAGCCGGGGAGGTCCTCCATGGTCCCTGAGAGAACACCACCCCGAAGCGCTTTTCTCCCGGGCTTGGGAGCATTGTGCGCGGCTGTCGGGAACAACGGACATGAATGCTTGCAAACCGGCCTTTGCAGGCAGCCCGGGAGGTCTTCCAAGGGCCCGGAGAGAGCACCACCCCAAAATGCTTTTCTCTCGGGCTTGGGAGCATTGTGCGCGGCTGTCGGGAACAACGGACATGAATGCTTGCAAACCGGCCTTTGGAGGCAGCCCGGGAGGTCTTCCAAGGGCCCGGAGAGAGCACCACCCCAAAATGCTTTTCTCCCGGGCTTGGGAGCATTGTGCGTGGCTGGCGGAAGCAGCGGGCATGAGTACTTACAAACCGGCCTTTGGAGGCAGCCGGGGAGGTCTTGAAAGTGCCCGGAGAGAGCACCACCCCGAAGCGCTTTTCTCCCGGGCTTGGGAACATTGTGCGCGGCTGGCGGGAACAGCAGGCAGGACTGCTTGCAAACTGGCTTTTGGAGGCAGCCGGGGAGGTCTTCCAAGGGCCCGGAGTGAGCACCACCCCAAAATGCTTTTCTCCCGGGCTTGGGAGCATTGTGCGCGGCTGGTGGGAACAACGGGCATGAGTGCTTGCAAACCGGCCTTTGGAGGCAGCCGGGGACGTCTTCCAAGGGCCCGGAGAGAGCACCACCCCGAAGCGCTTTTCTCCCGGGCTTGGGAGCATTGTGCGCGGCTGGCGGGAACAGCAGGCAGGACTGCTTGCAAACTGGCCTTTGGAGGCAGCCGAGGAGGTCTTCCAAGGGCCCGGAGTGAGCACCACCCCAAAATGCTTTTCTCCCGGGCTTGGGAGCATTGTGCGTGGCTGGCGGGAACAGCAGGAAGGAGTCCTTGCAAACCGGCCTTTGGAGGCAGCCGGGGAGGTCTTCCAAGCGCCTGTAGAGAGCACCACCCCGAAGCGCTTTTCTCCCGCGCTTGGGAGCATTCTGCGCGGGTGGCGGGAACAGCAGGCAGGAGTGCTTGAAAACCGTCCTTTGGAGGCAGCCGGGGAGGTCTTCCAGGGCCCGGTGTGAGCACCACCCCAAAATGCTTTTCTCCCGGGCTTGGGAGCATTGTGCGCGGATGGCGGGAACAGCAGGAAGGAGTCCTTGCAAACCGGCCTTTGGAGGCAGCCGGGGAGGTCTTCCAAGGGCCTGTAGAGAGCACCACCCCGAAGCGCTTTTCTCCCGGGCTTGGGAGCATTGTGCGCGGGTGGCGGGAACAGCAGGCAGGAGTGCTTGAAAACCGTCCTTTGGAGGCAGCCGGGGAGGTCTTCCAGGGCCCGGTGTGAGCACCACCCCAAAATGCTTTTCTCCCGGGCTTGGGAGCATTGTGCGCGGATGGCGAAAACAGCGAGTGGGAGTGCTTCCAAACCGGCCTTTGGGGGCACCCCGGGAGGTCTTCCATGGGCACGGAGAGAACACCACCCCGAAACGCTTTTCTCCGGGGTTTTGGAGGATTGTGCGTGGCTGGCGGGAACAGCGAGTGGGAGTGCTTGCAAACCGGCCTTTGGGGGCAGCCAGGGAGGTCCTCCATTGGCACGGAGAGAACACCACCCCGAAGCGCTTTTCTCCCGGTCTTGGGAGCATTGTGCGAGGCTGGCGGGAACAGCGGGCGGGAGTGCTTGCAAACCGGCCTTTGGAGGCAGCTTGGGAGGTCTTCCAAGGGCCCGGAGAGAGCACCATCCCGAAGCACTTTTCTCACGGAATTGGGAGCATTGTTCGCGGCTGTCGGGAACAGAGGACATGAGTGCTTGCAAACCGGCCTTTAGAGGCAGCCGGGGAGTCTTCCAAGGGCCCGGAGAGAGACCACCTCAAAATGCTTTTCTCCCGGGCTTGGGAGCATTGTGTGCGGCTGGCGGGTCAGCGGGAGGGAGTTCTTGAAAACCAGCCTTTGGAGGCAGCCGGGGAGGTCTTCCAAGGGCCGGGAGAGAGCACCACCCCGAAGCGCTTTTCTCCCGGGCTTGGGAGCATTGTGCGCGGCTGGCGGGAACAGCGGGATTGAGTGCTTGCAAACCGGCCTTTGGAGGCAGCCGGGGAGGTCTTCCAAGGGCCGGGAGAGAGCACCACCCCGAAGCGCTTTTCTCCTAGGCTTGGGAGCATTGTGCGCGGCTGGCGGGAACAGCGGGCATGAGTGCTTGCAAACCGGCCTTTGGAGACAAAGGGGAGGTCTTCCAAGGGCCCGTAGAGAGCACCACCCCGAAGCGCTTTTCTCCCGTGATTGGGAGCATTGTGTGCGGCTGGCGGGACCGCGGGAGGGAGTACTTGAAATCCAGCCTTTGGAGGCAGCCGGGGAGGTCTTCCAAGGGCCGGGAGAGAGCACCACCCTGAAGGGCTTTTCTCCTGGGCTTGGAGCATTTGCACGGATGGCGGGAACAGCGGGCATGAGTGCTTGCAAACCGGCCTTTGGAGACAAAGGGGAGGTCTTCCAAGGGCCCGTAGAGAGCACCACCCCGAAGCGCTTTTCTCCCGTGATTGGGAGCATTGTGTGCGGCTGGCGGGACAGCGGGAGGGAGTACTTGAAATCCAGCCTTTGGAGGCAGCCGGGGAGGTCTTCCAAAGCCCGGAGTGAGCACCACCCCAAAATGCTTTTCTCCCGGGCTTGGGAGCATTGTGCGCAGCTGGCGTGAACAGCGGGATTGAGTGCTTGAAAAACCAGCCTTTGGAGGCAGCCGGGGAGGTCTTCCAGCGGGAGAGTGCCAGTTGTTCTCAGAGGCCCCACAGGCCAGGGGCAGGACCCAGCAGTGTCCCTGCCTCTGGCAGCCTTGCCCAGACCTTACTGGCCTCCGGGGGTACTACCCCACCAAGAGGCAGGCTGCGGGGCCTGGGTCCAGACATGCCCGGGCGCCTCCCCAGGCTCATACCCGCTGGTGCCTTTCCCCTGGGCCTAGGCCTCGGTTGAGGCCTCCTTGGAGAGGAGGTTGCCGGCAGGGGCTGTCTGCACACTGCAAGGTGCTGGAGCTCAGAGGGCCTCGTCAGAGGGAAAGGACCAGCAAAGGGCTGGATGCCCAAGACCTCTTTGACCCAGCAGCCTCAGGGCAGCAGGGAGAGCAAGAGGCCCAACTTGCCCCTAGGTCGGCTCTACCCCGTCCCACACAGGCAGCCAGCCCAGCAGCAGCCTGGCAGTCTCTGGCTCCCCCGAACTCTCTGCCGGTGTAGGGGGCAGGAACAGACGTGTGCATGTCGTTCTGCCTTGGCCTGGGAGTGTGTTCCCCCTGCCTGTCCCCCAGGCTCAGGGGCAAGGGCCCGGAGAGAGCACCACCCCGAAGCGCTTTTCTCCCGGGCTTGGGAGCATTGTGCGTGCCTGGCGGGAACAGCGGGCGGGAGTGCTTGCAAACCGGCCTTTGGAGGCAGCCGGGGAGGTCTTCCAGCGGGAGAGTGCCGGTTGTGCTCAGACGCCCCACAGGCCAGGGGCAGGACCCAGCAGTGTCCCTGCCCCTGGCAGCCTTGCCCAGACCCTCCTGGCCTCCGGGGGTACTGCCCCACCAAGGGGCAGGCTGCGGGTACTGGGTCCAGACATGGCCGGGCGCCTCCCCAGGCTCATCCCCGCTGGTGCCTTTCCCCTGGGCCTAGGCCTCGGTTGAGGCCTCCTTGGAGAGGAGGTTGCTGGCAGGGGCTGTCTCCACACCGCAAGGTGCTGGAGCTCAGAGGGGCTCGTCAGAGGGAAGGGACCAGCAAGGGGCTGGATGCCCAAGACCTCTTTGGCCCAGCAGCCTCAGGGCAGCAGGGCGAGGAAGAGGCCCAACTTGCCCCTAGGTCGGCTCTGCCCCTTCCCACACAGGCGGCCAGCCCAGCAGCTGCCTGACAGACTCTGGCTCCCCGAGCTCTCTGCCGGTGCAGGGGTCAGGAACACACGTGTGCATGTGGTTCTGCGTTGGTCTGGGAGTGTGGACCCACTGCCTCGCCCCCACGCTCGGGGCAAGGGCCCGGAGAGAGCACCACCCCGAAGCGCTTTTCTCCCGGGCTTGGGAGAATTGTGCGCGCCTGGCGGGAACAGCGGGCGGGAGTGTTGGCAAACCGGCCTTTGGAGGCAGCCGGGGAAGTCTTCCAGTGGGAGAGGGCCGGTTGTGCTCAGAGGCCCCACAGGCCAGGGGCAGGACCCAGCAGGTCCCCTGCCCCTGGCCAGCCTTGCCCAGACCTTCCTCGCCTCCGGGGGTACTGCCCCACCAAGGGGCAGGCTGCGGGGACTGGGTCCATACATGCCTGGGCGCCTCCCCAGGCTCATCCCCGCTGGTGCCTTTCCCCTGTGCCTAGGCCTCGGTTTAGGCCTCCTTGGAGAGGAGGTTGCTGGCAGGGGCTGTCTCCACACTGCAAGGTGCTGGAGCTCAGAGGGCCTCGTCAGAGGGAAGGGACCAGCACGGGGTTGGATGCCCAAGACCTCTTTGGCCCAGCAGCCTCAGGGCAGCAGGGAGGGCAAGAGGCCCAACTTGCCCCTAGGTCGGCTCTGCCACTTCCCACACAGGCGGCCAGCCCAGCAGCTGCCTGACAGACTCTGGCTCCCCCGAGCTCTCTGCCGGTGCAGGGGGCAGATCAGACGTGTGCATGTGGTTCTGCCTTGGCCTGGGAGTGTGGACACCCTGCCTTGCCCCCAGGCTCAGGGGCAAGGGCCCAGAGAGAGCACCACCCTGAAGCGCTTTTCTCCCGGGCTTAGGAGCATTGTGCACGCCTGCTGGGAACAGTGGGCGGTAGCGCTTGCAAACCGGCCTTTGGAGGCAGCCGGGGAGGTCTTTCAGTGGGAGAGGGCCGGTTGTGCTCAGAGGCCCCACAGGCCAGGGGCAGGACCCAGCAGGGCCCCTGCCCCTGGCCAGCCTTGCCCAGACCTTCCTGGCCTCCGGGGGTACTGCCCCACCAAGGGGCAGGCTGCGGGAACTGGGTCCAGACATGCTCGGGCGCCTCCCCTGGCTCATCCCCGCTGGTGCCTTTCCCCTGGGCCTAGGCCTCGGTTGAGGCCTCCTTGGAGAGGAGGTTGCTGGCAGGGGCTGTCTCCACACTGCAAGGTGCTGGAGCTCAGAGGGCCTCGTCAGAGAGAAGGGACCAGTAAAGGGCTGGATGCCCAAGACATCTTTGGCCCAGCAGCCTCAGGGCAGCAGGGAGAGCAAGAGGCCCAACTTGCCCCTATTCGGCTCTGCCCCTTCCCACACAGGCGGCCAACCCAGCACCTGCCTGACAGACTCTGGCTCCCCCAAGCTCTCTGCCGGTGCAGGGGACAGGAACAGACGTGGGCATGTGTTTCTGCCTTGGCCTGGGAGTGTGTTCCCCCTGCCTTGCCCCCAGGCTCAGGGGCAAGGGCCCGGAGAGAGCACCACTCCGAAGTGCTTTTCTCCCGGGCTTGGGAGCATTGTGCGAGCCTGACGTGAACAGCGGGCGGGAGTGTTTGCAAACAGGACTTTGGAGGCAGCCGGGGAGGTCTTCCAGTGGGAGAGGGCCGGTTGTGCTCAGAGGCCCCACAGGCCAGGGGCAGGACCCAGCAGGTCCCCTGCCCCTGGCCAGCCTTGCCCAGACCTTCCTCGCCTCCGGGGGTACTGCCCCACCAAGGGGCAGGCTGCGGGGACTGGGTCCATACATGCCCGGGCGCCTCCCCAGGCTCATCCCCGCTGGTGCCTTTCCCCTGTGCCTAGGCCTCGGTTTAGGCCTCCTTGGAGAGGAGGTTGCTGGCAGGGGCTGTCTCCACACTGCAAGGTGCTGGAGCTCAGAGGGCCTCGTCAGAGGGAAGGGACCAGCAAGGGGCTGGATGGCCAAGACCTCTTTGGCCCAGCAGCCTCAGGGCAGCAGGGAGAGCAAGAGGCCCAACTTGCCCCTAGGTCGGCTCTGCCCCTTCCCACACAGGCGGCCAGCCCAGCAGCTGCCTGACAGACTCTGGCTCCCCCGAGCTCTCTGCCGGTGCAGGGCGCAGATCAGACGTGTGCATGTGGTTCTGCCTTGGCCTGGGAGTGTGGACACCCTGCCTTGCCCCCAGGCTCAGGGGCAAGGGCCCAGAGAGAGCACCACCCTGAAGCGCTTTTCTCCCGGGCTTGGGAGCATTGTGCACGCCTGCTGGAAACAGTGGGCGGGATCGCTTGCAAACCGGCCTTTGGAGGCAGCCGGGGAGGTCTTCCAGTGGGAGAGGGCCGGTTGTGCTCAGAGGCCCCACAGGCCAGGGTCAGGATCCAGCAGGGCCCCTGCCCATGGACAGACTTGCCCAGACCTTCCTGGCCTCCGGGGGTACTGCCCCACCAAGGGGCAGGCTGCGGAGACTGGGTCCAGACATGTCCGTGCGCCTCCCCAGGATCATCCCCGCTGGTGCCTTTCCCCTGGGTGTAGTCCTCGGTTGAGGCCTCTTTGGAGAGGAGGTTGCTGGCAGGGGCTGTCTCCACACTGCAAGGTGCTGGAGCTCAGAGGGCCTCGTCAGAGGGAAGGCACCAGCAAAGGGCTGGATGCCCAAGACCTCTTTGACCCAGCAGCCTCAGGGCAGCAGGGAGAGCAAGAGGCCCAACTTGCCCCTAGGTCGGCTCTGCCCCGTCCCACACAGGCAGCCAGCCCAGCAGCAGCCTGGCAGTCTCTGGCTCCCCCGAGCTCTCTGCCGGTGTAGGGGGCAGGAACAGACGTGTGCATGTCGTTCTCCCTTGGCCTGGGAGAGTGTTCCCCTTGCCTGGCCCCAGGCTCAGGGGCAAGGGCCCGGAGAGAGCACTACCCCAAAGCGCTTTTCTCCCGGGCTTGGGAGCATTGTGCGTGCCTGGGGGAACAGCGGGTGGGAGTGCTTGCAAACCGTCTTTTGGAGGCAGACGGGGAGGTCTTCCAGTGGGAGAGGGCCGGTTGTGCTCAGACGCCCAACAGGCCAGGGGCAGGACCCAGCAGTGTCCCTGCCCCTGGCAGCCTTGCCGAGACCTTCCTGGCTTCCGGGGGTACTGCCCCACCAAGGGGCAGGCTGCGGGGACTGGGTCCAGACATGGCCGGGCGCCTCCCCAGGCTCATCCCCGCTGGTGCCTTTCCCCTAGGCCTAGGCCTCGGTTGAGGCCTCCTTGGAGAGGAGGTTGCTGGCAGGGGCTGTCTCCACACTGCAAGGTGCTGGAGCTCAGAGGGCCTCATCAGAGGGAAGGGACCAGCAAGGGGCTGGATGCCCAAGACCTCTTTGGCCCAGCAGCCTCAGGGCAGCAGGGAGAGGAAGAGGCCCAACTTGCCCCTAGGTCGGCTCTGCCCCTTCCCACACAGGCGGCCAGCCCAGCAGCTGCCTGACAGACTCTGGCTCCCCCGAGCTCTCTGCCGGTGCAGGGGTCAGGAACAGACGTGTGCATGTGGTTCTGCCTTGGTCTCCGAGTGTGAACCAACTGCCTGGCCCCCAGGTTCAGGGGCAAGGGCCCGGAGAGAGCACCACCCGGAAGCGCTTTTCTCCCGGGCTTGGGAGAATTGTGCGTGCTTGGTGGGAACAGTGGGCGGGAGTGCTTGCAAACCGGCCTTTGGAGGCAGCCGGGGAGGTCTTCCAGTGGGAGAGGGCCGGTTGTGCTCAGAGGCCCCACAGGCCAGGGGCAGGACCCAGCAGGGCCCCTGCCCCTGGCCAGCCTTGCCCAGACCTTCCTGCCTCCGGGGTTACAGCCCCACCAAGGGGTAGGCTGCGGGGAATGGGTCCAGACATGCCCGGGCGCCTCTCCAGGCTCATCCCCGCTGGTGCCTTTCCCCTGGGCCTAGGCCTCGGTTGAGGCCTCCTTGGAGAGGAGGTTGCTGGCAGGGGCTGTCTCCACACTGCAAGGTGCTGGAGCTCAGAGGGCCTCGTCAGAGGGAAGGGACCAGCAACGGGATGGATGCCCAAGACCTCTTTGGCCCAGCAGCCTCAGGGCAGCAGGGAGAGCAAGAGGCCCAACTTGCCCCTAGGTCGGCTCTGCCCCTTCCCACACAGGGAGCCAACCCAGCAGCTGCCTGACAGACTCTGGCTCCCCCGAGCTCTCTGCCGGTGCAGGGGTCAGGAACAGACGTGTGCATGTGGTTCTGCCTTGGTCTGGGAGTGTGGACCCACTGCCTGGACCCCAGGCTCAGGGGCAAGGGCCCGGAGAGAGCAACACCCCGAAGCGCTTTTCTCCTGGCCTTGGGAGCGTTATGCGTGCCTGGCGGGAACAGCGGGCGGGAGTGTTGGCAAACCCGCCTTTGGAGGCAGCCGGGGAGGTCTTCCAGTGGGAGAGGGCCGGTTGTGCTCAGAGGCCCCACAGGCCAGGGGCAGGACCCAGCAGGGACCCTGCCCCTGGCCAGCCTTGCCCAGACCTTCCTGGCCTCCGGGGGTACTGCCCCACCAAGGGGCAGGCTGCAGGGACTGGGTCCTGATGTGCCCGTGCGCCTCCACTGGCTCATCCCCGCTGGTGCCTTTCCCCTGTGCCTAGGCCTCGGTTGAGGCCTCCTTGGAGAGGAGGTTGCTGGCAGGGGCTGTCTCCACACTGCAAGGTGCTGGAGCTCAGAGGGCCTCGTCAGAGGGAAGGGACCAGCAAGGGGCTGGATGCCCAAGACCTCTTTGGCCCAGCAGCCTCAGGGCAGCAGGGAGAGCAAGAGGCCCAACTTGCCCCTAGGTCGGCTCTGCCCCTTCCCACACAGGCGGCCAGCCCAGCACCTGCCTGACAGACTCTGGCTCCCCCCAGCTCTCTGCCGGTGGAGGGGGCAGGAACAGACGTGTGCATGTTGTTGTGCCTTGGCCTGGGACTGTGGATCCCCTGCCTGGCCCCCAGGCTCAGGGGCAAGGGCCCGTAGAGACCACCACCCCGAAGCGCTTTTCTCCCGGGCTTGGGAGCATTGTGCGCGCCTGGCGGGAACAGTGGGCGGGAGTGCTTGCAAACAGGACTTTGGAGGCAGCCGGGGAGGTCTTCCAGTGGGAGAGGGCCGGTTGTGCTCAGAGGCCCCACAGGCCAGGGGCAGGACCCAGCAGGGCCCCTGCCCCTGGCCAGCCTTGCCCAGACCTTCCTGGCCTCCGGGGGTACTGCCCCACCAAGGGGCAGGCTGCGGGGACAGGGTCCAGACATGCCCGGGCGCCTCCCCTGGCTCAACCCCGCTGGTGCCTTTCCCCTGGGCCTAGGCCTCGGTTGAGGCCTCCTTGGAGAGGAGGTTGCTGGCAGGGGCTGTCTCCACACTGCAAGGTGCTGGAGCTCAGAGGGCCTCGTCAGAGGGAAGGGACCAGTAAGGGGCTGGATGCCCAAGACGTCTTTGGCCCTGCAGCCTAAGGGCAGCAGGGAGAGCAAGAGGCCCAACTTGCCCCTAGGTCGGCTCTGCCCCTTCCCACACAGGCGGCCAGCCCAGCACCTGCCTGAGAGACTCTGGCTCCCCCGAGCTCTCTGCCGGTGCAGGGGACAGGAACAGACGTGTGCATGTGTTTTTGCCTTGGTCTGGGAGTGTGTTCCCCCTGCCTTGCCCACTGGCTCAGGGGCAAGGGCCCGGAGAGAGCACCACCCCGAAGCGCTTTTCTCCCGGGCTTGGGAGCATTGTGCGTGCCTGGCGGGAAGAGCGGGCAGGAGTGTTGGCAAACTGGCCTTTGGAGGCAGCTGGGGAGTTCTTCCAGTGGGAGAGGGCCGGTTGTGCTCAGAGGCCCCACAGGCCAGGGGCAGGACCCAGCAGGGCCCTTGCCCCTGGCCAGCCTTGCCCAGACCTTCCTGGCCTCCGGGGGTACTGCCCCACCAAGGGGCAGGCTGCGGGGACTGGGTCCAGACATGCCCGGGCGCCTCCCCAGGCTCATCCCCGCTGGTGCCTTTCCCCTGGGCCTAGGCCTCGGTTGAGGCCTCCTTGGAGAGGAGATTGCTGGCAGGTGCTGTCTCCACACTGCAAGGTGCTGGAGCTCAGAGGGCCTCGTCAGAGGGAAGGGACCAGCAAAGGGCTGGATGCCCAAGACGTCTTTGGCCCAGCAGCCTCAGGGCAGCAGGGAGAGCAAGAGGCCCAACTTGCCCCTAGGTCGGCTCTGCCCCTTCCCACACAGGCGGCCAGCCCAGCACCTGCCTGAGAGACTCTGGCTCCCCCGAGCTCTCTGTCGGTGCAGGGGTCAGGAAAAGACGTGTTCATGTCGTTCTGTCTTGGCCTGGGAGTGTGTTCCCCCTGCCTGGCCCGCAGGCTTAGGGGCAAGGGCCCGGAGAGAGCACCACCCCGATACGCTTTTCTACCGGGCTTGGGAGCATTGTGCGTGCCTGGCGGGAACAGCGGGCGGGAGTGCTTGCAAACCGGCCTTTGGAGGCAGCCGGGGAGGTCTTCCAGCGGGAGAGTGCCGGTTGTGCTCAGACGTCCCACAGGCCAGGGGCAGGACCCAGCGCTGTCCCTGCCCCTGGCAGCCTTGCCCAGACCTTCCTGGCCTCCGGGGGTACTGCCCCACCAAGGGGCAGGCTGCGGGGACTGGGTCCAGACATGCCCGGGCGCCTCCCCAGGCTCATCCCCGCTGGTGCCTTTCCCCTGGGCCTAGGCCTCGGTTGAGGCCTCATTGGAGAGGAGGTTGCTGGCAGGGGCTGTCTCCACACTGCAAGGTGCTGGAGCTCAGAGGGCCTCGTCAGAGGGAAGGGACCAGCAAGGGGCTGGATGCCCAAGACCTCTTTGGCCCAGCAGCCTCAGGGCAGCAGGGAGAGCAAGAGGCCCAACTTGCCCCTAGGTCGGCTCTGCCCCTTCCCACACAGGCGGCCAGCCCAGCACCTGCCTGAGAGACTCTGGCTCCCCCGAGCTCTCTGCCGGTGCAGGGGTCAGGAACAGACGTGTGCATGTGGTTCTGCCTTGATCTGGGAGTGTGGACCCACTGCCTGGCCCCCAGGCTCAGGGGCAAGGGCCCGGAGAGAGCACCACCCCGAAGCGCTTTTCTCCCGGGCTTGGGAGCATTGTGCGAGCCTGGCGTGAACAGCGGGCGGGAGTGTTTGCAAAGAGGACTTTGGAGGCAGCCGGGGAGGTCTTCCAGTGGGAGAGGGCCGGTTGTGCTCAGAGGCCTCACAGGCCAGGGGCAGGACACAGCAGGGCCCCTGCCCCTGGCCAGCCTTGCCCACACCTTCCTGGCCTCCGGGGGTACTGCCCCACCAAGGGGCAGGCTGCGGGGACTGGGTCCAGACATGTCCGTGCGCCTCCCCAGGATCATCCCCGCTGGTGCTTTTCCCCTGGGCGTAGGCCTCGGTTGAGGCCTCTTTGGAGAGGAGGTTGCTGGCAGGGGCTGTCTCCACACTGCAAGGTGCTGGAGCTCAGAGGGCCTCGTCAGAGGGAAGGGACCAGCAAAGGGCTGGATGCCCAAGACCTCTTTGACCCAGCAGCCTCAGGGCAGCAGGGAGAGCAAGAGGCCCAACTTGCCGCTAGGTCGGCTCTGCCCCGTCCCACACAGGCAGCCAGCCCAGCAGCAGCCTGGCAGTCTCTGGCTCCCCCGAGCTCTCTGCCGGTTTAGGGGGCAGGAACAGACGTGTGCATGTCGTTCTGCCTTGGCCTGGGAGTGTGTTCCAACTGCCTGGCCCCCAGGCTCAGGGGCAAGGGCCCGAGGAGAGCACCACCCCGAAGCGCTTTTCTCCCGGGCTTGGGAGCATTGTGCCTGCCTGGCGGGAACAGCGGGCGGGAGTGCTTGCAAACCGGCCTTTGGAGGCAGACGGGGAGGTCTTCCAGCGGGAGAGTGCCGGTTGTGCTCAGACGCCCCACAGGCCAGTGGCACGACCCAGCAGGGCCCCTGCCCCTCGCAGCCTTGCCCAGACCTTCCTGGCCTCCGGGGGTACTGCCCCACCAAGGGGCAGGCTGCGGGGCTGGGTCCAGACATGCCCTTGCGCCTCCACTGGCTCATCCCCGCTGGTGCCTTTCCCCTGGGCCTAGGCCTCGGTTGAGGCCTCCTTGGAGAGGAGGTTGCTGGCAGGGGCTGTCTCCACACTGCAAGGTGCTGGAGCTCAGAGGGCCTCGTCAGAGGGAAGGGACCAGTAAGGGGCTGGATGCCCAAGACGTCTTTGGCCCAGCAGCCTCAGGGCAGCAGGGAGAGGAAGAGGCCCAACTTGCCCCTAGGTCGGCTCTGCCCCTTCCCACACAGGCAGCCAACCCAGCAGCTGCCTGACAGACTCTGGCTCCCCCGAGCTCTCTGTCGGTGCAGGGGTCAGGAACAGACGAGTGCATGTGGTTCTGCCTTGGTCTGGGAGTGTGGACCCACTGCCTGGACCCCAGGCTCAGGGGCAAGGGTCCGGAGAGGGCAACACCCCGAAGCGCTTTTCTCCCGGGCTTGGGAGCATTGTGCGTGCCTGGCGGGAACAGCGGGCGGGAGTGTTGGCAAACCGGCCTTTGGAGGCAGCCGGGGAGGTCTTCCAGTGGGAGAGGGCCGGTTGTGCTCAGAGGCCCCACAGCCCAGGGGCAGGACCCAGCAGGGCCCCTGCCCCTGGCCAGCCTTGCCCAGACCTTCCTGGCCTCCGGGGGTACTGCCCAACCAAGGGGCAGGCTGCGGGGACTGGGTCCAGACATGCCCGTGCGCCTCCACTGGCTCATCCCCGCTGGTGCCTTTCCCCTGGGCCTAGGCCTCGGTTGAGGCCTCCTTGGAGAGGAGGTTGCTGGCAGGGGCTGTCTCCACACTGCAAGGTGCTGGAGCTCAGAGGGCCTCGTCAGAGGGAAGGGACCAGCAAGGGGCTGGATGCCCAAGACCTCTTTGGCCCAGCAGCCTCAGGGCAGCAGGGAGAGCAAGAGGCCCAACTTGCCCCTAGGTCGGCTCTGCCCCTTCCCACACAGGCGGCCAGCCCAGCAGCTGCCTGACAGACTCTGGCTCCCCCCAGCTCTCTGCCGGTGGAGGGGGCAGGAACAGACGTGTGCATGTGGTTCTGCCTTGGCCTGGGACTGTGGATCCCCTGCCTGGCCCCCAGGCTCAGGGGCAGGGGCCCGGAGAGACCACCACCCCGAAGCGCTTTTCTCCCGGGCTTGGGAGCATTGTGCGCGCCTGGCGGGAACAGTGGGCGGGAGGGCTTGCAAACCGGCCTTTGGAGGCAGCCGGGGAGGTCTTCCAGTGGGAGAGGGCCGGTTGTGCTCAGAGGCCCCACAGGCCAGGGGCAGGACCCAGCAGGGCCCCTGCCCCTGGCCAGCCTTGCCCAGACCTTCCTGGCCTCCGGGGGTACTGCCCCACCAAGGGGCAGGCTGCGGGCCTGGGTCCAGTCATGCCCGGGCGCCTCCCCAGGCTCATCCCCGCTGGTGCCTTTCCCCTGGGCCTAGGCCTCGGTTGAGGCCTCCTTGGAGAGGAGGTTGCTGGCCGGGGCTGTCTCCACACTGCAAGGTGCTGGAGCTCAGAGGGCCTCGTCAGAGGGAAGGGACCAGCAAGGGGCTGGATGGCCAAGACCTCTTTGGCCCAGCAGCCTCAGGGCAGCAGGGAGAGCAAGAGGCCCAACTTGCCCCTATGTCGGCTCTGCCCCTTCCCACACAGGCGGCCAGCCCAGCACCTGCCTGAGAGACTCTGGCTCCCCCGAGCTCTCTGCCGGTGTAGGGGGCAGGAACAGACGTGTTCATGTCGTTCTGTCTTGGCCTGGGAGTGTGTTCCCCCTGCCTGGCCCGCAGGCTTAGGGGCAAGGGCCCGGAGAGAGCACCACCCCGAAGCGCTTTTCTACCGGGCTTGGGAGCATTGTGCGTGCCTGGCGGGAACAGCGGGCGGGAGTGCTTGCAAACCGGCCTTTCGAGGCAGACGGGGAGGTCTTCCAGCGGGAGAGTGCCGGTTGTGCTCAGACGTCCCACAGGCCAGGGGCAGGACCCAGCGCTGTCCCTGCCCCTGGCAGCCTTGCCCAGACCTTCCTGGCCTCCGGGGGTACTGCCCCACCAAGGGGCAGGCTGCGGGGACTGGGTCCAGACATGCCCGGGCGCCTCCCCAGGCTCATCCCCGCTGGTGCCTTTCCCCTGGGCCTAGGCCTCGGTTGAGGCCTCATTGGAGAGGAGGTTGCTGGCAGGGGCTGTCTCCACACTGCAAGGTGCTGGAGCTCAGAGGGCCTCGTCAGAGGGAAGGGACCAGCAAGGGGCTGGATGCCCAAGACCTCTTTGGCCCAGCAGCCTCAGGGCAGCAGGGAGAGCAAGAGGCCCAACTTGCCCCTAGGTCGGCTCTGCCCCTTCCCACACAGGCGGCCAGCCCAGCACCTGCCTGAGAGACTCTGGCTCCCCCGAGCTCTCTGCCGGTGCAGGGGTCAGGAACAGACGTGTGCATGTGGTTCTGCCTTGATCTGGGAGTGTGGACCCACTGCCTGGCCCCCAGGCTCAGGGGCAAGGGCCCGGAGAGAGCACCACCCCGAAGCGCTTTTCTCCCGGGCTTGGGAGCATTGTGCGAGCCTGGCGTGAACAGCGGACGGGAGTGTTTGCAAAGAGGACTTTGGAGGCAGCCGGGGAGGTCTTCCAGTGGGAGAGGGCCGGTTGTGCTCAGAGGCCTCACAGGCCAGGGGCAGGACACAGCAGGGCCCCTGCCCCTGGCCAGCCTTGCCCACACCTTCCTGGCCTCCGGGGGTACTGCCCCACCAAGGGGCAGGCTGCGGGGACTGGGTCCAGACATGTCCGTGCGCCTCCCCAGGATCATCCCCGCTGGTGCTTTTCCCCTGGGCGTAGGCCTCGGTTGAGGCCTCTTTGGAGAGGAGGTTGCTGGCAGGGGCTGTCTCCACACTGCAAGGTGCTGGAGCTCAGAGGGCCTCGTCAGAGGGAAGGGACCAGCAAAGGGCTGGATGCCCAAGACCTCTTTGACCCAGCAGCCTCAGGGCAGCAGGGAGAGCAAGAGGCCCAACTTGCCGCTAGGTCGGCTCTGCCCCGTCCCACACAGGCAGCCAGCCCAGCAGCAGCCTGGCAGTCTCTGGCTCCCCCGAGCTCTCTGCCGGTTTAGGGGGCAGGAACAGACGTGTGCATGTCGTTCTGCCTTGGCCTGGGAGTGTGTTCCAACTGCCTGGCCCCCAGGCTCAGGGGCAAGGGCCCGAGGAGAGCACCACCCCGAAGCGCTTTTCTCCCGGGCTTGGGAGCATTGTGCCTGCCTGGCGGGAACAGCGGGCGGGAGTGCTTGCAAACCGGCCTTTGGAGGCAGACGGGGAGGTCTTCCAGCGGGAGAGTGCCGGTTGTGCTCAGACGCCCCACAGGCCAGTGGCACGACCCAGCAGGGCCCCTGCCCCTCGCAGCCTTGCCCAGACCTTCCTGGCCTCCGGGGGTACTGCCCCACCAAGGGGCAGGCTGCGGGGACTGGGTCCAGACATGCCCTTGCGCCTCCACTGGCTCATCCCCGCTGGTGCCTTTCCCCTGGGCCTAGGCCTCGGTTGAGGCCTCCTTGGAGAGGAGGTTGCTGGCAGGGGCTGTCTCCACACTGCAAGGTGCTGGAGCTCAGAGGGCCTCGTCAGAGGGAAGGGACCAGTAAGGGGCTGGATGCCCAAGACGTCTTTGGCCCAGCAGCCTCAGGGCAGCAGGGAGAGGAAGAGGCCCAACTTGCCCCTAGGTCGGCTCTGCCCCTTCCCACACAGGCAGCCAACCCAGCAGCTGCCTGACAGACTCTGGCTCCCCCGAGCTCTCTGTCGGTGCAGGGGTCAGGAACAGACGAGTGCATGTGGTTCTGCCTTGGTCTGGGAGTGTGGACCCACTGCCTGGACCCCAGGCTCAGGGGCAAGGGTCCGGAGAGGGCAACACCCCGAAGCGCTTTTCTCCCGGGCTTGGGAGCATTGTGCGTGCCTGGCGGGAACAGCGGGCGGGAGTGTTGGCAAACCGGCCTCTGGAGGCAGCCGGGGAGGTCTTCCAGTGGGAGAGGGCCGGTTGTGCTCAGAGGCCCCACAGCCCAGGGGCAGGACCCAGCAGGGCCCCTGCCCCTGGCCAGCCTTGCCCAGACCTTCCTGGCCTCCGGGGGTACTGCCCAACCAAGGGGCAGGCTGCGGGGACTGGGTCCAGACATGCCCGTGCGCCTCCACTGGCTCATCCCCGCTGGTGCCTTTCCCCTGGGCCTAGGCCTCGGTTGAGGCCTCTTTGGAGAGGAGGTTGCTGGCAGGGGCTGTCTCCACACTGCAAGGTGCTGGAGCTCAGAGGGCCTCGTCAGAGGGAAGGGACCAGCAAGGGGCTGGATGCCCAAGACCTCTTTGGCCCAGCAGCCTCAGGGCAGCAGGGAGAGCAAGAGGCCCAACTTGCCCCTAGGTCGGCTCTGCCCCTTCCCACACAGGCGGCCAGCCCAGCAGCTGCCTGACAGACTCTGGCTCCCCCCAGCTCTCTGCCGGTGGAGGGGGCAGGAACAGACGTGTGCATGTGGTTCTGCCTTGGCCTGGGACTGTGGATCCCCTGCCTGGCCCCCAGGCTCAGGGGCAGGGGCCCGGAGAGACCACCACCCCGAAGCGCTTTTCTCCCGGGCTTGGGAGCATTGTGCGCGCCTGGCGGGAACAGTGGGTGGGAGGGCTTGCAAACCGGCCTTTGGAGGCAGCCGGGGAGGTCTTCCAGTGGGAGAGGGCCGGTTGTGCTCAGAGGCCCCACAGGCCAGGGGCAGGACCCAGCAGGGCCCCTGCCCCTGGCCAGCCTTGCCCAGACCTTCCTGGCCTCCGGGGGTACTGCCCCACCAAGGGGCAGGCTGCGGGCCTGGGTCCAGTCATGCCCGGGCGCCTCCCCAGGCTCATCCCCGCTGGTGCCTTTCCCCTGGGCCTAGGCCTCGGTTGAGGCCTCCTTGGAGAGGAGGTTGCTGGCAGGGGCTGTCTCCACACTGCAAGGTGCTGGAGCTCAGAGGGCCTCGTCAGAGGGAAGGGACCAGCAAGGGGCTGGATGGCCAAGACCTCTTTGGCCCAGCAGCCTCAGGGCAGCAGGGAGAGCAAGAGGCCCAACTTGCCCCTAGGTCGGCTCTGCCCCTTCCCACACAGGCGGCCAGCCCAGCAGCTGCCTGACAGACTCTGGCTCCCCCGAGCTCTCTGCCGGTGCAGGGCGCAGATCAGACGTGTGCATGTGGTTCTGCCTTGGCCTGGGAGTGTGGACACCCTGCCTTGCCCCCAGGCTCAGGGGCAAGGGCCCAGAGAGAGCACCACCCTGAAGCGCTTTTCTCCCGGGCTTGGGAGCATTGTCCACGCCTGCTGGGAACAGTGGGCGGGAGCGCTTGCAAACCGGCCTTTGGAGGCAGCCGGGGAGGTCTTCCAGTGGGAGAGGGCCGGTTGGGCTCAGAGGCCCCACAGGCCAGGGGCAGGACCCAGCAGGGCCCCTGCCCCTGGCCAGCCTTGCCCAGACCTTCCTGGCCTCCGGGGGTACTGCCCCACCAAGGGGCAGGCTTCGGTGACTGGGTCCAGACATGTCCGTGCGCCTCCCCAGGATCATCCCCGCTGGTGCCTTTCCCCTGGGCGTAGGCCTCGGTTGAGGCCTCTTTGGAGAGGAGGTTGCTGGCAGGGGCTGTCTCCACACTGCAAGGTGCTGGAGCTCAGAGGGCCTCGTCAGAGGGAAGGGACCAGCAAAGGGCTGGATGCCCAAGACCTCTTTGACCCAGCAGCCTCAGGGCAGCAGGGAGAGCAAGAGGCCCAACTTGCCCCTAGGTCGGCTCTGCCCCGTCCCAGACAGGCAGCCAGCCCAGCAGCAGCCTGGCAGTCTCTGGCTCCCCCGATCTCTCTGCCGGTGTAGGGGGCAGGAACAGACGTGTGCATGTCGTTCTGCCTTGGCCTGGGAGTGTGTTCCCCCTGCCTGTCCCCCAGGCTCAGGGGCAAGGGTCCGGAGAGAGCACCACCCCGAAGCGCTTTTCTCTCGGGCTTGGTAGCATTGTGCGTGCCTGGCGGGAACAGCGCGCGGGAGTGCTTGCAAACCGGCCTTTGGAGGCAGCCAGGGAGGTCTTCCAGCGGGAGAGTGCCGGTTGTGCTCAGACGCCCCACAGGCCAGGGGCAGGACCCAGCAGTGTCCCTGCCCCTGGCAGCCTTGCCCAGACCCTCCTGGACTCCGGGGTTACTATCCCACCAAGGGGCAGGTTGCGGGGACTGGGTCCAGACATGCCCGGGCGCCTCCCCAGGCTCATCCCCGCTGGTGCCTTTCCCCTGGTCCTAGGCCTCGGTTGAGGCCTCCTTGGAGAGGAGGTTGCTGGCAGGGGCTGTCTCCACACTGCAAGGTGCTGGAGCTCAGAGGGCCTCGTCAGCGGGAAGGGACCAGCAAGGGGCTGGATGCCCAAGACCTCTTTGGCCCAGCAGCCTCAGGGCAGCAGGGAGAGGAAGAGGCCCAACTTGCCCCTAGGTCGGCTCTGCCCCTTCCCACACAGGCAGCCAACCCAGCAGCTGCCTGACAGACTGTGGCTCCCCCGAGCGCTCTGCCGGTGCAGGGGTCAGGAACAGACGTGTGCATGTGGTTCTGCCTTGGTCTGGGAGTGTGGACACACTGCCTGGACCCCAGGCTCAGGGGCAAGGGCCCGGAGAGAGCAACACCCCGAAGCGCTTTTCTCCCGGGCTTGGGAGCATTGTGCGTGCCTGGCGGGAACAGCGGGCGGGAGTGTTGGCAAACCGGCCTTTGGAGGCAGCCGGGGAGGTCTTCCAGTGGGAGAGGGCCGGTTGTGCTCAGAGGCCCCACAGGCCAGGGGCAGGACCCAGCAGGTCCCCTGCCCCTGGCCAGCCTTGCCCAGACCTTCCTGGCCTCCGGGGGTACTGCCCCACCAAGGGGCAGGCTGCGGGGACTGGGTCCAGACATGCCCGTGCGCCTCCACTGGCTCATCCCCGCTGGTGCCTTTCCCCTGGGCCTAGGCCTCGGTTGAGGCCTCCTTGGAGAGGAGGTTGCTGGCAGGGGCTGTCTCCACACTGCAAGGTGCTGGAGCTCAGAGGGCCTCGTCAGAGGGAAGGGACCAGCAAGGGGCTGGATGCCCAAGACCTCTTTGGCCCAGCAGCCTCAGGGCAGCAGGGAGAGCAAGAGGCCCAACTTGCCCCTAGTTCGGCTCTGCCCCTTCCCACACAGGCGGCCAGCCCAGCAGCTGCCTGACAGACTCTGGCTCCCCCCAGCTCTCTGCCGGTGGAGGGGGCAGGAACAGACGTGTGCATGTGGTTCTGCCTTGGCCTGGGACTGTGGATCCCCTGCCTGGCCCCCAGGCTCACGGGCAGGGGCCCGGAGAGACCACCACCCCGACGCGCTTTTCTCCTGGGCTTGGGAGCATTGTGCATGCCTGGCGGGAACAGCGGGCAGGAGTGTTGGCAAACTGGCCTTTGGAGGCAGCCGGGGAGGTCTTCCAGTGGGAGAGGGCCGGTTGTGCTCAGAGGCCCTACAGGCCAGGGACAGGACCCAGCAGGGCCCCTGCCCCTGGCCAGCCTTGCCCAGACCTTCCTGGCCTCCGGGGGTACTGCCCCACCAAGGGGCAGGCTGCGGGCCTGGGTCCAGTCATGCCCGGGCGCCTCCCCAGGCTCATCCCCGCTGGTGCCTTTCCCCTGGGTCTAGGCCTCGGTTGAGGCCTCCTTGGAGAGGAGGTTGCTGGCAGGGGCTGTCTCCACACTGCAAGGTGCTGGAGCTCAGAGGGCCTCATCAGAGGGAAGGGACCAGCAAGGGGCTGGATGCCCAAGACCTCTTTGGCCCAGCAGCCTCAGGGCAGCAGGGAGAGCAAGAGGCCCAACTTGCCCCTAGGTCGGCTCTGCCCCTTCCCACACAGGCGGCCAGCCCAGCAGCTGCCTGACAGACTCTGGCTCCCCCGAGCTCTCTGCCGGTGCAGGGGGCAGATCAGACGTGTGCATGTGGTTCTGCCTTGGCCTGGGAGTGTGGACACCCTGCCTTGCCCCCAGGCTCAGGGGCAAGGGCCCGGAGAGAGCACCACCCCGAAGCGCTTTTCTCCCGGGCTTAGGAGCATTGTGCACGCCTGCTGGGAACAGTGGGTGGGAGCGCTTGCAAACCGGCCTTTGGAGGCAGCCGGGGATGTCTTCCAGTGGGAGAGGGCCGGTTCTGCTCAGAGGCCCCACAGGCCAGGGGCAGGACCCAGCAGGGCCCCTGCCCCTGGCCAGCCTTGCCCAGACCTTCCTGGCCTCCGGGGGTACTGCCCCACCAAGGGGCAGGCTGCGGGGACTGGGTCCAGACATGCTCGGGCGCCTCCCCTGGCTCATCCCCGCTGGTGCCTTTCCCCTGGGCCTAGGCCTCGGTTGAGGCCTCCTTGGAGAGGAGGTTGCTGGCAGGGGCTGTCTCCACACTGCAAGGTGCTGCAGCTCAGAGAGCCTCGTCAGAGAGAAGGGACCAGTAAAGGGCTGGATGCCCAAGACATCTTTGGCCCAGCAGCCTCAGGGCAGCAGGGAGAGCAAGAGGCCCAACTTGCCCCTATTCGGCTCTGCCCCTTCCCACACAGGCGGCCAACCCAGCAGCTGCCTGACAGACTCTGGCTCCCCCAAGCTCTCTGCCGGTGCAGGGGACAGGAACAGACGTGGGCATGTGGTTCTGCCTTGGCCTGGGAGTGTGTTCTCCCTGCCTTGCCCCCAGGCTCATGGGCAAGGGCCCGGAGAGAGCACCACCCCGAAGCGCTTTTCTCCCGGGCTTGGGAGAATTGTGCGTGCCTGGCGGGAACAGCGGGCGGGAGTGTTGGCAAACCCGCCTTTGGAGGCAGCCGGGGAGGTCTTCCAGTGGGAGAGGGCCGGTTGTGCTCAGAGGCCCCACAGCCCAGGGGCAGGACCCAGCAGGGACCCTGCCCCTGGCCAGCCTTGCCCAGACCTTCCTGGCCTCCGGGGGTACTGCCCCACCAAGGGGCAGGCTGCAGGGACTGGGTCCTGATGTGCCCGTGCGCCTCCACTGGCTCATCCCCGCTGGTGCCTTTCCCCTGGGCCTAGGCCTCGGCTGAGGCCTCCTTGGAGAGGAGGTTGCTGGCAGGGGCTGTCTCCACACTGCAAGGTGCTGGAGCTCAGAGGGCCTCGTCAGAGGGAAGGGACCAGCAAGGGGCTGGATGCCCAAGACCTCTTTGGCCCAGCAGCCTCAGGGCAGCAGGGAGAGCAAGAGGCCCAACTTGCCCCTAGGTCGGCTCTGCCCCTTCCCACACAGGCGGCCAGCCCAGCAGCTGCCTGACAGACTCTGGCTCCCCCCAGCTCTCTGCCGGTGGAGGGGGCAGGAACAGACGTGTGCATGTTGTTGTGCCTTGGCCTGGGACTGTGGATCCCCTGCCTGGCCCCCAGGCTCAGGGGCAAGGGCCCGTAGAGACCACCACCCCGAAGCGCTTTTCTCCCGGGCTTGGGAGCATTGTGCGCGCCTGGCGGGAACAGTGGGCGGGAGTGCTTGCAAACAGGACTTTGGAGGCAGCCGGGGAGGTCTTCCAGTGGGAGAGGGCCGGTTGTGCTCAGAGGCCCCACAGGCCAGGGGCAGGACCCAGCAGGGCCCCTGCCCCTGGCCAGCCTTGCCCAGACCTTCCTGGCCTCCGGGGGTACTGCCCCACCAAGGGGCAGGCTGCGGGGACAGGGTCCAGACATGCCCGGGCGCCTCCCCTGGCTCAACCCCGCTGGTGCCTTTCCCCTGGGCCTAGGCCTCGGTTGAGGCCTCCTTGGAGAGGAGATTGCTGGCAGGGGCTGTCTCCACACTGCAAGGTGCTGGAGCTCAGAGGGCCTCGTCAGAGGGAAGGGACCAGTAAGGGGCTGGATGCCCAAGACGTCTTTGGCCCTGCAGCCTAAGGGCAGCAGGGAGAGCAAGAGGCCCAACTTGCCCCTAGGTCGGCTCTGCCCCTTCCCACACAGGCGGCCAGCCCAGCACCTGCCTGAGAGACTCTGGCTCCCCCGAGCTCTCTGCCGGTGCAGGGGACAGGAACAGACGTGTGCATGTGTTTTTGCCTTGGTCTGGGAGTGTGTTCCCCCTGCCTTGCCCACTGGCTCAGGGGCAAGGGCCCGGAGAGAGCACCACCCCGAAGCGCTTTTCTCCCGGGCTTGGGAGCATTGTGCGTGCCTGGCGGGAAGAGCGGGCAGGAGTGTTGACAAACTGGCCTTTGGAGGCAGCTGGGGAGTTCTTCCAGTGGGAGAGGGCCGGTTGTGCTCAGAGGCCCCACAGGCCAGGGGCAGGACCCAGCAGGGCCCTTGCCCCTGGCCAGCCTTGCCCAGACCTTCCTGGCCTCCGGGGGTACTGCCCCACCAAGGGGCAGGCTGCGGGGACTGGGTCCAGACATGCCCGGGCGCCTCCCCAGGCTCATCCCCGCTGGTGCCTTTCCCCTGGGCCTAGGCCTCGGTTGAGGCCTCCTTGGAGAGGAGATTGCTGGCAGGTGCTGTCTCCACACTGCAAGGTGCTGGAGCTCAGAGGGCCTCGTCAGAGGGAAGGGACCAGCAAAGGGCTGGATGCCCAAGACGTCTTTGGCCCAGCAGCCTCAGGGCAGCAGGGAGAGCAAGAGGCCCAACTTGCCCCTAGGTCGGCTCTGCCCCTTCCCACACAGGCGGCCAGCCCAGCACCTGCCTGAGAGACTCTGGCTCCCCCGAGCTCTCTGTCGGTGCAGGGGTCAGGAAAAGACGTGTTCATGTCGTTCTGTCTTGGCCTGGGAGTGTGTTCCCCCTGCCTGGCCCGCAGGCTTAGGGGCAAGGGCCCGGAGAGAGCACCACCCCGATACGCTTTTCTACCGGGCTTGGGAGCATTGTGCGTGCCTGGCGGGAACAGCGGGCGGGAGTGCTTGCAAACCGGCCTTTGGAGGCAGCCGGGGAGGTCTTCCAGCGGGAGAGTGCCTGTTGGGCTCAGACGTCCCACAGGCCAGGGGCAGGACCCAGCGCTGTCCCTGCCCCTGGCAGCCTTGCACAGACCTTCCTGGCCTCCGGGGGTACTGCCCCACCAAGGGGCAGGCTGCGGGGACTGGGTCCAGACATGCCCGGGCGCCTCCCCAGGCTCATCCCCGCTGGTGCCTTTCCCCTGGGCCTAGGCCTTGGTTGAGGCCTCCTTGGAGAGGAGGTTGCTGGCAGGGGCTGTCTCCACACTGCAAGGTGCTGGAGCTCAGAGGGCCTCGTCAGAGGGAAGGGACCAGCAAGGGGCTGGATGCCCAAGACCTCTTTGGCCCAGCAGCCTCAGGGCAGCAGGGAGAGCAAGAGGCCCAACTTGCCCCTAGGTCGGCTCTGCCCCTTCCCACACAGGCGGCCAGCCCAGCAGCTGCCTGACAGACTCTGGCTCCCCCGAGCTCTCTGCCGGTGCAGGGGTCAGGAACAGACGTGTGCATGTGGTTCTGCCTTGGTCTGGGAGTGTGGACCAACTGCCTGGCCCCCAGGCTCAGGGGCAAGGGCCCGAGGAGAGCACCACCCCGAAGTGCTTTTCTCCCGGGCTTGGGAGCATTGTGCGTGCCTGGCGGGAACAGCGGGCGGGAGTGTTGGCAAACTGGCCTTTGGAGGCAGCCGGGGAGTTCTTCCAGTGGGAGAGGGCCGGTTGTGCTCAGAGGCCCCACAGGCCAGGGGCAGGACCCAGCAGGGCCCCTGCCCCTGGCCAGCCTTGCCCAGACCTTCCTGGCCTCCGGGGGTACTGCCCCACCAAGGGGCAGGCTGCGGGGACTGGGTCCAGACATGCCCGGGCGCCTCCCCAGGCTCATCCCCGCTGGTGCCTTTCCCCTGGGCCTAGGCCTCGGTTGAGGCCTCCTTGGAGAGGAGGTTGCTGGCAGGGGCTGTCTCCACACTGCAAGGTGCTGGAGCTCAGAGGGCCTCGTCAGAGGGAAGGGACCAGCAAGGGGCTGGATGCCCAAGACCTCTTTGGCCCAGCAGCCTCAGGGCAGCAGGGAGAGCAAGAGGCCCAACTTGCCCCTAGGTCGGCTCTGCCCCTTCCCACACAGGCGGCCAGCCCAGCAGCTGCCTGACAGACTCTGGCTCCCCCGAGCTCTCTGCCGGTGCAGGGGGCAGGTCAGACGTGTGCATGTGGTTCTGCCTTGGCCTGGGAGTGTGGACACCCTGCCTTGCCCCCAGGCTCAGGGGCAAGGGCCCAGAGAGAGCACCACCCTGAAGCGCTTTTCTTCCGGGCTTAGGAGCATTGTGCCCGCCTGCTGGTAACAGTGGCCGGGAGCGCTTGCAAACCGGCCTTTGGAGGCGGCCGGGGAGGTCTTCCAGTGGGAGAGGGCCGGTTGTGCTCAGAGGCCCCACAGGCCAGGGGCAGGACCCAGCAGGTCCCCTGCCCCTGGCCAGCCTTTCCCAGACCTTCCTGGCCTCCGGGGGTACTGCCCCACCAAGGGGCAGGCTGCGGGGACTGGGTCCAGACATGCCTGGTCGCCTCCCCAGGCTCATCCCCGCTGGTGCCTTTCCCCTGGTCCTAGGTCTCGGTTGAGGCCTCCTTGGAGAGGAGGTTGCTGGCAGGGGCTGTCTCCACACTGCAAGGTGCTGGAACTCAGAGGGCCTCGTCAGAGGGAAGGGACAAGCAAAGGGCTGGATGCCCAAGACCTCTTTGGCCCAGCAGCCTCAGGGCAGCAGGGAGAGCAAGAGGCCCAACTTGCCCCTAGGTCGGCTCTGCCCCTTCCCACAAAGGCGGCCAGCCCAGCAGCTGCCTGACAGACTCTGGCTCCCCCGAGCTCTCTGCCGGTGCAGGGGTCAGGAACAGACGTGTGCATGTGGTTCTGCCTTGGTCTGGGAGTGTGGACCCCCTGCCTGGCCCCCAGTCTCAGGGGCAAGGGCCCGGAGAGAGCACCACCCCGAAGCGCTTTTCTCCCGGGATGGGAGCATTGTGCGCGCTTGGTGGGAACAGTGGGCGGGAGTGCATGCAAAACGGCCTTTGGAGGCAGCCGGGGAGGTCTTCCAGTGGGAGAGGGCCGGTTGTGCTCAGAGGCCCCACAGGCCAGGGGCAGGACCCAGCAGGTCCCCTGCCCCTGGTCAGCCTTGCCCAGACCTTCCTGGCCTCCAGGGGTACTGCCCCACCAAGGGGCAGGCTGCGGGGACTGGGTCCAGACATGCCCGGGCGCCTCCCCAGGCTCATCCCCGCTGGTGCCTTTCCCCTGGGCCTAGGCCTCGGTTGAGGCCTCCTTGGAGAGGAGATTGCTGGCAGGTGCTGTCTCCACACTGCAAGGTGCTGGAGCTCAGAGGGCCTCGTCAGAGGGAAGGGACCAGCAAAGGGCTGGATGCCCAAGACGTCTTTGGCCCAGCAACCTCAGGGCAGCAGGGAGAGCAAGAGGCCCAACTTGCCCCTATGTCGGCTCTGCCCCTTCCCACACAGGCGGCCAGCCCAGCACCTGCCTGAGAGACTCTGGCTCCCCCGAGCTCTCTGCCGGTGTAGGGGGCAGGAACAGACGTGTTCATGTCGTTCTGTCTTGGCCTGGGAGTGTGTTCCCCCTGCCTGGCCCGCAGGCTTAGGGGCAAGGGCCCGGAGAGAGCACCACCCCGAAGCGCTTTTCTACCGGGCTTGGGAGCATTGTGCGTGCCTGGCGGGAACAGCGGGCGGGAGTGCTTGCAAACCGGCCTTTCGAGGCAGACGGGGAGGTCTTCCAGCGGGAGAGTGCCGGTTGTGCTCAGACGTCCCACAGGCCAGGGGCAGGACCCAGCGCTGTCCCTGCCCCTGGCAGCCTTGCCCAGACCTTCCTGGCCTCCGGGGGTACTGCCCCACCAAGGGGCAGGCTGCGGGGACTGGGTCCAGACATGCCCGGGCGCCTCCCCAGGCTCATCCCCGCTGGTGCCTTTCCCCTGGGCCTAGGCCTCGGTTGAGGCCTCATTGGAGAGGAGGTTGCTGGCAGGGGCTGTCTCCACACTGCAAGGTGCTGGAGCTCAGAGGGCCTCGTCAGAGGGAAGGGACCAGCAAGGGGCTGGATGCCCAAGACCTCTTTGGCCCAGCAGCCTCAGGGCAGCAGGGAGAGCAAGAGGCCCAACTTGCCCCTAGGTCGGCTCTGCCCCTTCCCACACAGGCGGCCAGCCCAGCACCTGCCTGAGAGACTCTGGCTCCCCCGAGCTCTCTGCCGGTGCAGGGGTCAGGAACAGACGTGTGCATGTGGTTCTGCCTTGATCTGGGAGTGTGGACCCACTGCCTGGCCCCCAGGCTCAGGGGCAAGGGCCCGGAGAGAGCACCACCCCGAAGCGCTTTTCTCCCGGGCTTGGGAGCATTGTGCGAGCCTGGCGTGAACAGCGGGCGGGAGTGTTTGCAAAGAGGACTTTGGAGGCAGCCGGGGAGGTCTTCCAGTGGGAGAGGGCCGGTTGTGCTCAGAGGCCTCACAGGCCAGGGGCAGGACACAGCAGGGCCCCTGCCCCTGGCCAGCCTTGCCCACACCTTCCTGGCCTCCGGGGGTACTGCCCCACCAAGGGGCAGGCTGCGGGGACTGGGTCCAGACATGTCCGTGCGCCTCCCCAGGATCATCCCCGCTGGTGCTTTTCCCCTGGGCGTAGGCCTCGGTTGAGGCCTCTTTGGAGAGGAGGTTGCTGGCAGGGGCTGTCTCCACACTGCAAGGTGCTGGAGCTCAGAGGGCCTCGTCAGAGGGAAGGGACCAGCAAAGGGCTGGATGCCCAAGACCTCTTTGACCCAGCAGCCTCAGGGCAGCAGGGAGAGCAAGAGGCCCAACTTGCCGCTAGGTCGGCTCTGCCCGGTCCCACACAGGCAGCCAGCCCAGCAGCAGCCTGGCAGTCTCTGGCTCCCCCGAGCTCTCTGCCGGTTTAGGGGGCAGGAACAGACGTGTGCATGTCGTTCTGCCTTGGCCTGGGAGTGTGTTCCAACTGCCTGGCCCCCAGGCTCAGGGGCAAGGGCCCGAGGAGAGCACCACCCCGAAGCGCTTTTCTCCCGGGCTTGGGAGCATTGTGCCTGCCTGGCGGGAACAGCGGGCGGGAGTGCTTGCAAACCGGCCTTTGGAGGCAGACGGGGAGGTCTTCCAGCGGGAGAGTGCCGGTTGTGCTCAGACGCCCCACAGGCCAGTGGCACGACCCAGCAGGGCCCCTGCCCCTCGCAGCCTTGCCCAGACCTTCCTGGCCTCCGGGGGTACTGCCCCACCAAGGGGCAGGCTGCGGGGACTGGGTCCAGACATGCCCTTGCGCCTCCACTGGCTCATCCCCGCTGGTGCCTTTCCCCTGGGCCTAGGCCTCGGTTGAGGCCTCCTTGGAGAGGAGGTTGCTGGCAGGGGCTGTCTCCACACTGCAAGGTGCTGGAGCTCAGAGGGCCTCGTCAGAGGGAAGGGACCAGTAAGGGGCTGGATGCCCAAGACGTCTTTGGCCCAGCAGCCTCAGGGCAGCAGGGAGAGGAAGAGGCCCAACTTGCCCCTAGGTCGGCTCTGCCCCTTCCCACACAGGCAGCCAACCCAGCAGCTGCCTGACAGACTCTGGCTCCCCCGAGCTCTCTGTCGGTGCAGGGGTCAGGAACAGACGAGTGCATGTGGTTCTGCCTTGGTCTGGGAGTGTGGACCCACTGCCTGGACCCCAGGCTCAGGGGCAAGGGTCCGGAGAGGGCAACACCCCGAAGCGCTTTTCTCCCGGGCTTGGGAGCATTGTGCGTGCCTGGCGGGAACAGCGGGCGGGAGTGTTGGCAAACCGGCCTTTGGAGGCAGCCGGGGAGGTCTTCCAGTGGGAGAGGGCCGGTTGTGCTCAGAGGCCCCACAGCCCAGGGGCAGGACCCAGCAGGGCCCCTGCCCCTGGCCAGCCTTGCCCAGACCTTCCTGGCCTCCGGGGGTACTGCCCAACCAAGGGGCAGGCTGCGGGGACTGGGTCCAGACATGCCCGTGCGCCTCCACTGGCTCATCCCCGCTGGTGCCTTTCCCCTGGGCCTAGGCCTCGGTTGAGGCCTCCTTGGAGAGGAGGTTGCTGGCAGGGGCTGTCTCCACACTGCAAGGTGCTGGAGCTCAGAGGGCCTCGTCAGAGGGAAGGGACCAGCAAGGGGCTGGATGCCCAAGACCTCTTTGGCCCAGCAGCCTCAGGGCAGCAGGGAGAGCAAGAGGCCCAACTTGCCCCTAGGTCGGCTCTGCCCCTTCCCACACAGGCGGCCAGCCCAGCAGCTGCCTGACAGACTCTGGCTCCCCCCAGCTCTCTGCCGGTGGAGGGGGCAGGAACAGACGTGTGCATGTGGTTCTGCCTTGGCCTGGGACTGTGGATCCCCTGCCTGGCCCCCAGGCTCAGGGGCAGGGGCCCGGAGAGACCACCACCCCGAAGCGCTTTTCTCCCGGGCTTGGGAGCATTGTGCGCGCCTGGCGGGAACAGTGGGCGGGAGGGCTTGCAAACCGGCCTTTGGAGGCAGCCGGGGAGGTCTTCCAGTGGGAGAGGGCCGGTTGTGCTCAGAGGCCCCACAGGCCAGGGGCAGGACCCAGCAGGGCCCCTGCCCCTGGCCAGCTTTGCCCAGACCTTCCTGGCCTCCGGGGGTACTGCCCCACCAAGGGGCAGGCTGCGGGCCTGGGTCCAGTCATGCCCGGGCGCCTCCCCAGGCTCATCCCCGCTGGTGCCTTTCCCCTGGGCCTAGGCCTCGGTTGAGGCCTCCTTGGAGAGGAGGTTGCTGGCCGGGGCTGTCTCCACACTGCAAGGTGCTGGAGCTCAGAGGGCCTCGTCAGAGGGAAGGGACCAGCAAGGGGCTGGATGGCCAAGACCTCTTTGGCCCAGCAGCCTCAGGGCAGCAGGGAGAGCAAGAGGCCCAACTTGCCCCTATGTCGGCTCTGCCCCTTCCCACACAGGCGGCCAGCCCAGCACCTGCCTGAGAGACTCTGGCTCCCCCGAGCTCTCTGCCGGTGTAGGGGGCAGGAACAGACGTGTTCATGTCGTTCTGTCTTGGCCTGGGAGTGTGTTCCCCCTGCCTGGCCCGCAGGCTTAGGGGCAAGGGCCCGGAGAGAGCACCACCCCGAAGCGCTTTTCTACCGGGCTTGGGAGCATTGTGCGTGCCTGGCGGGAACAGCGGGCGGGAGTGCTTGCAAACCGGCCTTTCGAGGCAGACGGGGAGGTCTTCCAGCGGGAGAGTGCCGGTTGTGCTCAGACGTCCCACAGGCCAGGGGCAGGACCCAGCGCTGTCCCTGCCCCTGGCAGCCTTGCCCAGACCTTCCTGGCCTCCGGGGGTACTGCCCCACCAAGGGGCAGGCTGCGGGGACTGGGTCCAGACATGCCCGGGCGCCTCCCCAGGCTCATCCCCGCTGGTGCCTTTCCCCTGGGCCTAGGCCTCGGTTGAGGCCTCATTGGAGAGGAGGTTGCTGGCAGGGGCTGTCTCCACACTGCAAGGTGCTGGAGCTCAGAGGGCCTCGTCAGAGGGAAGGGACCAGCAAGGGGCTGGATGCCCAAGACCTCTTTGGCCCAGCAGCCTCAGGGCAGCAGGGAGAGCAAGAGGCCCAACTTGCCCCTAGGTCGGCTCTGCCCCTTCCCACACAGGCGGCCAGCCCAGCACCTGCCTGAGAGACTCTGGCTCCCCCGAGCTCTCTGCCGGTGCAGGGGTCAGGAACAGACGTGTGCATGTGGTTCTGCCTTGATCTGGGAGTGTGGACCCACTGCCTGGCCCCCAGGCTCAGGGGCAAGGGCCCGGAGAGAGCACCACCCCGAAGCGCTTTTCTCCCGGGCTTGGGAGCATTGTGCGAGCCTGGCGTGAACAGCGGGCGGGAGTGTTTGCAAAGAGGACTTTGGAGGCAGCCGGGGAGGTCTTCCAGTGGGAGAGGGCCGGTTGTGCTCAGAGGCCTCACAGGCCAGGGGCAGGACACAGCAGGGCCCCTGCCCCTGGCCAGCCTTGCCCACACCTTCCTGGCCTCCGGGGGTACTGCCCCACCAAGGGGCAGGCTGCGGGGACTGGGTCCAGACATGTCCGTGCGCCTCCCCAGGATCATCCCCGCTGGTGCTTTTCCCCTGGGCGTAGGCCTCGGTTGAGGCCTCTTTGGAGAGGAGGTTGCTGGCAGGGGCTGTCTCCACACTGCAAGGTGCTGGAGCTCAGAGGGCCTCGTCAGAGGGAAGGGACCAGCAAAGGGCTGGATGCCCAAGACCTCTTTGACCCAGCAGCCTCAGGGCAGCAGGGAGAGCAAGAGGCCCAACTTGCCGCTAGGTCGGCTCTGCCCCGTCCCACACAGGCAGCCAGCCCAGCAGCAGCCTGGCAGTCTCTGGCTCCCCCGAGCTCTCTGCCGGTTTAGGGGGCAGGAACAGACGTGTGCATGTCGTTCTGCCTTGGCCTGGGAGTGTGTTCCAACTGCCTGGCCCCCAGGCTCAGGGGCAAGGGCCCGAGGAGAGCACCACCCCGAAGCGCTTTTCTCCCGGGCTTGGGAGCATTGTGCCTGCCTGGCGGGAACAGCGGGCGGGAGTGCTTGCAAACCGGCCTTTGGAGGCAGACGGGGAGGTCTTCCAGCGGGAGAGTGCCGGTTGTGCTCAGACGCCCCACAGGCCAGTGGCACGACCCAGCAGGGCCCCTGCCCCTCGCAGCCTTGCCCAGACCTTCCTGGCCTCCGGGGGTACTGCCCCACAAGGGGCAGGCTGCGGGGACTGGGTCCAGACATGCCCTTGCGCCTCCACTGGCTCATCCCCGCTGGTGCCTTTCCCCTGGGCCTAGGCCTCGGTTGAGGCCTCCTTGGAGAGGAGGTTGCTGGCAGGGGCTGTCTCCACACTGCAAGGTGCTGGAGCTCAGAGGGCCTCGTCAGAGGGAAGGGACCAGTAAGGGGCTGGATGCCCAAGACGTCTTTGGCCCAGCAGCCTCAGGGCAGCAGGGAGAGGAAGAGGCCCAACTTGCCCCTAGGTCGGCTCTGCCCCTTCCCACACAGGCAGCCAACCCAGCAGCTGCCTGACAGACTCTGGCTCCCCCGAGCTCTCTGTCGGTGCAGGGGTCAGGAACAGACGAGTGCATGTGGTTCTGCCTTGGTCTGGGAGTGTGGACCCACTGCCTGGACCCCAGGCTCAGGGGCAAGGGTCCGGAGAGGGCAACACCCCGAAGCGCTTTTCTCCCGGGCTTGGGAGCATTGTGCGTGCCTGGCGGGAACAGCGGGCGGGAGTGTTGGCAAACCGGCCTTTGGAGGCAGCCGGGGAGGTCTTCCAGTGGGAGAGGGCCGGTTGTGCTCAGAGGCCCCACAGCCCAGGGGCAGGACCCAGCAGGGCCCCTGCCCCTGGCCAGCCTTGCCCAGACCTTCCTGGCCTCCGGGGGTACTGCCCAACCAAGGGGCAGGCTGCGGGGACTGGGTCCAGACATGCCCGTGCGCCTCCACTGGCTCATCCCCGCTGGTGCCTTTCCCCTGGGCCTAGGCCTCGGTTGAGGCCTCCTTGGAGAGGAGGTTGCTGGCAGGGGCTGTCTCCACACTGCAAGGTGCTGGAGCTCAGAGGGCCTCGTCAGAGGGAAGGGACCAGCAAGGGGCTGGATGCCCAAGACCTCTTTGGCCCAGCAGCCTCAGGGCAGCAGGGAGAGCAAGAGGCCCAACTTGCCCCTAGGTCGGCTCTGCCCCTTCCCACACAGGCGGCCAGCCCAGCAGCTGCCTGACAGACTCTGGCTCCCCCCAGCTCTCTGCCGGTGGAGGGGGCAGGAACAGACGTGTGCATGTGGTTCTGCCTTGGCCTGGGACTGTGGATCCCCTGCCTGGCCCCCAGGCTCAGGGGCAGGGGCCCGGAGAGACCACCACCCCGAAGCGCTTTTCTCCCGGGCTTGGGAGCATTGTGCGCGCCTGGCGGGAACAGTGGGCGGGAGGGCTTGCAAACCGGCCTTTGGAGGCAGCCGGGGAGGTCTTCCAGTGGGAGAGGGCCGGTTGTGCTCAGAGGCCCCACAGGCCAGGGGCAGGACCCAGCAGGGCCCCTGCCCCTGGCCAGCCTTGCCCAGACCTTCCTGGCCTCCGGGGGTACTGCCCCACCAAGGGGCAGGCTGCGGGCCTGGGTCCAGTCATGCCCGGGCGCCTCCCCAGGCTCATCCCCGCTGGTGCCTTTCCCCTGGGCCTAGGCCTCGGTTGAGGCCTCCTTGGAGAGGAGGTTGCTGGCAGGGGCTGTCTCCACACTGCAAGGTGCTGGAGCTCAGAGGGCCTCGTCAGAGGGAAGGGACCAGCAAGGGGCTGGATGGCCAAGACCTCTTTGGCCCAGCAGCCTCAGGGCAGCAGGGAGAGCAAGAGGCCCAACTTGCCCCTAGGTCGGCTCTGCCCCTTCCCACACAGGCGGCCAGCCCAGCAGCTGCCTGACAGACTCTGGCTCCCCCGAGCTCTCTGCCGGTGCAGGGCGCAGATCAGACGTGTGCATGTGGTTCTGCCTTGGCCTGGGAGTGTGGACACCCTGCCTTGCCCCCAGTCTCAGGGGCAAGGGCCCAGAGAGAGCACCACCCTGAAGCGCTTTTCTCCCGGGCTTGGGAGCATTGTCCACGCCTGCTGGGAACAGTGGGCGGGAGCGCTTGCAAACCGGCCTTTGGAGGCAGCCGGGGAGGTCTTCCAGTGGGAGAGGGCCGGTTGGGCTCAGAGGCCCCACAGGCCAGGGGCAGGACCCAGCAGGGCCCCTGCCCCTGGCCAGCCTTGCCCAGACCTTCCTGGCCTCCGGGGGTACTGCCCCACCAAGGGGCAGGCTTCGGTGACTGGGTCCAGACATGTCCGTGCGCCTCCCCAGGATCATCCCCGCTGGTGCCTTTCCCCTGGGCGTAGGCCTCGGTTGAGGCCTCTTTGGAGAGGAGGTTGCTGGCAGGGGCTGTCTCCACACTGCAAGGTGCTGGAGCTCAGAGGGCCTCGTCAGAGGGAAGGGACCAGCAAAGGGCTGGATGCCCAAGACCTCTTTGACCCAGCAGCCTCAGGGCAGCAGGGAGAGCAAGAGGCCCAACTTGCCCCTAGGTCGGCTCTGCCCCGTCCCAGACAGGCAGCCAGCCCAGCAGCAGCCTGGCAGTCTCTGGCTCCCCCGATCTCTCTGCCGGTGTAGGGGGCAGGAACAGACGTGTGCATGTCGTTCTGCCTTGGCCTGGGAGTGTGTTCCCCCTGCCTGTCCCCCAGGCTCAGGGGCAAGGGTCCGGAGAGAGCACCACCCCGAAGCGCTTTTCTCTCGGGCTTGGTAGCATTGTGCGTGCCTGGCGGGAACAGCGCGCGGGAGTGCTTGCAAACCGGCATTTGGAGGCAGCCAGGGAGGTCTTCCAGCGGGAGAGTGCCGGTTGTGCTCAGACGCCCCACAGGCCAGGGGCAGGACCCAGCAGTGTCCCTGCCCCTGGCAGCCTTGCCCAGACCCTCCTGGACTCCGGGGTTACTATCCCACCAAGGGGCAGGTTGCGGGGACTGGGTCCAGACATGCCCGGGCGCCTCCCCAGGCTCATCCCCGCTGGTGCCTTTCCCCTGGTCCTAGGCCTCGGTTGAGGCCTCCTTGGAGAGGAGGTTGCTGGCAGGGGCTGTCTCCACACTGCAAGGTGCTGGAGCTCAGAGGGCCTCGTCAGCGGGAAGGGACCAGCAAGGGGCTGGATGCCCAAGACCTCTTTGGCCCAGCAGCCTCAGGGCAGCAGGGAGAGGAAGAGGCCCAACTTGCCCCTAGGTCGGCTCTGCCCCTTCCCACACAGGCAGCCAACCCAGCAGCTGCCTGACAGACTGTGGCTCCCCCGAGCGCTCTGCCGGTGCAGGGGTCAGGAACAGACGTGTGCATGTGGTTCTGCCTTGGTCTGGGAGTGTGGACACACTGCCTGGACCCCAGGCTCAGGGGCAAGGGCCCGGAGAGAGCAACACCCCGAAGCGCTTTTCTCCCGGGCTTGGGAGCATTGTGCGTGCCTGGCGGGAACAGCGGGCGGGAGTGTTGGCAAACCGGCCTTTGGAGGCAGCCGGGGAGGTCTTCCAGTGGGAGAGGGCCGGTTGTGCTCAGAGGCCCCACAGGCCAGGGGCAGGACCCAGCAGGTCCCCTGCCCCTGGCCAGCCTTGCCCAGACCTTCCTGGCCTCCGGGGGTACTGCCCCACCAAGGGGCAGGCTGCGGGGACTGGGTCCAGACATGCCCGTGCGCCTCCACTGGCTCATCCCCGCTGGTGCCTTTCCCCTGGGCCTAGGCCTCGGTTGAGGCCTCCTTGGAGAGGAGGTTGCTGGCAGGGACTGTCTCCACACTGCAAGGTGCTGGAGCTCAGAGGGCCTCGTCAGAGGGAAGGGACCAGCAAGGGGCTGGATGCCCAAGACCTCTTTGGCCCAGCAGCCTCAGGGCAGCAGGGAGAGCAAGAGGCCCAACTTGCCCCTAGTTCGGCTCTGCCCCTTCCCACACAGGCGGCCAGCCCAGCAGCTGCCTGACAGACTCTGGCTCCCCCCAGCTCTCTGCCGGTGGAGGGGGCAGGAACAGACGTGTGCATGTGGTTCTGCCTTGGCCTGGGACTGTGGATCCCCTGCCTGGCCCCCAGGCTCACGGGCAGGGGCCCGGAGAGACCACCACCCCGACGCGCTTTTCTCCTGGGCTTGGGAGCATTGTGCATGCCTGGCGGGAACAGCGGGCAGGAGTGTTGGCAAACTGGCCTTTGGAGGCAGCCGGGGAGGTCTTCCAGTGGGAGAGGGCCGGTTGTGCTCAGAGGCCCTACAGGCCAGGGACAGGACCCAGCAGGGCCCCTGCCCCTGGCCAGCCTTGCCCAGACCTTCCTGGCCTCCGGGGGTACTGCCCCACCAAGGGGCAGGCTGCGGGCCTGGGTCCAGTCATGCCCGGGCGCCTCCCCAGGCTCATCCCCGCTGGTGCCTTTCCCCTGGGCCTAGGCCTCGGTTGAGGCCTCCTTGGAGAGGAGGTTGCTGGCAGGGGCTGTCTCCACACTGCAAGGTGCTGGAGCTCAGAGGGCCTCATCAGAGGGAAGGGACCAGCAAGGGGCTGGATGCCCAAGACCTCTTTGGCCCAGCAGCCTCAGGGCAGCAGGGAGAGCAAGAGGCCCAACTTGCCCCTAGGTCGGCTCTGCCCCTTCCCACACAGGCGGCCAGCCCAGCAGCTGCCTGACAGACTCTGGCTCCCCCGAGCTCTCTGCCGGTGCAGGGGGCAGATCAGACGTGTGCATGTGGTTCTGCCTTGGCCTGGGAGTGTGGACACCCTGCCTTGCCCCCAGGCTCAGGGGCAAGGGCCCGGAGAGAGCACCACCCCGAAGCGCTTTTCTCCCGGGCTTAGGAGCATTGTGCACGCCTGCTGGGAACAGTGGGTGGGAGCGCTTGCAAACCGGCCTTTGGAGGCAGCCGGGGATGTCTTCCAGTGGGAGAGGGCCGGTTCTGCTCAGAGGCCCCACAGGCCAGGGGCAGGACCCAGCAGGGCCCCTGCCCCTGGCCAGCCTTGCCCAGACCTTCCTGGCCTCCGGGGGTACTGCCCCACCAAGGGGCAGGCTGCGGGGACTGGGTCCAGACATGCTCGGGCGCCTCCCCTGGCTCATCCCCGCTGGTGCCTTTCCCCTGGGCCTAGGCCTCGGTTGAGGCCTCCTTGGAGAGGAGGTTGCTGGCAGGGGCTGTCTCCACACTGCAAGGTGCTGCAGCTCAGAGAGCCTCGTCAGAGAGAAGGGACCAGTAAAGGGCTGGATGCCCAAGACATCTTTGGCCCAGCAGCCTCAGGGCAGCAGGGAGAGCAAGAGGCCCAACTTGCCCCTATTCGGCTCTGCCCCTTCCCACACAGGCGGCCAACCCAGCAGCTGCCTGACAGACTCTGGCTCCCCCAAGCTCTCTGCCGGTGCAGGGGACAGGAACAGACGTGGGCATGTGGTTCTGCCTTGGCCTGGGAGTGTGTTCTCCCTGCCTTGCCCCCAGGCTCATGGGCAAGGGCCCGGAGAGAGCACCACCCCGAAGCGCTTTTCTCCCGGGCTTGGGAGAATTGTGCGTGCCTGGCGGGAACAGCGGGCGGGAGTGTTGGCAAACCGGCCTTTGGAGGCACCCGGGGAGGTCTTCCAGTGGGAGAGGGACGGTTGTGCTCAGAGGCCCCACAGGCCAGGGGCAGGGCCCAGCAGGGCCCCTGCCCCTGACCAGCCTTGCCCAGACCTTCCTGGCCTCCGGGGGTACTGCCTCACCAAGGGGCAGGCTGCGGGGACTGGGTCCAGACATGCCCGGGCGCCTCCCCAGGCTCTTCCCAGCTGGTGCCTTTCCCCTGGGGCTAGGCCTCGGTTGAGGCCTCCTTGGAGAGGAGGTTGCTGACAGGGGCTGTCTCCACACTGCAAGGTGCTGGAGCTCAGAGGGCCTCGTCAGAGGGAAGGGACCAGCAAGGGGCTGGATGCCCAAGACCTCTTTGGCCCAGCAGCCTCAGGGCAGCAGGGAGAGCAGAGGCCCAACATGCCCCTAGGTCGGCTCTGCCACTTCCCACACAGGCGGCCAGCCCAGCACCTGCCTGACAGACTCTGGCTCCCCCGAGCTCTCTGCCGGTGTAGGGGGCAGGAACAGACGTGTGCATGTCGTTCTCCCTTGGCCTGGGAGTGTGTTCCACCTGCCTGGCCCCCAGGCTCAGGGGCAAGGGCCCGAGGAGAGCACCACCCTGAAGCGCTTTTCTCCCGGGCTTGGGAGCATTGTGCGTGCCTGGCGGGAACAGCGGGTGGGAGTGCTTGCAAACAGGCCTTTGGAGGCAGACGGGGAGGTCTTCCAGCGGGAGGGTGCTGGTTGTGCTCAGACGCCCCACAGGCCAGGGGCAGGACCCAGCAGTGTCCCTGCCCCTGGCAGCCTTGCCCAGACCTTCCTGGCCTCCGGGGGTACTGCCCCACCAAGGGGCAGGCTGCGGGGACTGGGTCCAGACATGCCCGGGCGCCTCCCCAGGCTCATCCCCGCTGGTGCCTTTCCCCTGGGCCTAGGCCTCGGTTGAGGCCGCCTTGGAGAGGAGGTTGCTGGCAGGGGCTGTCTCCACACTGCAAGGTGCTGGAGCTCAGAGGGCCTCATCAGAGGGAAGGGACCAGCAAGGGGCTGGATGCCCAAGACCTCTTTGGCCCAGCAGCCTCAGGGCAGCAGGGAGAGCAAGAGGCCCAACTTGCCCCTAGGTCGGCTCTGCCCCTTTCCACACAGGCCGCCAACCCAGCAGCTGCCTGGCATACTCTGGCTCCCCCGAGCTCTCTGCCGGTGCAGGGACCAGGAACAGACGTTTGCATGTGGTTCTGCCTTGGCCTGGGAGTGTGTTCCCCCTGCATTGCCCCCAGGCTCAGGGGCAAGGGACCGGTGAGAGCACCACCCCGAAGCGCTTTTCTCCCGGGCTTGGGAGCATTGTGCGTGCCTGGCGGGAACAGCGGGCATGAGTTCTTGCAAACTGTCCTTTGGAGGCAGCCGGGGAGGTCTTCCAAGGGCCCGGACTGATCACCACCCCAAAATGCTTTTCTCCCGGGCTTGGGAGCATTGTGTGCGGCTGTCGGGAACAGCGGACATGAGTGCTTGCAAACCGGCCTTTGGAGGCCGCCCGGGAGGTCTTCCAAGCGCCCGGAGAGAACACTACCCCAAAATGCTTTTCTTCCGGGCTTGGGAGCATTGTGCGCGCGTGGCGGGAACAGCAGGCAGGAGTGCTTGCAAACCGGCCTTTGGAGGCAGCCGGGGAGGTCTTCCAAGGGCCCGGAGAGAGCACCACCTCGAAGCGCTTTTCTCTCGGGTTTTGGAGCATTGTGTGCGGCTTGTGGGACAGCGGGAGGGAATTCTTGCAAACCGGCATTTGGCAGCAGCCAGAGAAGTCTTCCAAGGGCGCGGAGAGAGCACCACCCCGAAGCGCTTTTCTCCGGGGTTTTGGAACATTGTGTGTGCCTGGAGGGAACAGCGAGTGGGAATGCTTGCAAACCGGCCTTTGGGGGCAGCCGGTGAGGTCCTCCATGGTCCCTGAGAGAACACCACCCCGAAGCGCTTTTCTCACGGTCTTGGGAGCATTGTGCGTGGCTGGCGGGAACAGCGGGCATGAGTGCTTGCAAACTGTCCTTTGGAGGCAGCCGGGGAGGTCTTCCAAGGGCCGGACTGATCACCACCCCAAAATGCTTTTCTCTCGGGCTTGGGAGCATTGTGCGCGGCTGTCGGGAACAACGGACATGAATGCTTGCAAACCGGCCTTTGGAGGCAGCCCGGGAGGTCTTCCAAGGGCCCGGAGAGAGCACCACCCCAAAATGCTTTTCTCCCGGGCTTGGGAGCATTGTGCGTGGCTGGCGGAAGCAGCGGGAATGAGTACTTACAAACCGGCCTTTGGGGGCAGCCGGGGAGGTCTTGAAAGTGCCCGGAGAGAGCACCACCCCGAAGCGCTTTTCTCCCGGGCTTGGGAACATTGTGCGCGGCTGGCGGGAACAGCAGGCAGGACTGCTTGCAAACTGGCCTTTGGAGGCAGCCGGGGAGGTCTTCCAAGGGCCCGGAGTGAGCACCACCCCAAAATGCTTTTCTCCCGGGCTTGGGAGCATTGTGCGCGGCTGGTGGGAACAACGGGCATGAGTGCTTGCAAACCGGCCTTTGGAGGCAGCCGGGGACGTCTTCCAAGGGCCCGGAGAGAGCACCACCCCAAAGCGCTTTTCTCCCGGGCTTGGGAGCATTGTGCGCGGCTGGCGGGAACAGCAGGCAGGACTGCTTGCAAACTGGCCTTTGGAGGCAGCCGGGGAGGTCTTCCAAGGGCCCGGAGTGAGCACCACCCCAAAATGCTTTTCTCCCGGGCTTGGGAGCATTGTGCGCGGCTGGTGGGAACAACGGGCATGAGTGCTTGCAAACCGGCCTTTGGAGGCAGCCGGGGACGACTTCCAAGGGCCCGGAGAGATCACCACCCCGAAGCACTTTTCTCCCGGGCTTGGGAGCATTGTGCGTGGCTGGCGGGAACAGCAGGAAGGAGTCCTTGCAAACCGGCCTTTGGAGGCAGCGGGGGAGGTCTTCCAAGGGCCTGTAGAGAGCACCACCCCGAAGCGCTTTTCTCCCGGGCTTGGGAGTATTGTGCGCGGGTGGCGGGAACAGCAGGCAGGAGTGCATGAAAACCGGCCTTTGCAGGCAGCCGGGGAGGTCTTCCAGGGCCCGGTGTGAGCACCACCCCAAAAAGCTTTTCTCCCGGGCTTGGGAGCATTGTGCGCGGCTGGTGGGAACAGCGGGCATGAGTGCTTGCAAACTGGCCACTGGAGGCAGCCGGGGAGGTCTTCCAAGGGCCTGTAGAGAGCACCACCCCAAAATGCTTCTCTCCCGGGCTTGGGAGCATTGTGCGTGGCTGGCGGGAACAGCAGGAAGGAGTCCTTGCAAACCGGCCTTTGGAGGCAGCCGGGGAGGTCTTCCAAGGGCCTGTAGAGAGTACCACCCCGAAGCGCTTTTCTCCCGGGCTTAGGAGCATTGTGCGCAGGTGGCGGGAACAGCAGGCAGGAGTGCTTGAAAACTGGCCTTTGGAGGCAGCCGGGGAGGTCTTCCAGGGCCCGGTGTGAGCACCACCCCAAAAAGCTTTTCTCCCGGGCTTGGGAGCATTGTGCGCGGCTGGTGGGAACAGCGGACATGAGTGCTTGCAAACTGGCCATTGGAGGCAGCCGGGGAGGTCTTCCAAGGGCCCGAAGTGAGCACCACCCCAAAATGCTTTTCTCCCGGGCTTGGGAGCATTGTGCGTGGCTGGCGGGAACAGCAGGAAGGAGTCCTTGCAAACCGGCCTTTGGAGGCAGCCGGGGAGGTCTTCCAAGGGCCTGTAGAGAGCACCACCCCGAAGCGCTTTTCTCCCGCGCTTGGGAGCATTCTGCGCGGGTGGCGGGAACAGCAGGCAGGAGTGCTTGAAAACCGTCCTTTGGAGGCAGCCGGGGAGGTCTTCCAGGGCCCGGTGTGAGCACCACCCCAAAATGCTTTTCTCCCGGGCTTGGGAGCATTGTGCGCGGATGGCGGGAACAGCAGGAAGGAGTCCTTGCAAACCGGCCTTTGGAGGCAGCCGGGGAGGTCTTCCAAGGGCCTGTAGAGAGCACCACCCCGAAGCGCTTTTCTCCCGGGCTTGGGAGCATTGTGCGCGGGTGGCGGGAACAGCAGGCAGGAGTGCTTGAAAACCGTCCTTTGGAGGCAGCCGGGGAGGTCTTCCAGGGCCCGGTGTGAGCACCACCCCAAAATGCTTTTCTCCCGGGCTTGGGAGCATTGTGCGCGGATGGCGGGAACAGCGAGTGGGAGTGCTTGCAAACCGGCCTTTGGGGGCACCCCGGGAGGTCTTCCATGGGCACGGAGAGAACACCACCCCGAAGCGCTTTTCTCCGGGGTTTTGGAGAATTGTGCGTGGCTGGCGGGAACAGCGAGTGGGAGTGCTTGCAAACCGGCCTTTGGGGGCAGCCAGGGAGGTCCTCCATTGGCACGGAGAGAACACCACCCCGAAGCGCTTTTCTCCCGGTCTTGGGAGCATTGTGCGAGGCTGGCGGGAACAGCGGGTGGGAGTGCTTGCAAACCGGCCTTTGGAGGCAGCTTGGGAGGTCTTCCAAGGGCCCGGAGAGAGCACCATCCCGAAGCACTTTTCTCACGGAATTGGGAGCATTGTTCGCGGCTGTCGGGAACAGAGGACATGAGTGCTTGCAAACCGGCCTTTAGAGGCAGCCGGGGAGTCTTCCAAGGGCCCGGAGAGAGACCACCCCAAAATGCTTTTCTCCCGGGCTTGGGAGCATTGTGTGCGGCTGGCGGGTCAGCGGGAGGGAGTTCCTGAAAACCAGCCTTTGGAGGCAGCCGGGGAGGTCTTCCAAGGGCCAAGAGAGAGCACCACCCCGAAGCGCTTTTCTCCCGGGCTTGGGAGCATTGTGCGCGGCTGGCGGGAACAGCGGGATTGAGTGCTTGCAAACCGGCCTTTGGAGGCAGCCGGGGAGGTCTTCCAAGGGCCGGGAGAGAGCACCACCCCGAAGCGCTTTTCTCCTAGGCTTGGGAGCATTGTGCGCGGCTGGCGGGAACAGCGGGCATGAGTGCTTGCAAACCGGCCTTTGGAGACAAACGGGGAGGTCTTCCAAGGGCCCGTAGAGAGCACCACCCCGAAACGCTTTTCTCCCGTGATTGGGAGCATTGTGTGCGGCTGGCGGGACAGCGGGAGGGAGTACTTGAAATCCAGCCTTTGGAGGCAGCCGGGGAGGTCTTCCAAGGGCCGGGAGAGAGCACCACCCTGAAGGGCTTTTCTCCTGGGCTTGGAGCATTTGCACGGATGGCGGGAACAGCGAGTGGGAGTGCTTGCAAACCGGCATTTGGGGGCAGCCCGGGAGGTCTTTCTTGGGCCCAGAGAGAACACCACCCCGAAACGCTTTTCTCCCGGGCTTGGGAGCATTGTGCGCGGGTGGCGGGAACAGCAGGCAGAAGTGCTTGCAAACCGGCCTTGGAGGCAGCCGGGGAGGTCTTCCAAAGCCCGGAGTGAGCACCACCCCAAAATGCTTTTCTCCCGGGCTTGGGAGCATTGTGCGCAGCTGGCGTGAACAGCGGGATTGAGTGCTTGCAAACCAGCCTTTGGAGGCAGCCGGGGAGGTCTTCCAGCGGGAGAGTGCCAGTTGTTCTCAGAGGCCCCACAGGCCAGGGGCAGGACCCAGCAGTGTCCCTGCCTCTGGCAGCCTTGCCCAGACCTTCCTGGCCTCCGGGGGTACTACCCCACCAAGGGGCAGGCTGCGGGGACTGGGTCCAGACATGCCCGGGCGCCTCCCCAGGCTCATCCCCGCTGGTGCCTTTCCCCTGGGCCTAGGCCTCGGTTGAGGCCTCCTTGGAGAGGAGGTTGCTGGCAGGGGCTGTCTCCACACTGCAAGGTGCTGGAGCTCAGAGGGCCTCGTCAGAGGGAAGGGACCAGCAAGGGGCTGGATGCCCAAGACCTCTTTGGCCCAGCAGCCTCAGGGCAGCAGGGAGAGGAAGAGGCCCAACTTGCCCCTAGGTCGGCTCTGCCCCTTCCCACACAGGCGGCCAGCCCAGCACCTGCCTGACAGACTCTGGCTCCCCAGAGCTCTCTGCCGGTGCAGGGGTCAGGGACAGACGTGTGCATGTGGTTCTGCCTTGGTCTGGGAGTGTGGACCCACTGCCTGGCCCCCAGGCTCAGGGGCAAGGGCCCGGAGAGAGCACCACCCCGAAGCGCTTTTCTCCCGGGCTTGGGAGCATTGTGCGAGCCTGGCGTGAACAGCGGGCGGGAGTGTTTGCAAACAGGACTTTGGAGGCAGCTGGGGAGGTCTTCCAGTGGGAGAGGGCCGGTTGTGCTCAGAGGCCTCACAGGCCAGGGGCAGGACCCAGCAGGGCCCCTGCCCCTGGCCAGCCTTGCCCAGACCTTCCTGGCCTCCGGGGGTACTGCCCCACCAAGGGGCAGGCTGCGGGGACTGGGTCCAGATATGTCCGTGCGCCTCCCCAGGATCATCCCCGCTGGTGCTTTTCCCCTGGGCGTAGGCCTCGGTTGAGGCCTCTTTGGAGAGGAGGTTGCTGGCAGGGGCTGTCTCCACACTGCAAGGTGCTGGAGCTCAGAGGGCCTCGTCAGAGGGAAGGGACCAGCAAAGGGCTGGATGCCCAAGACCTCTTTGACCCAGCAGCCTCAGGGCAGCAGGGAGAGCAAGAGGCCCAACTTGCCCCTAGGTCGGCTCTGCCCCGTCCCACACAGGCAGCCAGCCCAGCAGCAGCCTGGCAGTCTCTGGCTCCCCCGAGCTCTCTGCCGGTGTAGGGGGCAGGAACAGACGTGTGCATGTCGTTCTGCATTGGCCTGGGAGTGTGTTCCAACTGCCTGGCCCCCAGGCTCAGGGGCAAGGGCCCGGAGAGAGCACCACCCCGAAGCGCTTTTCTCCCGGGCTTGGGAGCATTGTGCGTGCCTGGCGGGAACAGCGGGCGGGAGTGCTTGCAAACCGGCCTTTGGAGGCAGACGGGGAGGTCTTCCAGCGGGAGAGTGCCGGTTGTGCTCAGACGCCCCACAGGCCAGGGGCACGACCCAGCAGGGCCCCTGCCCCTCGCAGCCTTGCCCAGACCTTCCTGGCCTCCGGGGGTACTACCCCACCAAGGGGCAGGCTGCGGGGCCTGGGTCCAGACATGCACGGGCGCCTCCCCAGGCTCATCCCCGCTGGTGCCTTTCCCCTGGGCCTAGGCCTCGGTTGAGGCCTCCTTGGAGAGGAGGTTGCCGGCAGGGGCTGTCTGCACACTGCAAGGTGCTGGAGCTCAGAGGGCCTCGTCAGAGGGAAAGGACCAGCAAAGGGCTGGATGCCCAAGACCTCTTTGACCCAGCAGCCTCAGGGCAGCAGGGAGAGCAAGAGGCCCAACTTGCCCCTAGGTCGGCTCTACCCCGTCCCACACAGGCAGCCAGCCCAGCAGCAGCCTGTCAGTCTCTGGCTCCCCCGAACTCTCTGCCGGTGTAGGGGGCAGGAACAGACGTGTGCATTTCGTTCTGCCTTGGCCTGGGAGTGTGTTCCCCCTGCCTGTCCCCCAGGCTCAGGGCCAAGGGCCCGGAGAGAGCACCACCCCGAAGCGCTTTTCTCCCGGGCTTGGGAGCATTGTGCGTGCCTGGCGGGAACAGCGGGCGGGAGTGCTTGCAAACCGGCCTTTGGAGGCAGCCGGGGAGGTCTTCCAGCGGGAGAGTGCCGGTTGTGCTCAGACGCCCCACAGGCCAGGGGCAGGACCCAGCAGTGTCCCTGCCCCTGGCAGCCTTGCCCAGACCCTCCTGGCCTCCGGGGGTACTGCCCCACCAAGGGGCAGGCTGCGGGGACTGGGTCCAGACATGGCCGGGCGCCTCCCCAGGCTCATCCCCGCTGGTGCCTTTCCCCTGGGCCTAGGCCTCGGTTGAGGCCTCCTTGGAGAGGAGGTTGCTGGCAGGGGCTGTCTCCACACTGCAAGGTGCTGGAGCTCAGAGGGCCTCGTCAGAGGGAAGGGACCAGGAAGGGGCTGGATGCCCAAGACCTCTTTGGCCCAGCAGCCTCAGGGCAGCAGGGAGAGGAAGAGGCCCAACTTGCCCCTAGGTCGGCTCTGCCCCTTCCCACACAGGCGGCCAGCCCAGCACCTGCCTGACAGACTCTGGCTCCCCCGAGCTCTCTGCCGGTGCAGGGGTCAGGAACAGACGTGTGCATGTGGTTCTGCGTTCGTCTGGGAGTGTGGACCCACTGCTTCGCCCCCACGCTCAGGGGTAAGGGCCCGGAGAGAGCACCACCCCGAAGCGCTTTTCTCCAGGGCTTGGGAGAATTGTGCGTGCCTGGCGGAAACAGCGGGCGGGAGTGTTGGCAAACCGGCCTTTGGAGGCAGCCGGGGAAGTCTTCCAGTGGGAGAGGGCCGGTTGTGCTCAGAGGCCCCACAGGCCAGGGGCAGGAGCCAGCAGGGCCCCTGCCCGTGGCCAGCCTTGCCCAGACCTTCCTGGCTTCCGGGGGTACTGCCCCACCAAGGGGCAGGCTGCGTTGACTGGGTCCAGACATGCCCGGGCGCCTCCCCAGGCTCATCCCCGCTGCTGCCTTTCCCCTGGGCCTAGGCCTCGGTTGAGGCCTCCTTGGAGAGGAGGTTGCTGGCAGGGGCTGTCTCCACACTGCAAGGTGCTGGAGCTCAGAGGGCCTCGTCAGAGGGAAGGGACAAGCAAGGGGCTGGATGCCCAAGATCTCTTTGACCCAGCAGCCTCAGGGCATCAGGGAGAGCAAGAGGCCCAACTTGCCCCTAGGTCGGCTCTGCCCCTTCCCACACAGGCGGCCAGCCCAGCAGCTGCCTGACAGACTTTGGCTCCCCCGAGCTCTCTGCCGGTGCATGGGGCAGGAACAGACGTGTGCATGTCGTTCTGCCTTGGCCTGGGAGTGTGGACACCCTACCTGGCCCACAGGCTCCGGGGAAAGGGCCCGGAGAGAGCACCACCCCGAGGCGATTTTCTCCCGGGCTGGGGAGCGTTGTGCGCCCTTGGTTGGAACAGTGGGCGGGAGTGCTTGGAAACCGGCCTTTGGAGGCAGCCGGGGACGTCTTCCAGTGGGAGAGGGCCGGTTGTGCTCAGAGGCCCCACAGGCCAGGGGCAGGACCCAGCAGGTCCCCTGCCCCTGGCCAGCCTTTCCCAGACCTTCCTGGCCTCCGGGGGTACTGCCCCACCAAGGGGCAGGCTGCGGGGACTGGGTCCAGACATGCCCGGGCGCCTCCCCAGGCTCATCCCCGCTGGTGCCTTTCCCCTGTGCCTAGGCCTCGGTTGAGGCCTCCTTGGAGAGGAGGTTGCTGGCAGGGGCTCTCTCCACACTGCAAGGTGCTGGAGCTCAGAGGGCCTCGTCAGAGGGAAGGGACCAGCAAGGGGCTGGATGCCCAAGACCTCTTTGGCCCAGCAGCCTCAGGGCAGCAGGGAGAGGAAGAGGCCCAACTTGCCCCTAGGTCGGCTCTGCCCCTTCCCACACAGGCGGCCAGCCCAGCACCTGCCTGACAGACTCTGGCTCCCCAGAGCTCTCTGCCGGTGCAGGGGTCAGGGACAGACGTGTGCATGTGGTTCTGCCTTGGTCTGGGAGTGTGGACCCACTGCCTGGCCCCCAGGCTCAGGGGCATGGGCCCGGAGAGAGCACCACCCCGAAGCGCTTTTCTCCCGGGCTTGGGAGCATTGTGCGAGCCTGGCGTGAACAGCGGGCGGGAGTGTTTGCAAACAGGACTTTGGAGGCAGCTGGGGAGGTCTTCCAGTGGGAGAGGGCCGGTTGTGCTCAGAGGCCTCACAGGCCAGGGGCAGGACCCAGCAGGGCCCCTGCCCCTGGCCAGCCTTGCCCAGACCTTCCTGGCCTCCGGGGGTACTGCCCCACCAAGGGGCAGGCTGCGGGGACTGGGTCCAGACATGTCCGTGCGCCTCCCCAGGATCATCCCCGCTGGTGCTTTTCCCCTGGGCGTAGGCCTCGGTTGAGGCCTCTTTGGAGAGGAGGTTGCTGGCAGGGGCTGTCTCCACACTGCAAGGTGCTGGAGCTCAGAGGGCCTCGTCAGAGGGAAGGGACCAGCAAAGGGCTGGATGCCCAAGACCTCTTTGACCCAGCAGCCTCAGGGCAGCAGGGAGAGCAAGAGGCCCAACTTGCCCCTAGGTCGGCTCTGCCCCGTCCCACACAGGCAGCCAGCCCAGCAGCAGCCTGGCAGTCTCTGGCTCCCCCGAGCTCTCTGCCGGTGTAGGGGGCAGGAACAGACGTGTGCATGTCGTTCTGCATTGGCCTGGGAGTGTGTTCCAACTGCCTGGCCCCCAGGCTCAGGGGCAAGGGCCCGGAGAGAGCACCACCCCGAAGCGCTTTTCTCCCGGGCTTGGGAGCATTGTGCGTGCCTGGCGGGAACAGCGGGCGGGAGTGCTTGCAAACCGGCCTTTGGAGGCAGACGGGGAGGTCTTCCAGCGGGAGAGTGCCGGTTGTGCTCAGACGCCCCACAGGCCAGGGGCACGACCCAGCAGGGCCCCTGCCCCTCGCAGACTTGCCCAGACCTTCCTGGCCTCCGGGGGTACTGCCCCACCAAGGGGCAGGCTGCGGGGACTGGGTCCAGACATGCCCGTGCGCCTCCACTGGCTCATCTCCGCTGGTGCCTTTCCCCTGGGCCTAGGCCTCGGTTGAGGCCTCCTTGGAGAGGAGGTTGCTGGCAGGGGCTGTCTCCACACTGCAAGGTGCTGGAGCTCAGAGGGCCTCGTCAGAGGGAAGGGACCAGCAAGGGGCTGGATGCCCAAGACCTCTTTGGCCCAGCAGCCTCAGGGCAGCAGGGAGAGCAAGAGGCCCAACTTGCCCCTAGGTCGGCTCTGCCCCTTCCCACACAGGCGGCCAGCCCAGCAGCTGCCTGACAGACTCTGGCTCCCCCCAGCTCTCTGCCGGTGGAGGGGGCAGGAACAGACGTGTGCATGTGGTTCTGCCTTGGCCTGGGACTGTGGATCCCCTGCCTGGCCCCCAGGCTCAGGGGCAGGGGCCCGGAGAGACCACCACCCCGAAGCGCTTTTCTCCGGGGTTTTGGAACATTGTGTGTGCCTGGCGGGAACAGCGAGTGGGAATGCTTGCAAACCGGCCTTTGGGGGCAGCCGGGGAGGTCCTCCATGGTCCCTGAGAGAACACCACCCCGAAGCGCTTTTCTCACGGTCTTGGGAGCATTGTGCGTGGCTGGCGGGAACAGCGGGCATGAGTGCTTGCAAACTGTCCTTTGGAGGCAGCCGGGGAGGTCTTCCAAGGGCCGGACTGATCACCACCCCAAAATGCTTTTCTCTCGGGCTTGGGAGCATTGTGCGCGGCTGTCGGGAACAACGGACATGAATGCTTGCAAACTGGCCTTTGGAGGCAGCCCGGGAGGTCTTCCAAGGGCCCGGAGAGAGCACCACCCCAAAATGCTTTTCTCCCGGGCTTGGGAGCATTGTGCGTGGCTGGCGGAAGCAGCGGGAATGAGTACTTACAAACCGGCCTTTGGAGGCAGCCGGGGAGGTCTTGAAAGTGCCCGGAGAGAGCACCACCCCGAAGCGCTTTTCTCCCGGGCTTGGGAACATTGTGCGCGGCTGGCGGGAACAGCAGGCAGGACTGCTTGCAAACTGGCCTTTGGAGGCAGCCGGGGAGGTCTTCCAAGGGCCCGGAGTGAGCACCACCCCAAAATGCTTTTCTCCCGGGCTTGGGAGCATTGTGCGCGGCTGGTGGGAACAACGGGCATGAGTGCTTGCAAACCGGCCTTTGGAGGCAGCCGGGGACGTCTTCCAAGGGCCCGGAGAGAGCACCACCCCAAAGCGCTTTTCTCCCGGGCTTGGGAGCATTGTGCGCGGCTGGTGGGAACAACGGGCATGAGTGCTTGCAAACCGGCCTTTGGAGGCAGCCGGGGACGTCTTCCAAGGGCCCGGAGAGAGCACCACCCCAAAATGCTTTTCTCCCGGGCTTGGGAGCATTGTGCACGGCTGGTGGGAACAGCGGACATGAGTGCTTGCAAACTGGCCATTGGAGGCAGCCGGGGAGGTCTTCCAAGGGCCCGGAGTGAGCACCACCCCAAAATGCTTTTCTCCCGGGCTTGGGAGCATTGTGCGTGGCTGGCGGGAACAGCAGGAAGGAGTCCTTGCAAACCGGCCTTTGGAGGCAGCCGGGGAGGTCTTCCAAGGGCCTGTAGAGAGCACCACCCCGAAGCGCTTTTCTCCCGCGCTTGGGAGCATTCTGCGCGGGTGGCGGGAACAGCAGGCAGGAGTGCTTGAAAACCGTCCTTTGGAGGCAGCCGGGGAGGTCTTCCAGGGCCCGGTGTGAGCACCACCCCAAAATGCTTTTCTCCCGGGCTTGGGAGCATTGTGCGTGGCTCGCGGGAACAGCAGGAAGGAGTCCTTGCAAACCGGCCTTTGGAGGCAGCCGGGGAGGTCTTCCAAGGGCCTGTAGAGAGCACCACCCCGAAGCGCTTTTCTCACGGGCTTGGGAGCATTGTGCGCGGGTGGCGGGAACAGCAGGCAGGAGTGCTTGAAAACCGGCCTTTGGAGGCAGCCGGGGAGGTCTTCCAAGGGCCGGGAGAGAGCACCACCCCGAAGCGCTTTTCTCCTAGGCTTGGGAGCATTGTGCGCGGATGACGGGAACAGCGGGCATGAGTGCTTGCAAACCAGCCTTTGGAGGCAGCCGGGGAGGTCTTCCAGCGGGAGAGTGCCAGTTGTTCTCAGAGGCCCCACAGGCCAGGGGCAGGACCCAGCAGTGTCCCTGCCTCTGGCAGCCTTGCCCAGACCTTCCTGGCCTCCGGGGGTACTACCCCACCAAGGGGCAGGCTGCGGGGCCTGGGTCCAGACATGCCCGGGCGCCTCCCCAGGCTCATCCCCGCTGGTGCCTTTCCCCTGGGCCTAGGCCTCGGTTGAGGCCTCCTTGGAGAGGAGGTTGCCGGCAGGGGCTGTCTGCACACTGCAAGGTGCTGGAGCTCAGAGGGCCTCGTCAGAGGGAAAGGACCAGCAAAGGGCTGGATGCCCAAGACCTCTTTGACCCAGCAGCCTCAGGGCAACAGGGAGAGCAAGAGGCCCAACTTGCCCCTAGGTCGGCTCTACCCCGTCCCACACAGGCAGCCAGCCCAGCAGCAGCCTGGCAGTCTCTGGCTCCCCCGAACTCTCTGCCGGTGTAGGGGGCAGGAACAGACGTGTGCATGTCGTTCTGCCTTGGCCTGGGAGTGTGTTCCCCCTGCCTGTCCCCCAGGCTCAGGGGCAAGGGCCCGGAGAGAGCACCACCCCGAAGCGCTTTTCTCCCGGGCTTGGGAGCATTGTGCGTGCCTGGCGGGAACAGCGGGCGGGAGTGCTTGCAAACCGGCCTTTGGAGGCAGCCGGGGAGGTCTTCCAGCGGGAGAGTGCCGGTTGTGCTCAGACGCCCCACAGGCCAGGGGCAGGACCCAGCAGTGTCCCTGCCCCTGGCAGCCTTGCCCAGACCCTCCTGGCCTCCGGGGGTACTGCCCCACCAAGGGGCAGGCTGCGGGGACTGGGTCCAGACATGCCCGGGCGCCTCCCCAGGCTCATCCCCGCTGGTGCCTTTCCCCTGGGCCTAGGCCTCGGTTGAGGCCTCCTTGGAGAGGAGGTTGCTGGCAGGGGCTGTCTCCACACTGCAAGGTGCTGGAGCTCAGAGGGCCTCGTCAGAGGGAAGGGACCAGGAAGGGGCTGGATGCCCAAGACCTCTTTGGCCCAGCAGCCTCAGGGCAGCAGGGAGAGGAAGAGGCCCAACTTGCCCCTAGGTCGGCTCTGCCCCTTCCCACACAGGCGGCCAGCCCAGCAGCTGCCTGACAGACTCTGGCTCCCCCGAGCTCTCTGCCGGTGCAGGGGTCAGGAACAGACGTGTGCATGTGGTTCTGCGTTGGTCTGGGAGTGTGGACCCACTGCTTCGCCCCCATGCTCAGGGGCAAGGGCCCGGAGAGAGCACCACCCCGAAGCGCTTTTCTCCCGGGCTTGGGAGAATTGTGCGTGCCTGGCGGGAACAGCGGGCGGGAGTGTTGGCAAACCGGCCTTTGGAGGCAGCCGGGGAAGTCTTCCAGTGGGAGAGGGCCGTTTGTGCTCAGAGGCCCCACAGGCCAGGGGCAGGACCCAGCAGGGCCCCTGCCCGTGGCCAGCCTTGCCCAGACCTTCCTGGCTTCCGGGGGTACTGCCCCACCAAGGGGCAGGCTGCGTGGACTGGGTCCAGAAATGCCCGGGCGCCTCCCCAGGCTCATCCCCGCTGGTGCCTTTCCCCTGGGCCTAGGCCTCGGTTGAGGCCTCCTTGGAGAGGAGGTTGCTGGCAGGGGCTGTCTCCACACTGCAAGGTGCTGGAGCTCAGAGGGCCTCGTCAGAGGGAAGGGACAAGCAAGGGGCTGGATGCCCAAGATCTCTTTGACCCAGCAGCCTCAGGGCATCAGGGAGAGCAAGAGGCCCAACTTGCCCCTAGGTCGGCTCTGCCCCTTCCCACACAGGCGGCCAGCCCAGCAGCTGCCTGACAGACTTTGGCTCCCCCGAGCTCTCTGCCGGTGCATGGGGCAGGAACAGACGTGTGCATGTCGTTCTGCCTTGGCCTGGGAGTGTGGACACCCTGCCTGGCCCACAGGCTCAGGGGAAAGGGCCCGGAGAGAGCACCACCCCGAGGCGATTTTCTCCCGGGCTTGGGAGCGTTGTGCGCCCTTGGTTGGAACAGTGGGCGGGAGTGCTTGCAAACCGGCCTTTGGAGGCAGCCGGGGACGTCTTCCAGTGGGAGAGGGCCGGTTGTGCTCAGAGGCCCCACAGGCCAGGGGCAGGACCCAGCAGGTCCCCTGCCCCTGGCCAGCCTTTCCAAGACCTTCCTCGCCTCCGGGGGTACTGCCCCACCAAGGGGCAGGCTGCGGGGACTGGGTCCATACATGCCCGGGCGCCTCCCCAGGCTCATCCCCGCTGGTGCCTTTCCCCTGTGCCTAGGCCTCGGTTTAGGCCTCCTTGGAGAGGAGGTTGCTGGCAGGGGCTGTCTCCACACTGCAAGGTGCTGGAGCTCAGAGGGCCTCGTCAGAGGGAAGGGACCAGCAAGGGGTTGGATGCCCAAGACCTCTTTGGCCCAGCAGCCTCAGGGCAGCAGGGAGGGCAAGAGGCCCAACTTGCCCCTAGGTCGGCTCTGCCACTTCCCACACAGGCGGCCAGCCCAGCAGCTGCCTGACAGACTCTGGCTCCCCCGAGCTCTCTGCCGGTGCAGGGGGCAGGAACAGACGTGTGCATGTGGTTCTGACTTGGCCTGGGAGTGTGGACACCGTGCCTTGACCCCAGGCTCAGGGGCAAGGGCCCGGAGAGAGCACCACCCTGAAGCGCTTTTCTCCCGGGCTTGGGAGCATTGTGCACGCCTGCTGGGAACAGTGGGCGGGAGCGCTTGCAAACCGGCCTTTGGAGGCAGCCGGGGAGGTCTTCCAGTGGGAGAGGGCCGGTTGTGCTCAGAGGCCCCACAGGCCAGGGGCAGGACGCAGCAGGGCCCCTGCCCCTGGCCAGCCTTGCCCTGACCTTCCTGGCCTCCGGGGGTACTGCCCCACAAAGGGGCAGGCTGCGGGGACTGGGTCCAGACATGCTCAGGCGCCTCCCCTGGCTCATCCCCGCTGGTGCCTTTCCCCTGGGCCTAGGCCTCGGTTGAGGCCTCCTTGGAGAGGAGGTTGCTGGCAGGGGCTGTCTCCACACTGCAAGGTGCTGGAGCTCAGAGGGCCTCGTCAGAGGGAAGGGACCAGTAAGGGGCTGGATGCCCAAGACGTCTTTGGCCCAGCAGCCTCAGGGCAGCAGGGAGAGCAAGAGGCCCAACTTGCCCCTAGGTCGGCTCTGCCCCTTCCCACACAGGCGGCCAACCCAGCAGCTGCCTGTCAGACTCTGGCTCCCCCAAGCTCTCTGCCGGTGCAGGGGACAGGAACAGACGTGGGCATGTGGTTCTGCCTTGGCCAGGGAGTGTGTTCCCCGTGCCTTGCCCCCAGGCTCAGGGGCAAGGGCCCGGAGAGAGAACCACCCCAATGCGCTTTTCTCCCGGGCTTGGGAGCATTGTGCGAGCCTGGCATGAACAGCGGGCGGGAGTGTTAGCAAACAGGACTTTGGAGGCAGCCGGGGAGGTCTTCCAGTGGGAGAGGGCCGGTTGTGCTCAGAGGCCCCACAGGCCAGGGGCAGGACCCAGCAGGGCCCCTGACCCTGGCCAGCCTTGCCCAGACCTTCTTGGCCTCCGGGGGTACTGCCCCACCAAGGGGCAGGCTGCGGGGACTGGGTCCAGACATCCCCGGGCGCCTCCCCAGGCTCATCCCCGCTGGTGCCTTTCCCCTGGGCCTAGGCCTCGGTTGAGGCCTCCTTGGAGAGGAGGTTGCTGGCAGGGGCTGTCTCCACACTGCAAGGTGCTAGAGATCAGAGGGCCTCGTCAGAGGGAAGGGACCAGCAAAGGGCTGGATGCCCAAGACCTCTTTGACCCAGCAGCCTCAGGGCAGCAGGGAGAGCAAGAGGCCCAACTTGCCCCTAGGTCGGCTCTGCCCCGTCCCACACAGGCGGCCAGCCCAGCAGCAGCCTGGCAGTCTCTGGCTCCCCCGAGCTCTCTGCCGGTGTAGGGGGCAGGAACAGACGTGTGCATGTCGTTCTGCCTTGGCCTGGGAGTGTGTTCCCCCTGCCTGGCCCCCAGGCTCAGGGGCAAGGGCCCGGTGAGAGCACCACCCCGAAGCGCTTTTCTCCCGGGCTTGGGAGCATTGTGCGTGCCTGGCAGGAACAGCGGGCGGGAGTGCTTGCAAACCGGCCTTTCGAGGCAGACGGGGAGGTCTTCCAGCGGGAGAGTGCCGGTTGTGCTCAGACGCCCCACAGGCCAGGGGCAGGACCCAGCAGTGTCCCTGCCCCTGGCAGCCTTGCCCAGACCTTCCTGGCCTCCGGGGGTACTGCCCCACCAAGGGGCAGGCTGCGGGGACTGGGTCCAGACATGCCCGGGCGCCTCCCCAGGCTCATCCCCGCTGGTGCCTTTCCCCTGGGCCTAGGCCTCGGTTGAGGACTCCTTGGAGAGGAGGTTGCTGGCAGGGGCTGTCTCCACACTGCAAGGTGCTGGAGCTCAGAGGGCCTCGTCAGAGGGAAGGGACCAGCAAGGGGCTGGATGCCCAAGACCTCTTTGGCCCAGCAGCCTCAGGGCAGCAGGGAGAGCAAGAGGCCCAACTTGCCCCTAGGTCGGCTCTGCCCCTTCCCACACAGGCGGCCAGCCCAGCAGCTGCCTGACAGACTCTGGCTCCCCCGAGCTCTCTGCCGGTGCAGGGGGCAGATCAGACGTGTGCATGTGGTTCTGCCTTGTCCTGGGAGTGTGGACACCCTGCCTTGCCCCCAGGCTCAGGGGCAAGGGCCCGGAGAGAGCACCACCCTGAAGCGCTTTTCTCCCGGGCTTGGGAGCATTGTGCACGCCTGCTGGGAACAGTGGGCGGGAGCGCTTGCAAACCGGCCTTTGGAGGCAGCCGGGGAGGTCTTCCAGTGGGAGAGGGCCGGTTGTGCTCAGAGGTCCCACAGGCCAGGGGCAGGACGCAGCAGGGCCCCTGCCCCTGGCCAGCCTTGCCCAGACCTTCCTGGCCTCCGGGGGTACTGCCCCACCAAGGGGCAGGCTGCGGGGCCTGTGTCCAGACATGCCCGAGCGCCTCCCCAGGCTCATCCCCGCTGGTGCCTTTCCCCTGGGCCTAGGCCTCGGTTGAGGCCTCCTTGGAGAGGAGGTTGCTGGCAGGGGCTGTCTCCACACTGCAAGGTGCTGGAGCTCAGAGGGCCTCGTCAGAGGGAAGGGACCAGTAAGGGGCTGGATGCCCAAGACGTCTTTGGCCCAGCAGCCTCAGGGCAGCAGGGAGAGCAAGAGGCCCAACTTGCCCCTAGGGCGGCTCTGCCCCTTCCCACACAGGCGGCCAACTCAGCAGCTGCCTGACAGACTCTGGCTCCCCCAAGCTCTCTGCCGGTGCAGGGGACAGGAACAGACGTGGGCATGTGGTTCTGCCTTGGCCTGGGAGTGTGTTCCCCCTGCCTTGCCCCCAGGCTCAGGGGCAAGGGCCCGGAGAGAGCACCACCCCGAAGCGCTTTTCTCCCGGGCTTGGGAGCATTGTGCGAGCCTGGCGTGAACAGCGGGCGGGAGTGTTTGCAAAGAGGACTTTGGAGGCAGCCGTGGAGGTCTTCCAGTGGGAGAGGGCCGGTTGTGCTCAGAGGCCTCACAGGCCAGGGGCAGGACCCAGCAGTTCCCCTGCCCCTGGCCAGCCTTGCCCAGACCTTCCTGGCCTCCGGGCGTACTGCCCCACCAAGGGGCAGGCTGCGGGGACTGGGTTCAGACATGCCTGGGCGCCTCCCCAGGCTCATCCCCGCTGGTGCCTTTCCCCTGGGCATAGGCCTCGGTTGATGCCTCCTTGGAGAGGAGGTTGCTGGCAGGGGCTGTCTCCACACTGCAAGGTGCTGGAGCTCAGAGGGCCTCGTCAGCGGGAAGGGACCAGCAAGGGGCTGGATGCCCAAGACCTCTTTGGCCCAGCAGCCTCAGGGCAGCAGGGAGAGCAAGAGGCCCAACTTGCCCCTAGGTCGGCTCTGCCCCTTCCCACACAGGCAGCCAACCCAGCAGCTGCCTGATAGACTCTGGCTCCCCCGAGCTCTCTGCCGGTTCAGGGGTCAGGAACAGACGTGTGCATGTGGTTCTGCCTTGGTCTGGGAGTGTGGACCCACTGCCTGGACTCCAGGCTCTGGGGCAAGGGCCCGGAGAGAGCAACACCCCGAAGCGCTTTTCTCCTGGCCTTGGGAGCGTTGTGCGTGCCTGGCGGGAACAGCGGGCGGGAGTGTTGGCAAACCCGCCTTTGAAGGCAGCCGGGGAGGTCTTCCAGTGGGAGAGGGCCGGTTGTGCTCAGAGGCCCCACAGGCCAGGGGCAGGACCCAGCAGGGACCCTGCCCCTGGCCAGCCTTGCCCAGACCTTCCTGGCCTCCGGGGGTACTGCCCCACCAAGGGGCAGGCTGCGGGGACTGGGTCCAGACATGCCCGTGCGCCTCCACTGGCTCATCCCCGCTGGTGCCTTTCCCCTGGGCCTAGGCCTCGGTTGAGGCCTCCTTGGAGAGGAGGTTGCTGGCAGGGTCTGTCTCAACACTGCAAGGTGCTGGAGCTCAGAGGGCCTCGTCAGAGGGAAGGGACCAGCAAGGGGCTGGATGCTCAAGACCTCTTTGGCCCAGCAGCCTCAGGGCAGCAGGGAGAGCAAGAGGCCCAACTTGCCCCTAGGTCGGCTCTGCCCCTTCCCACACAGGCGGCCAGCCCAGCACCTGCCTGACAGACTCTGGCTCCCCCGAGCTCTCTGCCGGTGCAGGGGTCAGGAACAGACGTGTGCATGTGGTTCTGCGTTGGTCTGGGAGTGTGGACCCACTGCTTCGCCCCCACGCTCAGGGGTAAGGGCCCGGAGAGAGCACCACCCCGAAGCGCTTTTCTCCCGGGCTTGGGAGAATTGTGCGTGCCTGGCGGGAACAGCGGGCGGGAGTGTTGGCAAACCGGCCTTTGGAGGCAGCCGGGGAAGTCTTCCAGTGGGAGAGGGCCGGTTGTGCTCAGAGGCCCCACAGGCCAGGGGCAGGACCCAGCAGGGCCCCTGCCCGTGGCCAGCCTTGCCCAGACCTTCCTGGCTTCCGGGGGTACTGCCCCACCAAGGGGCAGGCTGCGTTGACTGGGTCCAGACATGCCCGGGCGCCTCCCCAGGCTCATCCCCGCTGCTGCCTTTCCCCTGGGCCTAGGCCTCGGTTGAGGCCTCCTTGGAGAGGAGGTTGCTGGCAGGGGCTGTCTCCACACTGCAAGGTGCTGGAGCTCAGAGGGCCTCGTCAGAGGGAAGGGACAAGCAAGGGGCTGGATGCCCAAGATCTCTTTGACCCAGCAGCCTCAGGGCATCAGGGAGAGCAAGAGGCCCAACTTGCCCCTAGGTCGGCTCTGCCCCTTCCCACACAGGCGGCCAGCCCAGCAGCTGCCTGACAGACTTTGGCTCCCCCGAGCTCTCTGCCGGTGCATGGGGCAGGAACAGACGTGTGCATGTCGTTCTGCCTTGGCCTGGGAGTGTGGACACCCTACCTGGCCCACAGGCTCCGGGGAAAGGGCCCGGAGAGAGCACCACCCCGAGGCGATTTTCTCCCGGGCTGGGGAGCGTTGTGCGCCCTTGGTTGGAACAGTGGGCGGGAGTGCTTACAAACCGGCCTTTGGAGGCAGCCGGGGACGTCTTCCAGTGGGAGAGGGCCGGTTGTGCTCAGAGGCCCCACAGGCCAGGGGCAGGACCCAGCAGGTCCCCTGCCCCTGGCCAGCCTTTCCCAGACCTTCCTGGCCTCCGGGGGTACTGCCCCACCAAGGGGCAGGCTGCGGGGACTGGGTCCAGACATGCCCGGGCGCCTCCCCAGGCTCATCCCCGCTGGTGCCTTTCCCCTGTGCCTAGGCCTCGGTTGAGGCCTCCTTGGAGAGGAGGTTGCTGGCAGGGGCTCTCTCCACACTGCAAGGTGCTGGAGCTCAGAGGGCCTCGTCAGAGGGAAGGGACCAGCAAGGGGCTGGATGCCCAAGACCTCTTTGGCCCAGCAGCCTCAGGGCAGCAGGGAGAGGAAGAGGCCCAACTTGCCCCTAGGTCGGCTCTGCCCCTTCCCACACAGGCGGCCAGCCCAGCACCTGCCTGACAGACTCTGGCTCCCCAGAGCTCTCTGCCGGTGCAGGGGTCAGGGACAGACGTGTGCATGTGGTTCTGCCTTGGTCTGGGAGTGTGGACCCACTGCCTGGCCCCCAGGCTCAGGGGCAAGGGCCCGGAGAGAGCACCACCCCGAAGCGCTTTTCTCCCGGGCTTGGGAGCATTGTGCGAGCCTGTCGTGAACAGCGGGCGGGAGTGTTTGCAAACAGGACTTTGGAGGCAGCTGGGGAGGTCTTCCAGTGGGAGAGGGCCGGTTGTGCTCAGAGGCCTCACAGGCCAGGGGCAGGACCCAGCAGGGCCCCTGCCCCTGGCCAGCCTTGCCCAGACCTTCCTGGCCTCCGGGGGTACTGCCCCACCAAGGGGCAGGCTGCGGGGACTGGGTCCAGACATGTCCGTGCGCCTCCCCAGGATCATCCCCGCTGGTGCTTTTCCCCTGGGCGTAGGCCTCGGTTGAGGCCTCTTTGGAGAGGAGGTTGCTGGCAGGGGCTGTCTCCACACTGCAAGGTGCTGGAGCTCAGAGGGCCTCGTCAGAGGGAAGGGACCAGCAAAGGGCTGGATGCCCAAGACCTCTTTGACCCAGCAGCCTCAGGGCAGCAGGGAGAGCAAGAGGCCCAACTTGCCCCTAGGTCGGCTCTGCCCCGTCCCACACAGGCAGCCAGCCCAGCAGCAGCCTGGCAGTCTCTGGCTCCCCCGAGCTCTCTGCCGGTGTAGGGGGCAGGAACAGACGTGTGCATGTCGTTCTGCATTGGCCTGGGAGTGTGTTCCAACTGCCTGGCCCCCAGGCTCAGGGGCAAGGGCCCGGAGAGAGCACCACCCCGAAGCGCTTTTCTCCCGGGCTTGGGAGCATTGTGCGTGCCTGGCGGGAACAGCGGGCGGGAGTGCTTGCAAACCGGCCTTTGGAGGCAGACGGGGAGGTCTTCCAGCGGGAGAGTGCCGGTTGTGCTCAGACGCCCCACAGGCCAGGGGCACGACCCAGCAGGGCCCCTGCCCCTCGCAGCCTTGCCCAGACCTTCCTGGCCTCCGGGGGTACTACCCCACCAAGGGGCAGGCTGCGGGGCCTGGGTCCAGACATGCCCGGGCGCCTCCCCAGGCTCATCCCCGCTGGTGCCTTTCCCCTGGGCCTAGGCCTCGGTTGAGGCCTCCTTGGAGAGGAGGTTGCCGGCAGGGGCTGTCTGCACACTGCAAGGTGCTGGAGCTCAGAGGGCCTCGTCAGAGGGAAAGGACCAGCAAAGGGCTGGATGCCCAAGACCTCTTTGACCCAGCAGCCTCAGGGCAGCAGGGAGAGCAAGAGGCCCAACTTGCCCCTAGGTCGGCTCTACCCCGTCCCACACAGGCAGCCAGCCCAGCAGCAGCCTGTCAGTCTCTGGCTCCCCCGAACTCTCTGCCGGTGTAGGGGGCAGGAACAGACGTGTGCATTTCGTTCTGCCTTGGCCTGGGAGTGTGTTCCCCCTGCCTGTCCCCCAGGCTCAGGGCCAAGGGCCCGGAGAGAGCACCACCCCGAAGCGCTTTTCTCCCGGGCTTGGGAGCATGTGCGTGCCTGGCGGGAACAGCGGGCGGGAGTGCTTGCAAACCGGCCTTTGGAGGCAGCCGGGGAGGTCTTCCAGCGGGAGAGTGCCGGTTGTGCTCAGACGCCCCACAGGCCAGGGGCAGGACCCAGCAGTGTCCCTGCCCCTGGCAGCCTTTCCCAGACCCTCCTGGCCTCCGGGGGTACTGCCCCACCAAGGGGCAGGCTGCGGGGACTGGGTCCAGACATGGCCGGGCGCCTCCCCAGGCTCATCCCCGCTGGTGCCTTTCCCCTGGGCCTAGGCCTCGGTTGAGGCCTCCTTGGAGAGGAGGTTGCTGGCAGGGGCTGTCTCCACACTGCAAGGTGCTGGAGCTCAGAGGGCCTCGTCAGAGGGAAGGGACCAGGAAGGGGCTGGATGCCCAAGACCTCTTTGGCCCAGCAGCCTCAGGGCAGCAGGGAGAGGAAGAGGCCCAACTTGCCCCTAGGTCGGCTCTGCCCCTTCCCACACAGGCGGCCAGCCCAGCACCTGCCTGACAGACTCTGGCTCCCCCGAGCTCTCTGCCGGTGCAGGGGTCAGGAACAGACGTGTGCATGTGGTTCTGCGTTGGTCTGGGAGTGTGGACCCACTGCTTCGCCCCCACGCTCAGGGGTAAGGGCCCGGAGAGAGCACCACCCCGAAGCGCTTTTCTCCCGGGCTTGGGAGAATTGTGCGTGCCTGGCGGGAACAGCGGGCGGGAGTGTTGGCAAACCGGCCTTTGGAGGCAGCCGGGGAAGTCTTCCAGTGGGAGAGGGCCGGTTGTGCTCAGAGGCCCCACAGGCCAGGGGCAGGACCCAGCAGGGCCCCTGCCCGTGGCCAGCCTTGCCCAGACCTTCCTGGCTTCCGGGGGTACTGCCCCACCAAGGGGCAGGCTGCGTTGACTGGGTCCAGACATGCCCGGGCGCCTCCCCAGGCTCATCCCCGCTGCTGCCTTTCCCCTGGGCCTAGGCCTCGGTTGAGGCCTCCTTGGAGAGGAGGTTGCTGGCAGGGGCTGTCTCCACACTGCAAGGTGCTGGAGCTCAGAGGGCCTCGTCAGAGGGAAGGGACAAGCAAGGGGCTGGATGCCCAAGATCTCTTTGACCCAGCAGCCTCAGGGCATCAGGGAGAGCAAGAGGCCCAACTTGCCCCTAGGTCGGCTCTGCCCCTTCCCACACAGGCGGCCAGCCCAGCAGCTGCCTGACAGACTTTGGCTCCCCCGAGCTCTCTGCCGGTGCATGGGGCAGGAACAGACGTGTGCATGTCGTTCTGCCTTGGCCTGGGTGTGTGGACACCCTACCTGGCCCACAGGCTCAGGGGAAAGGGCCCGGAGAGAGCACCACCCCGAGGCGATTTTCTCCCGGGCTGGGGAGCGTTGTGCGCCCTTGGTTGGAACAGTGGGCGGGAGTGCTTGCAAACCGGCCTTTGGAGGCAGCCGGGGACGTCTTCCAGTGGGAGAGGGCCGGTTGTGCTCAGAGGCCCCACAGGCCAGGGGCAGGACCCAGCAGGTCCCCTGCCCCTGGCCAGCCTTTCCCAGACCTTCCTGGCCTCCGGGGGTACTGCCCCACCAAGGGGCAGGCTGCGGGGACTGGGTCCAGACATGCCCGGGCGCCTCCCCAGGCTCATCCCCGCTGGTGCCTTTCCCCTGTGCCTAGGCCTCGGTTGAGGCCTCCTTGGAGAGGAGGTTGCTGGCAGGGGCTGTCTCCACACTGCAAGGTGCTGGAGCTCAGAGGGCCTCGTCAGAGGGAAGGGACCAGCAAGGGGCTGGATGCCCAAGACCTCTTTGGCCCAGCAGCCTCAGGGCAGCAGGGAGAGGAAGAGGCCCAACTTGCCCCTAGGTCGGCTCTGCCCCTTCCCACACAGGCGGCCAGCCCAGCACCTGCCTGACAGACTCTGGCTCCCCAGAGCTCTCTGCCGGTGCAGGGGTCAGGGACAGACGTGTGCATGTGGTTCTGCCTTGGTCTGGGAGTGTGGACCCACTGCCTGGCCCCCAGGCTCAGGGGCAAGGGCCCGGAGAGAGCACCACCCCGAAGCGCTTTTCTCCCGGGCTTGGGAGCATTGTGCGAGCCTGGCGTGAACAGCGGGCGGGAGTGTTTGCAAACAGGACTTTGGAGGCAGCTGGGGAGGTCTTCCAGTGGGAGAGGGCCGGTTGTGCTCAGAGGCCTCACAGGCCAGGGGCAGGACCCAGCAGGGCCCCTGCCCCTGGCCAGCCTTGCCCAGACCTTCCTGGCCTCCGGGGGTACTGCCCCACCAAGGGGCAGGCTGCGGGGACTGGGTCCAGACATGTCCGTGCGCCTCCCCAGGATCATCCCCGCTGGTGCTTTTCCCCTGGGCGTAGGCCTCGGTTGAGGCCTCTTTGGAGAGGAGGTTGCTGGCAGGGGCTGTCTCCACACTGCAAGGTGCTGGAGCTCAGAGGGCCTCGTCAGAGGGAAGGGACCAGCAAAGGGCTGGATGCCCAAGACCTCTTTGACCCAGCAGCCTCAGGGCAGCAGGGAGAGCAAGAGGCCCAACTTGCCCCTAGGTCGGCTCTGCCCCGTCCCACACAGGCAGCCAGCCCAGCAGCAGCCTGGCAGTCTCTGGCTCCCCCGAGCTCTCTGCCGGTGTAGGGGGCAGGAACAGACGTGTGCATGTCGTTCTGCATTGGCCTGGGAGTGTGTTCCAACTGCCTGGCCCCCAGGCTCAGGGGCAAGGGCCCGGAGAGAGCACCACCCCGAAGCGCTTTTCTCCCGGGCTTGGGAGCATTGTGCGTGCCTGGCGGGAACAGCGGGCGGGAGTGCTTGCAAACCGGCCTTTGGAGGCAGACGGGGAGGTCTTCTAGCGGGAGAGTGCCGGTTGTGCTCAGACGCCCCACAGGCCAGGGGCACGACCCAGCAGGGCCCCTGCCCCTCGCAGACTTGCCCAGACCTTCCTGGCCTCCGGGGGTACTGCCCCACCAAGGGGCAGGCTGCGGGGACTGGGTCCAGACATGCCCGTGCGCCTCCACTGGCTCATCTCCGCTGGTGCCTTTCCCCTGGGCCTAGGCCTCGGTTGAGGCCTCCTTGGAGAGGAGGTTGCTGGCAGGGGCTGTCTCCACACTGCAAGGTGCTGGAGCTCAGAGGGCCTCGTCAGAGGGAAGGGACCAGCAAGGGGCTGGATGCCCAAGACCTCTTTGGCCCAGCAGCCTCAGGGCAGCAGGGAGAGCAAGAGGCCCAACTTGCCCCTAGGTCGGCTCTGCCCCTTCCCACACAGGCGGCCAGCCCAGCAGCTGCCTGACAGACTCTGGCTCCCCCCAGCTCTCTGCCGGTGGAGGGGGCAGGAACAGACGTGTGCATGTGGTTCTGCCTTGGCCTGGGACTGTGGATCCCCTGCCTGGCCCCCAGGCTCAGGGGCAGGGGCCCGGAGAGACCACCACCCCGAAGCGCATTTCTCCGGGGTTTTGGAACATTGTGTGTGCCTGGCGGGAACAGCGAGTGGGAATGCTTGCAAACCGGCCTTTGGGGGCAGCCGGGGAGGTCCTCCATGGTCCCTGAGAGAACACCACCCCGAAGCGCTTTTCTCACGGTCTTGGGAGCATTGTGCGTGGCTGGCGGGAACAGCGGGCATGAGTGCTTGCAAACTGTCCTTTGGAGGCAGCCGGGGAGGTCTTCCAAGGGCCGGACTGATCACCACCCCAAAATGCTTTTCTCTCGGGCTTGGGAGCATTGTGCGCGGCTGTCGGGAACAACGGACATGAATGCTTGCAAACTGGCCTTTGGAGGCAGCCCGGGAGGTCTTCCAAGGGCCCGGAGAGAGCACCACCCCAAAATGCTTTTCTCCCGGGCTTGGGAGCATTGTGCGTGGCTGGCGGAAGCAGCGGGAATGAGTACTTACAAACCGGCCTTTGGAGGCAGCCGGGGAGGTCTTGAAAGTGCCCGGAGAGAGCACCACCCCGAAGCGCTTTTCTCCCGGGCTTGGGAACATTGTGCGCGGCTGGCGGGAACAGCAGGCAGGACTGCTTGCAAACTGGCCTTTGGAGGCAGCCGGGGAGGTCTTCCAAGGGCCCGGAGTGAGCACCACCCCAAAATGCTTTTCTCCCGGGCTTGGGAGCATTGTGCGCGGCTGGTGGGAACAACGGGCATGAGTGCTTGCAAACCGGCCTTTGGAGGCAGCCGGGGACGTCTTCCAAGGGCCCGGAGAGAGCACCACCCCAAAGCGCTTTTCTCCCGGGCTTGGGAGCATTGTGCGCGGCTGGTGGGAACAACGGGCATGAGTGCTTGCAAACCGGCCTTTGGAGGCAGCCGGGGACGTCTTCCAAGGGCCCGGAGAGAGCACCACCCCAAAATGCTTTTCTCCCGGGCTTGGGAGCATTGTACGCGGCTGGTGGGAACAGCGGACATGAGTGCTTGCAAACTGGCCATTGGAGGCAGCCGGGGAGGTCTTCCAAGGGCCCGGAGTGAGCACCACCCCAAAATGCTTTTCTCCCGGGCTTGGGAGCATTGTGCGTGGCTGGCGGGAACAGCAGGAAGGAGTCCTTGCAAACCGGCCTTTGGAGGCAGCCGGGGAGGTCTTCCAAGGGCCTGTAGAGAGCACCACCCCGAAGCGCTTTTCTCCCGCGCTTGGGAGCATTCTGCGCGGGTGGCGGGAACAGCAGGCAGGAGTGCTTGAAAACCGTCCTTTGGAGGCAGCCGGGGAGGTCTTCCAGGGCCCGGTGTGAGCACCACCCCAAAATGCTTTTCTCCCGGGCTTGGGAGCATTGTGCGTGGCTGGCGGGAACAGCAGGAAGGAGTCCTTGCAAACCGGCCTTTGGAGGCAGCCGGGGAGGTCTTCCAAGGGCCTGTAGAGAGCACCACCCCGAAGCGCTTTTCTCACGGGCTTGGGAGCATTGTGCGCGGGTGGCGGGAACAGCAGGCAGGAGTGCTTGAAAACCGGCCTTTGGAGGCAGCCGGGGAGGTCTTCCAAGGGCCGGGAGAGAGCACCACCCCGAAGCGCTTTTCTCCTAGGCTTGGGAGCATTGTGCGCGGATGACGGGAACAGCGGGCATGAGTGCTTGCAAACCAGCCTTTGGAGGCAGCCGGGGAGGTCTTCCAGCGGGAGAGTGCCAGTTGTTCTCAGAGGCCCCACAGGCCAGGGGCAGGACCCAGCAGTGTCCCTGCCTCTGGCAGCCTTGCCCAGACCTTCCTGGCCTCCGGGGGTACTACCCCACCAAGGGGCAGGCTGCGGGGCCTGGGTCCAGACATGCCCGGGCGCCTCCCCAGGCTCATCCCCGCTGGTGCCTTTCCCCTGGGCCTAGGCCTCGGTTGAGGCCTCCTTGGAGAGGAGGTTGCCGGCAGGGGCTGTCTGCACACTGCAAGGTGCTGGAGCTCAGAGGGCCTCGTCAGAGGGAAAGGACCAGCAAAGGGCTGGATGCCCAAGACCTCTTTGACCCAGCAGCCTCAGGGCAGCAGGGAGAGCAAGAGGCCCAACTTGCCCCTAGGTCGGCTCTACCCCGTCCCACACAGGCAGCCAGCCCAGCAGCAGCCTGGCAGTCTCTGGCTCCCCCGAACTCTCTGCCGGTGTAGGGGGCAGGAACAGACGTGTGCATGTCGTTCTGCCTTGGCCTGGGAGTGTGTTCCCCCTGCCTGTCCCCCAGGCTCAGGGGCAAGGGCCCGGAGAGAGCACCACCCCGAAGCGCTTTTCTCCCGGGCTTGGGAGCATTGTGCGTGCCTGGCGGGAACAGCGGGCGGGAGTGCTTGCAAACCGGCCTTTGGAGGCAGCCGGGGAGGTCTTCCAGCGGGAGAGTGCCGGTTGTGCTCAGACGCCCCACAGGCCAGGGGCAGGACCCAGCAGTGTCCCTGCCCCTGGCAGCCTTGCCCAGACCCTCCTGGCCTCCGGGGGTACTGCCCCACCAAGGGGCAGGCTGCGGGGACTGGGTCCAGACATGCCCGGGCGCCTCCCCAGGCTCATCCCCGCTGGTGCCTTTCCCCTGGGCCTAGGCCTCGGTTGAGGCCTCCTTGGAGAGGAGGTTGCTGGCAGGGGCTGTCTCCACACTGCAAGGTGCTGGAGCTCAGAGGGCCTCGTCAGAGGGAAGGGACCAGGAAGGGGCTGGATGCCCAAGACCTCTTTGGCCCAGCAGCCTCAGGGCAGCAGGGAGAGGAAGAGGCCCAACTTGCCCCTAGGTCGGCTCTGCCCCTTCCCACACAGGCGGCCAGCCCAGCAGCTGCCTGACAGACTCTGGCTCCCCCGAGCTCTCTGCCGGTGCAGGGGTCAGGAACAGACGTGTGCATGTGGTTCTGCGTTGGTCTGGGAGTGTGGACCCACTGCTTCGCCCCCATGCTCAGGGGCAAGGGCCCGGAGAGAGCACCACCCCGAAGCGCTTTTCTCCCGGGCTTGGGAGAATTGTGCGTGCCTGGCGGGAACAGCGGGCGGGAGTGTTGGCAAACCGGCCTTTGGAGGCAGCCGGGGAAGTCTTCCAGTGGGAGAGGGCCGGTTGTGCTCAGAGGCCCCACAGGCCAGGGGCAGGACCCAGCAGGGCCCCTGCCCGTGGCCAGCCTTGCCCAGACCTTCCTGGCTTCCGGGGGTACTGCCCCACCAAGGGGCAGGCTGCGTGGACTGGGTCCAGAGATGCCCGGGCGCCTCCCCAGGCTCATGCCCGCTGGTGCCTTTCCCCTGGGCCTAGGCCTCGGTTGAGGCCTCCTTGGAGAGGAGGTTGCTGGCAGGGGCTGTCTCCACACTGCAAGGTGCTGGAGCTCAGAGGGCCTCGTCAGAGGGAAGGGACAAGCAAGGGGCTGGATGCCCAAGATCTCTTTGACCCAGCAGCCTCAGGGCATCAGGGAGAGCAAGAGGCCCAACTTGCCCCTAGGTCGGCTCTGCCCCTTCCCACACAGGCGGCCAGCCCAGCAGCTGCCTGACAGACTTTGGCTCCCCCGAGCTCTCTGCCGGTGCATGGGGCAGGAACAGACGTGTGCATGTCGTTCTGCCTTGGCCTGGGACTGTGGACACCCTGCCTGGCCCACAGGCTCAGGGGCAAGGGCCCGGAGAGAGCACCACCCTGAAGCGCTTTTCTCCCGGGCTTGGGAGCATTGTGCACGCCTGCTGGGAACAGTGGGCGGGAGCGCTTGCAAACCGGCCTTTGGAGGCAGCCGGGGAGGTCTTCCAGTGGGAGAGGGCCGGTTGTGCTCAGAGGCCCCACAGGCCAGGGGCAGGACGCAGCAGGGCCCCTGCCCCTGGCCAGCCTTGCCCTGACCTTCCTGGCCTCCGGGGGTACTGCCCCACAAAGGGGCAGGCTGCGGGGACTGGGTCCAGACATGCTCAGGCGCCTCCCCTGGCTCATCCCCGCTGGTGCCTTTCCCCTGGGCCTAGGCCTCGGTTGAGGCCTCCTTGGAGAGGAGGTTGCTGGCAGGGGCTGTCTCCACACTGCAAGGTGCTGGAGCTCAGAGGGCCTCGTCAGAGGGAAGGGACCAGTAAGGGGCTGGATGCCCAAGACGTCTTTGGCCCAGCAGCCTCAGGGCAGCAGGGAGAGCAAGAGGCCCAACTTGCCCCTAGGTCGGCTCTGCCCCTTCCCACACAGGCGGCCAACCCAGCAGCTGCCTGTCAGACTCTGGCTCCCCCAAGCTCTCTGCCGGTGCAGGGGACAGGAACAGACGTGGGCATGTGGTTCTGCCTTGGCCAGGGAGTGTGTTCCCCGTGCCTTGCCCCCAGGCTCAGGGGCAAGGGCCCGGAGAGAGAACCACCCCAATGCGCTTTTCTCCCGGGCTTGGGAGCATTGTGCGAGCCTGGCATGAACAGCGGGCGGGAGTGTTAGCAAACAGGACTTTGGAGGCAGCCGGGGAGGTCTTCCAGTGGGAGAGGGCCGGTTGTGCTCAGAGGCCCCACAGGCCAGGGGCAGGACCCAGCAGGGCCCCTGACCCTGGCCAGCCTTGCCCAGACCTTCCTGGCCTCCGGGGGTACTGCCCCACCAAGGGGCAGGCTGCGGGGACTGGGTCCAGACATCCCCGGGCGCCTCCCCAGGCTCATCCCCGCTGGTGCCTTTCCCCTGGGCCTAGGCCTCGGTTGAGGCCTCCTTGGAGAGGAGGTTGCTGGCAGGGGCTGTCTCCACACTGCAAGGTGCTGGAGATCAGAGGGCCTCGTCAGAGGGAAGGGACCAGCAAAGGGCTGGATGCCCAAGACCTCTTTGACCCAGCAGCCTCAGGGCAGCAGGAAGAGCAAGAGGCCCAACTTGCCCCTAGGTCGGCTCTGCCCCGTCCCACACAGGCGGCCAGCCCAGCAGCAGCCTGGCAGTCTCTGGCTCCCCCGAGCTCTCTGCCGGTGTAGGGGGCAGGAACAGACGTGTGCATGTCGTTCTGCCTTGGCCTGGGAGTGTGTTCCCCCTGCCTGGCCCCCAGGCTCAGGGGCAAGGGCCCGGTGAGAGCACCACCCCGAAGCGCTTTTCTCCCGGGCTTGGGAGCATTGTGCGTGCCTGGCAGGAACAGCGGGCGGGAGTGCTTGCAAACCGGCCTTTCGAGGCAGACGGGGAGGTCTTCCAGCGGGAGAGTGCCGGTTGTGCTCAGACGCCCCACAGGCCAGGGGCAGGACCCAGCAGTGTCCCTGCCCCTGGCAGCCTTGCCCAGACCTTCCTGGCCTCCGGGGGTACTGCCCCACCAAGGGGCAGGCTGCGGGGACTGGGTCCAGACATGCCCGGGCGCCTCCCCAGGCTCATCCCCGCTGGTGCCTTTCCCCTGGGCCTAGGCCTCGGTTGAGGACTCCTTGGAGAGGAGGTTGCTGGCAGGGGCTGTCTCCACACTGCAAGGTGCTGGAGCTCAGAGGGCCTCGTCAGAGGGAAGGGACCAGCAAGGGGCTGGATGCCCAAGACCTCTTTGGCCCAGCAGCCTCAGGGCAGCAGGGAGAGCAAGAGGCCCAACTTGCCCCAGGTCGGCTCTGCCTATTCCCACACAGGCGGCCAGCCCAGCAGCTGCCTGACAGACTCTGGCTCCCCCGAGCTCTCTGCCGGTGCAGGGGGCAGATCAGACGTGTGCATGTGGTTCTGCCTTGTCCTGGGAGTGTGGACACCCTGCCTTGCCCCCAGGCTCAGGGGCAAGGGCCCGGAGAGAGCACCACCCTGAAGCGCTTTTCTCCCGGGCTTGGGAGCATTGTGCACGCCTGCTGGGAACAGTGGGCGGGAGCGCTTGCAAACCGGCCTTTGGAGGCAGCCGGGGAGGTCTTCCAGTGGGAGAGGGCCGGTTGTGCTCAGAGGCCCCACAGGCCAGGGGCAGGACGCAGCAGGGCCCCTGCCCCTGGCCAGCCTTGCCCAGACCTTCCTGGCCTCCGGGGGTACTGCCCCACCAAGGGGCAGGCTGCGGGGCCTGTGTCCAGACATGCCCGAGCGCCTCCCCAGGCTCATCCCCGCTGGTGCCTTTCCCCTGGGCCTAGGCCTCGGTTGAGGCCTCCTTGGAGAGGAGGTTGCTGGCAGGGGCTGTCTCCACACTGCAAGGTGCTGGAGCTCAGAGGGCCTCGTCAGAGGGAAGGGACCAGTAAGGGGCTGGATGCCCAAGACGTCTTTGGCCCAGCAGCCTCAGGGCAGCAGGGAGAGCAAGAGGCCCAACTTGCCCCTAGGGCGGCTCTGCCCCTTCCCACACAGGCGGCCAACTCAGCAGCTGCCTGACAGACTCTGGCTCCCCCAAGCTCTCTGCCGGTGCAGGGGACAGGAACAGACGTGGGCATGTGGTTCTGCCTTGGCCTGGGAGTGTGTTCCCCCTGCCTTGCCCCCAGGCTCAGGGGCAAGGGCCCGGAGAGAGCACCACCCCGAAGCGCTTTTCTCCCGGGCTTGGGAGCATTGTGCGAGCCTGGCGTGAACAGCGGGCGGGAGTGTTTGCAAACAGGACTTTGGAGGCAGGCGTGGAGGTCTTCCAGTGGGTGAGGGCCGGTTGTGCTCAGAGGCCTCACAGGCCAGGGGCAGGACCCAGCAGGTCCCCTGCCCCTGGCCAGCCTTGCCCAGACCTTCCTGGCCTCCGGGCGTACTGCCCCACCAAGGGGCAGGCTGCGGGGACTGGGTTCAGACATGCCTGGGCGCCTCCCCAGGCTCATCCCCGCTGGTGCCTTTCCCCTGGGCATAGGCCTCGGTTGATGCCTCCTTGGAGAGGAGGTTGCTGGCAGGGGCTGTCTCCACACTGCAAGGTGCTGGAGCTCAGAGGGCCTCGTCAGCGGGAAGGGACCAGCAAGGGGCTGGATGCCCAAGACCTCTTTGGCCCATCAGCCTCAGGGCAGCAGGGAGAGCAAGAGGCCCAACTTGCCCCTAGGTCGGCTCTGCCCCTTCCCACACAGGCAGCCAACCCAGCAGCTGCCTGATAGACTCTGGCTCCCCCGAGCTCTCTGCCGGTTCAGGGGTCAGGAACAGACGTGTGCATGTGGTTCTGCCTTGGTCTGGGAGTGTGGACCCACTGCCTGGACTCCAGGCTCTGGGGCAAGGGCCCGGAGAGAGCAACACCCCGAAGCGCTTTTCTCCTGGCCTTGGGAGCGTTGTGCGTGCCTGGCGGGAACAGTGGGCGGGAGTGTTGGCAAACCCGCCTTTGAAGGCAGCCGGGGAGGTCTTCCAGTGGGAGAGGGCCGGTTGTGCTCAGAGGCCCCACAGGCCAGGGGCAGGACCCAGCAGGGACCCTGCCCCTGGCCAGCCTTGCCCAGACCTTCCTGGCCTCCGGGGGTACTGCCCCACCAAGGGGCAGGCTGCGGGGACTGGGTCCAGACATGCCCGTGCGCCTCCACTGGCTCATCCCCGCTGGTGCCTTTCCCCTGGGCCTAGGCCTCGGTTGAGGCCTCCTTGGAGAGGAGGTTGCTGGCAGGGTCTGTCTCAACACTGCAAGGTGCTGGAGCTCAGAGGGCCTCGTCAGAGGGAAGGGACCAGCAAGGGGCTGGATGCTCAAGACCTCTTTGGCCCAGCAGCCTCAGGGCAGCAGGGAGAGCAAGAGGCCCAACTTGCCCCTAGGTCGGCTCTGCCCCTTCCCACACAGGCGGCCAGCCCAGCAGCTGCCTGACAGACTCTGGCTCCCCCCAGCTCTCTGCCGGTGGAGGGGGCAGGAACAGACGTGTGCATGTTGTTGTGCCTTGGCCTGGGACTGTGGATCCCCTGCCTGGCCCCCAGGCTCAGGGGCAAGGGCCCGGAGAGACCACCACCCCGAAGCGCTTTTCTCCCGGGCTTGGGAGCATTGTGCGCGCCTGGCGGGAACAGTGGGCGGGAGTGCTTCCAAACCGGCCTTTGGAGGCAGCCGGGGAGGTCTTCCAGTGGGAGAGGGCCGGTTGTGCTCAGAGGCCCCACAGGCCAGGGGCAGGACCCAGCAGAGCCCCTGCCCCTGGCCAGCCTTGCCCAGACCTTCCTGGCCTCCGGGGGTACTGCCCCACCAAGGGGCAGGCTGCGGGGACAGGGTCCAGACATGCCCGGGCGCCTCCCCTGGCTCAACCCCGCTGGTGCCTTTCCCCTGGGCCTAGGCCTCGGTTGAGGCCTCCTTGGAGAGAAGATTGCTGGCAGGGGCTGTCTCCACACTGCAAGGTGCTGGAGCTCAGAGGGCCTCGTCAGAGGGAAGGGACCAGTAAGAGGCTGGATGCCCAAGACGTCTTTGGCCCTGCAGCCTCAGGGCAGCAGGGAGAGCAAGAGGCCCAACTTGCCCCTAGGTCGGCTCTGCCCCTTCCCACACAGGCGGCCAGCCCAGCACCTGCCTGAGAGACTCTGGCTCCCCCGAGCTCTCTGCCGGTGCAGGGGACAGGAACAGACGTGTGCATGTGTTTCTGCCTTGGTCTGGGAGTGTGTTCCCCCTGCCTTGCCCACAGGCTCAGGGGCAAGTGCCCGGAGAGAGCACCACCCCGAAGCGCTTTTCTCCCGGGCTTGGGAGCATTGTGCGCGCCTGGCGGGAACAGTGGGCGGGAGTGCTTGCAAACCGGCCTTTGGAGGCAGCCGGGGAGGTCTTCCAGTGGGAGAGGGCCGGTTGTGCTCAGAGGCCCCACAGGCCATGGGGAGGACCCAGCAGGGCCCCTGCCCCTGGCCAGCCTTGCCCAGATCTTCCTGGCCTCCGGGGGTACTGCCCCACCAAGGGGCAGGCTGCGGGGACTGGGTCCAGACATGCCCGGGCGCCTCCCCAGGCTCATCCCCGCTGGTGCCTTTCCCCTGGGCCTAGGCCTCGGTTGAGGCCTCCTTGGAGAGGATGTTGCTGGCAGGGGCTGTCTCCACACTGCAAGGTGCTGGAGCTCAGAGGGCCTCGTCAGAGGGAAGGGACCAGCAAGGGGCTGGATGCCCAAGACCTCTTTGGCCCAGCAGCCTCAGGGCAGCAGGGAGAGGAAGAGGCCCAACTTGCCCCTAGGTCGGCTCTGCCCCTTCCCACACAGGCGGCCAGCCCAGCAGCTGCCTGACAGACTCTGGCTCCCCCGAACTCTCTGCCGGTGCAGGGGTCAGGAACAGACGTGTGCATGTGGTTCTGCCTTGGTCTGGGAGTGTGGACCAACTGCCTGGACCCCAGGCTCAGGGGCAAGGGCCCGAGGAGAGCACCACCCCGAAGCGCTTTTCTCCCGGGCTTGGGAACATTGTGCGTGCCTGGCGGGAACAGCGGGCGGGAGTGTTGGCAAACTGGCCTTTGGAGGGAGCCGGGGAGTTCTTCCAGTGGGAGAGGGCCGGTTGTGCTCAGAGGCCCCACAGGCCAGGGGCAGGACCCAGCAGGGCCCCTGCCCCTGGACAGCCTTGCCCAGACCTTCCTGGCCTCCGGGGGTACTGCCCCACCAAGGGGCAGGCTGCGGGGACTGGGTCCAGACATGCCCGGGCGCCTCCCCAGGCTCATCCCCGCTGGTGCCTTTCCCCTGGGCCTAGGCCTCGGTTGAGGCCTCCTTGGAGAGGAGGTTGCTGGCAGGGGCTGTCTCCACACTGCAAGGTGCTGGAGCTCAGAGGGCCTCGTCAGAGGGAAGGGACCAGCAAGGGGCTGGATGCCCAAGACCTCTTTGGCCCAGCAGCCTCAGGGCAGCAGGGAGAGCAAGAGGCCCAACTTGCCCCTAGGTCGGCTCTGCCACTTCCCACACAGGCGGCCAGCCCAGCAGCTGCCTGACAGACTCTGGCTCCCCCGAGCTCTCTGCCGGTGCAGGGGGCAGGTCAGACGTGTGCATGTGGTTCTGCCTTGGCTTGGGAGTGTGGACACCCTGCCTTGCCCCAGGCTCAGGGGCAAGGGCCCAGAGAGAGCACCACCCTGAAGCGCTTTTCTTCCGGGCTTAGGAGCATTGTGCCCGCCTGCTGGTAACAGTGGCCGGGAGCGCTTGCAAACCGGCCTTTGGAGGCAGCCGGGGAGGTCTTCCAGTGGGAGAGGGCCGGTTGTGCTCAGAGGCCCCACAGGCCAGGGGCAGGACCCAGCAGGGCCCCTGCCCCTGGCCAGTCTTACCCAGACCTTCCTGGCCTCCGGGGGTACTGCCCCACCAAGGGGCAGGCTGCGGGGACTGGGTCCAGACATGCTCGGGCGCCTCCCCTGGCTCATCCCCGCTGGTGCCTTTCCCCTGGGCCTAGGCCTCGGTTGAGGCCTCCTTGGAGAGGAGGTTGCTGGCAGGGGCTGTCTCCACACTGCAAGGTGCTGGAGCTCAGAGGGCCTCGTCAGAGGGAAGGGCCAGTAAGGGGCTGGATGCCCAAGACGTCTTTGGCCCAGCAGCCTCAGGGCAGCAGGGAGAGCAAGAGGCCCAACTTGCCCCTAGGGCGGCTCTGCCCCTTCCCACACAGGCGGCCAACCCAGCAGCTGCCTGACAGACTCTGGCTCCCCCAAGCTCTCTGCCGGTGCAGGGGACAGGAACAGACGTGGGCATGTGGTTCTGCCTTGGCCTGGGAGTGTGTTCCCCATGCCTTGCCCCCAGGCTCAGGGGCAAGGGCCCGGAGAGAGCACCACCCCGAAGCGCTTTTCTCCCGGGCTTGGGAGCATTGTGCAAGTCTGGCGTGAACAGCGGGTGGGAGTGTTGGCAAACAGGACTTTGGAGGCAGCCGGGGAGGTCTTCCAGTGGGAGAGGGCCGGTTGTGCTCAGAGGCCCCACAGGCCAGGGGCAGGACCCAGCAGGTCCCCTGCCCCTGGCCAGCCTTTCCCAGACCTTCCTGGCCTCCGGGGGTACTGCCCCACCAAGGGGCAGGCTGCGGGGACTGGGTCCAGACATGCCCGGGCGCCTCCCCAGGCTCATCCCCGCTGGTGCCTTTCCCCTGGTCCTAGGTCTCGGTTGAGGCCTCCTTGGAGAGGAGGTTGCTGGCAGGGGCTGTCTCCACACTGCAAGGTGCTGGAGCTCAGAGGGCCTCATCAGAGGGAAGGGACCAGTAAGGGGCTGGATGCCCAAGACGTCTTTGGCCCAGCAGCCTCAGGGCAGCAGGGAGAGCAAGAGGCCCAACTTGCCCCTAGGTCGGCTCTGCCCCTTCCCACAAAGGCGGCCAGCCCAGCAGCTGCCTGACAGACTCTGGCTCCCCCGAGCTCTCTGCCGGTGCAGGGGTCAGGAACAGACGTGTGCATGTGGTTCTGCCTTGGCCTGGGAGTGTGTTCCCCCTGCCTGGCCCCCAGGCTCAGGGGCAAGGACCCGGAAAGAGCACCACCCCGAAGCGCTTTTCTCCCGGGCTTGGGAGCATTGTGCGCACTTGGTGGGAACAGTGGGCGGGAGTGCGTGCAAAACGGCCTTTGGAGGCAGCCGGGGAGGTCTTCCAGTGGGAGAGGGCCGGTTGTGCTCAGAGGCCCCACAGGCCAGGGGCAGGACCCAGCAGGTCCCCTGCCCCTGGCCAGCCTTTCCCAGACCTTCCTGGCCTCCGGGGGTACTGCCCCACCAAGGGGCAGGCTGCGGGGACTGGGTCCAGACATGCCCGGGCGCCTCCCCAGGCTCATCCCCGCTGGTGCTTTTCCCCTGGGCCTAGGCCTCGGTTGAGGCCTCCTTGGAGAGGAGATTGCTGGCAGGTGCTGTCTCCACACTGCAAGGTGCTGGAGCTCAGAGGGCCTCGTCAGAGGGAAGGGACCAGCAAAGGGCTGGATGCCCAAGACGTCTTTGGCCCAGCAGCCTCAGGGCAGCAGGGAGAGCAAGAGGCCCAACTTGCCCCTAGGTCGGCTCTGCCCCTTCCCACACAGGCGGCCAGCCCAGCACCTGCCTGAGAGACTCTGGCTCCCCCGAGCTCTCTGCCGGTGTAGGGGGCAGGAACAGACGTGTTCATGTCGTTCTGTCTTGGCCTGGGAGTGTGTTCCCCCTGCCTGGCCCGCAGGCTTAGGGGCAAGGGCCCGGAGAGAGCACCACCCCGAAGCGCTTTTCTCCCGGGCTTGGGAGCATTGTGCGTGCCTGGCGGGAACAGCGGGCGGGAGTGCTTGCAAACCGTCCTTTGGAGGCAGACGGGGAGGTCTTCGAGCGCGAGAGTGCCGGTTGTGCTCAGACATCCAACAGGCCAGGGGCAGGACCCAGCACTGTCCCTGCCCCTGGCAGCCTTGCACAGACCTTCATGGCCTCCGGGGGTACTGCCCCACCAAGGGGCAGGCTGCGGGGACTGGGTCCAGACATGCCCGGGCGCCTCCCCAGGCTCATCCCCGCTGGTGTCTTTCCCCTAGGCCTAGGCCTCGGTTGAGGCCTCATTGGAGAGGAGGTTGCTGGCAGGGGCTGTCTCCACAATGCAAGGTGCTGGAGCTCAGAGGGCCTCGTCAGAGGGAAGGGACCAGCAAGGGGCTGGATGCCCAAGACCTCTTTGGCCCAGCAGCCTCAGGGCAGCAGGGAGAGGAAGAGGCCCAACTTGCCCCTAGGTCGGCTCTAACCCTTCCCACACAGGCGGCCAGCCCAGCACCTGCCTGACAGACTCTGGCTCCCCAGAGCTCTCTGCCGGTGCAGGGGTCAGGAACAGACGTGTGCATGTGGTTCTGCCTTGGTCTGGGAGTGTGGACCCACTGCCTGGCCCCCAGGCTCAGGGGCAAGGGCCCGGAGAGAGCACCACCCCGAAGCGCTTTTCTCCCGGGCTTGGGAGCATTGTGCGAGCCTGGCGTGAACAGCGGGCGGGAGTGTTTGCAAACAGGACTTTGGAGGCAGCTGGGGAGGTCTTCCAGTGGGAGAGGGCCGGTTGTGCTCAGAGGCCTCACAGGCCAGGGGCAGGACCCAGCAGGGCCCCTGCCCCTGGCCAGCCTTGCCCAGACCTTCCTGGCCTCCGGGGGTACTGCCCCACCAAGGGGCAGGCTGCGGGGACTGGGTCCAGACATGTCCGTGCGCCTCCCCAGGATCATCCCCGCTGGTGCTTTTCCCCTGGGCGTAGGCCTCGGTTGAGGCCTCTTTGGAGAGGAGGTTGCTGGCAGGGGCTGTCTCCACACTGCAAGGTGCTGGAGCTCAGAGGGCCTCGTCAGAGGGAAGGGACCAGCAAAGGGCTGGATGCCCAAGACCTCTTTGACCCAGCAGCCTCAGGGCAGCAGGGAGAGCAAGAGGCCCAACTTGCCCCTAGGTCGGCTCTGCCCCTTCCCACACAGGCGGCCAGCCCAGCAGCTGCCTGACAGACTGTGGCTCCCCCGAGCTCTCTGCCGGTGCATGGGGCAGGAACAGACGTGTGCATGTCGTTCTGCCTTGGCCTGGGAGTGTGGACACCCTGCCTGGCCCCCAGGCTCAGGGGAAAGGGCCCGGAGAGAGCACCACCCCGAGGCGATTTTCTCCCGGGCTTGGGAGCGTTGTGCGCCCTTGGTTGGAACAGTGGGCGGGAGTGCTTGCAAACCGGCCTTTGGAGGCAGCCGGGGACGTCTTCCAGTGGGAGAGGGACGGTTGTGCTCAGAGGCCCCACAGGCCAGGGGCAGGACCCAGCAGGTCCCCTGCCCCTGGCCAACCTTTCCCAGACCTTCCTCGCCTCCGGGGGTACTGCCCCACCAAGGGGCAGGCTGCGGGGACTGGGTCCATACATGCCCGGGCGCCTCCCCAGGCTCATCCCCGCTGGTGCCTTTCCCCTGTGCCTAGGCCTCGGTTGATGCCTCCTTGGAGAGGAGGTTGCTGGCAGGGGCTGTCTCCACACTGCAAGGTGCTGGAGCTCAGAGGGCCTCGTCAGAGGGAAGGGACCAGCAAGGGGTTGGATGCCCAAGACCTCTTTGGCCAAGCAGCCTCAGGGCAGCAGGGAGGGCAAGAGGCCCAACTTGCCCCTAGGTCGGCTCTGCCACTTCCCACACAGGCGGCCAGCCCAGCAGCTGCCTGACAGACTCTGGCTCCCCCGAGCTCTCTGCCGGTGCAGGGGGCAGGAACAGACGTGTGCATGTGGTTCTGACTTAGCCTGGGAGTGTGGACACCGTGCCTTGCCCCCAGGCTCAGGGGCAAGGGCCCGGAGAGAGCACCACCCTGAAGCGCTTTTCTCCCGGGCTTGGGAGCATTGTGCACGCCTGCTGGGAACAGTGGGCGGGAGCGCTTGCAAACCGGCCTTTGGAGGCAGCCGGGGAGGTCTTCCAGTGGGAGAGGGCCGGTTGTGCTCAGAGGCCCCACAGGCCAGGGGCAGGACGCAGCAGGGCCCCTGCCCCTGGCCAGCCTTACCCAGACCTTCCTGGCCTCCGGGGGTACTGCCCCACCAAGGGGCAGGCTGCGGGGACTGGGTCCAGACATGCTCGGGCGCCTCCCCTGGCTCATCCCCGCTGGTGCCTTTCCCCTGGGCCTAGGCCTCGGTTGAGGCCTCCTTGGAGAGGAGGTTGCTGGCAGGGGCTGTCTCCACACTGCAAGGTGCTGGAGCTCAGAGGGCCTCGTCAGAGGGAAGGGACCAGTAAGGGGCTGGATGCCCAAGACGTCTTTGGCCCAGCAGCCTCAGGGCAGCAGGGAGAGCAAGAGGCCCAACTTGCCCCTAGGTCGGCTCTGCCCCTTCCCACACAGGCGGCCAACCCAGCAGCTGCCTGCCAGACTCTGGCTCCCCCAAGCTCTCTGCCGGTGCAGGGGACAGGAACAGACGTGGGCATGTGGTTCTGCCTTGGCCAGGGAGTGTGTTCCCCGTGCCTTGCCCCCAGGCTCAGGGGCAAGGGCCCGGAGAGAGAACCACCCCAATGCGCTTTTCTCCCGGGCTTGGGAGCATTGTGCGAGCCTGGCGTGAACAGCGGGTGGGAGTGTTAGCAAACAGGACTTTGGAGGCACCCGGGGAGGTCTTCCAGTGGGAGAGGGCCGGTTGTGCTCAGAGGCCCCACAGGCCAGGGGCAGGACCCAGCAGGGCCCCTGACCCTGGCCAGCCTTGCCCAGACCTTCCTGGCCTCCGGGGGTACTGCCCCACCAAGGGGCAGGCTGCGGGGACTGGGTCCAGACATCCCCGGGCGCCTCCCCAGGCTCATCCCCGCTGGTGCCTTTCCCCTGGGCCTAGGCCTCGGTTGAGGCCTCCTTGGAGAGGAGGTTGCTGGCAGGGGCTGTCTCCACACTGCAAGGTGCTGGAGATCAGAGGGCCTCGTCAGAGGGAAGGGACCAGCAAAGGGCTGGATGCCCAAGACCTCTTTGACCCAGCAGCCTCAGGGCAGCAGGGAGAGCAAGAGGCCCAACTTGCCCCTAGGGCGGCTCTGCCCCTTCCCACACAGGCGGCCAGCCCAGCAGCAGCCTGGCAGTCTCTGGCTCCCCCGAGCTCTCTGCCGGTGTAGGGGGCAGGAACAGACGTGTGCATGTCGTTCTGCCTTGGCCTGGGAGTGTGTTCCCCCTGCCTGGCCCCCAGGCTCAGGGGCAAGGGCCCGGTGAGAGCACCACCCCGAAGCGCTTTTCTCCCGGGCTTGGGAGCATTGTGCGTGCCTGGCGGGAACAGCGGGCGGGAGTGCTTGCAAACCGGCCTTTCGAGGCAGACGGGGAAGTCTTCCAGCGGGAGAGTGCCGGTTGTGCTCAGACGCCCCACAGGCCAGGGGCAGGACCCAGCAGTGTCCCTGCCCCTGGCAGCCTTGCCCAGACCTTCCTGGCCTCCGGGGGTACTGCCCCACCAAGGGGCAGGCTGCGGGGACTGGGTCCACACATGCCCGGGCGCCTCCCCAGGCTCATCCCCGCTGGTGCCATTCCCCTGGGCCTAGGCCTCGGTTGAGGACTCCTTGGAGAGGAGGTTGCTGGCAGGTGCTGTCTCCACACTGCAAGGTGCTGGAGCTCAGAGGGCCTCGTCCGAGGGAAGGGACCAGCAAGGGGCTGGATGCCCAAGACCTCTTTGGCCCAGAAGCCTCAGGGCAGCAGGGAGAGCAAGAGGCCCAACTTGCCCCTAGGTCGGCTCTGCCCCTTCCCACACAGGCGGCCAGCCCAGCAGCTGCCTGACAGACTCTGGCTCCCCCGAGCTCTCTGCCGGTGCAGGGGGCAGATCAGACGTGTGCATGTGGTTCTGCCTTGGTCTGGGAGTGTGGACCCACTGCCTGGACCCCAGGCTCAGGGGCAAGGGCCCGGAGAGAGCAACACCCCGAAGCGCTTTTCTCCTGGCCTTGCGAGCGTTGTGCTTGCCTGGCGGGAACAGCGGGCGGGAGTGTTGGCAAACCCGCCTTTGAAGGCAGCCGGGAAGGTCTTCCAGTGGGAGAGGGCCGGTTGTGCTCAGAGGCCCCACAGGCCAGGGGCAGGACCCAGCAGGGACCCTGCCCCTGGCCAGCCTTGCCCAGACCTTCCTGGCCTCCGGGGGTACTGCCCCACCAAGGGGCAGGCTGCGGGGACTGGGTCCTGATATGCCCGTGCGCCTCCACTGGCTCATCCCCGCTGGTGCCTTTCCCCTGGGCCTAGGCTTCGGTTGAGGCCTCCTTGGAGAGGAGGTTGCTGGCAGGGTCTGTCTGCACACTGCAAGGTGCTGGAGCTCAGAGGGCCTCGTCAGAGGGAAGGGACCAGCAAGGGGCTGGATGCCCAAGACCTCTTTGGCACAGCAGCCTCAGGGCAGCAGGGAGAGCAAGAGGCCCAACTTGCCCCTAGGTCGGCTCTGCCCCTTCCCACACAGGCGGCCAGCCCAGCAGCTGCCTGACAGACTCTGGCTCCCCCGAGCTCTCTGCCGGTGCAGGGGACAGGAACAGACGTGTGCATGTGTTTCTGCCTTGGTCTGGGAGTGTGTTCGCCCTGCCTTGCCCACAGGCTCAGGGGCAAGGGCCCGGAGAGAGCACCACCCCGAAGCGCTTTTCTCCCGGGCTTGGGAGCATTGTGCGCGCCTGGCGGGAACAGTGGGCGGGAGTGCTTGCAAACCGGCCTTTGGAGGCAGCCGGGGAGGTCTTCCAGTGGGAGAGGGCCGGTTGTGCTCAGAGGCCCCACAGGCCATGGGGAGGACCCAGCAGGGCCCCTGCCCCTGGCCAGCCTTGCCCAGATCTTCCTGGCCTCCGGGGGTACTGCCCCACCAAGGGGCAGGCTGCGGGGACTGGGTCCAGACATGCCCGGGCGCCTCCCCAGGCTCATCCCCGCTGGTGCCTTTCCCCTGGGCCTAGGCCTCGGTTGAGGCCTCCTTGGAGAGGATGTTGCTGGCAGGGGCTGTCTCCACACTGCAAGGTGCTGGAGCTCAGAGGGCCTCGTCAGAGGGAAGGGACCAGCAAGGGGCTGGATGCCCAAGACCTCTTTGGCCCAGCAGCCTCAGGGCAGCAGGGAGAGGAAGAGGCCCAACTTGCCCCTAGGTCGGCTCTGCCCCTTCCCACACAGGCGGCCAGCCCAGCAGCTGCCTGACAGACTCTGGCTCCCCCGAACTCTCTGCCGGTGCAGGGGTCAGGAACAGACGTGTGCATGTCGTTCTGCCTTGGTCTGGGAGTGTGGACCAACTGCCTGGACCCCAGGCTCAGGGGCAAGGGCCCGAGGAGAGCACCACCCCGAAGCGCTTTTCTCCCGGGCTTGGGAGCATTGTGCGTGCCTGGCGGGAACAGCGGGCGGGAGTGTTGGCAAACTGGCCTTTGGAGGGAGCCGGGGAGTTCTTCCATTGGGAGAGGGCCGGTTGTGCTCAGAGGCCCCATAGGCCAGGGGCAGGACCCAGCAGGGCCCCTGCCCCTGGCCAGCCTTGCCCAGACCTTCCTGGCCTCCGGGGGTACTGCCCCACCAAGGGGCAGGCTGCGGGGACTGGGTCCAGACATGCCCGGGCGCCTCCCCAGGCTCATTCCCGCTGGTGCCTTTCCCCTGGGCCTAGGCCTCGGTTGAGGCCTCCTTGGAGAGGAGGTTGCTGGCAGGGGCTGTCTCCACACTGCAAGGTGCTGGAGCTCAGAGGGCCTCGTCAGAGGGAAGGGACCAGCAAGGGGCTGGATGCCCAAGACCTCTATGGCCCAGCAGCCTCAGGGCAGCAGGGAGAGCAAGAGGCCCAACTTGCCCCTAGGTCGGCTCTGCCCCTTCCCACACAGGCGGCCAGCCCAGCAGCTGCCTGACAGACTCTGGCTCCCCCGAGCTCTCTGCCGGTGCAGGGGGCAGATCAGACGTGTGCATGTGGTTCTGCCTTGGCCTGGGAGTGTGGACACCCTGCCTTGCCCCCAGGCTCAGGGGCAAGGGCCCAGAGAGAGCACCACCCCGAAGCGCTTTTCTCCCGGGCTTGGGAGCATTGTGCAAGTCTGGCGTGAACAGCGGGTGGGAGTGTTGGCAAACAGGACTTTGGAGGCAGCCGGGGAGGTCTTCCAGTGGGAGAGGGCCGGTTGTGCTCAGAGGCCCCACAGGCCAGGGGCAGGACCCAGCAGGTCCCCTGCCCCTGGCCAGCCTTTCCCAGACCTTCCTGGCCTCCGGGGGTACTGCCCCACCAAGGGGCAGGCTGCGGGGACTGGGTCCAGACATGCCCGGGCGCCTCCCCAGGCTCATCCCCGCTGGTGCCTTTCCCCTGGTCCTAGGTCTCGGTTGAGGCCTCCTTGGAGAGGAGGTTGCTGGCAGGGGCTGTCTCCACACTGCAAGGTGCTGGAGCTCAGAGGGCCTCGTCAGAGTGAAGGGACAAGCAAAGGGCTGGATGCCCAAGACCTCTTTGGCCCAGCAGCCTCAGGGCAGCAGGGAGAGCAAGAGGCCCAACTTGCCCCTAGGTCGGCTCTGCCCCTTCCCACAAAGGCGGCCAGCCCAGCAGCTGCCTGACAGACTCTGGCTCCCCCGAGCTCTCTGCCGGTGCAGGGGTCAGGAACAGACGTGTGCATGTGGTTCTGCCTTGGCCTGGGACTGTGGACCCCCTGCCTGGCCCCCAGGCTCAGGGGAAAGGGCCCGGAGAGCGCACCACCCCGAAGCGCTTTTCTCCCGGGCTTGGGAGCATTGTGCGCGCTTGGTGGGAACAGTGGGCGGGAGTGCGTGCAAAACGGCCTTTGGAGGCAGCCGGGGAGGTCTTCCAGTGGGAGAGGGCCGGTTGTGCTCAGAGGCCCCACAGGCCAGGGGCAGGACCCAGCAGGTCCCCTGCCCCTGGTCAGCCTTGCCCAGACCTTCCTGGCCTCCAGGGGTACTGCCCCACCAAGGGGCAGGCTGCGGGGACTGGGTCCAGACATGCCCGGGAGCCTCCCCAGGCTCATCCCCGCTGGTGCCTTTCCCCTGGGCCTAGGCCTCGGTTGAGGCCTCCTTGGAGAGGAGATTGCTGGCAGGTGCTGTCTCCACACTGCAAGGTGCTGGAGCTCAGAGGGCCTCGTCAGAGGGAAGGGACCAGCAAAGGGCTGGATGCCCAAGACGTCTTTGGCCCAGCAGCCTCAGGGCAACAGGGAGAGCAAGAGGCCCAACTTGCCCCTAGGTCGGCTCTGCCCCTTCCCACACAGGCGGCCAGCCCAGCACCTGCCTGAGAGACTCTGGCTTCCCCGAGCTCTCTGCCGGTGTAGGGGGCAGGAACAGACGTGTTCATGTCGTTCTGTCTTGGCCTGGGAGTGTGTTCCCCCTGCCTGGCCCGCAGGCTTAGGGGCAAGGGCCCGGAGAGAGCACCACCCCGAAGCGCTTTTCTCCCGGGCTTGGGAGCATTGTGCGAGCCTGGCGTGAACAGCGGGCGGGAGTGTTTGCAAACCGGCCTTTGGAGGCAGCCGTGGAGGTCTTCCAGTGGGAGAGGGCCGGTTGTGCTCAGAGGCCTCACAGGCCAGGGGCAGGACCCAGCAGGTCCCCTGCCCCTGGCCAGCCTTGCCCAGACCTTCCTGGCCTCCGGGGGTACTGCCCCACCAAGGGGCAGGCTGCGGGGACTGGGTCCAGACATGCCCGGGCGCCTCCCCAGGCTCATCCCCGCTGGTGCCTTTCCCCTGGGCATAGGCCTCGGTTGATGCCTCCTTGGAGAGGAGGTTGCTGGCAGGGGCTGTCTCCACACTGCAAGGTGCTGGAGCTCAGAGGGCCTCGTCAGAGGGAAGGGACCAGCAAGGGGCTGGATGCCCAAGACCTCTTTGGCCCAGCAGCCTCAGGGCAGCAGGGAGAGCAAGAGGCCCAACTTGCCCCTAGGTCGGCTCTGCCCCTTCCCACACAGGCAGCCAACCCAGCAGCTGCCTGATAGACTCTGGCTCCCCCGAGCTCTCTGCCGGTTCAGGGGTCAGGAACAGACGTGTGCATGTGGTTCTGCCTTGGTCTGGGAGTGTGGACCCACTGCCTGTACCCCAGGCTCAGGGGCAAGGGCCCGGAGAGAGCAACACCCCGAAGCGCTTTTCTCCTGGCCTTGGGAGCGTTGTGCGTGCCTGGCGGGAACAGCGGGCGGGAGTGTTGGCAAACCCGCCTTTGAAGGCAGCCGGGGAGGTCTTCCAGTGGGAGAGGGCCGGTTGTGCTCAGAGGCCCCACAGGCCAGGGGCAGGACCCAGCAGGGACCCTGCCCCTGGCCAGCCTTGCCCAGACCTTCCTGGCCTCCGGGAGTACTGCCCCACCAAGGGGCAGGCTGCGGGGACTGGGTCCTGATATGCCCGTGTGCCTCCACTGGCTCATCCCCGCTGGTGCCTTTCCCCTGGGCCTAGGCCTCGGTTGAGGCCTCCTTGGAGAGGAGGTTGCTGGCAGGGGATGTCTCCACACTGCAAGGTGCTGGAGCTCAGAGGGCCTCGTCAGAGGGAAGGGACCAGCAAGGGGCTGGATGCCCAAGACCTCTTTGGCACAGCAGCCTCAGGGCAGCAGGGAGAGGAAGAGGCCCAACTTGCCCCTAGGTCGGCTCTGCCCCTTCCCAAACAGGCGGCCAGCCCAGCAGCTGCCTGACAGACTCTGGCTCCCCCCAGCTCTCTGCCGGTGGAGGGGGCAGGAACAGACGTGTGCATGTTGTTGTGCCTTGGCCTGGGACTGTGGACCCCCTGCCTGGCCCCCAGGCTCAGGGGCAAGGGCCCGGAGAGACCACCACCCCGAAGCGCTTTTCTCCCGGGCTTGGGAGCATTGTGCGCGCCTGGCGGGAACAGTGGGCGGGAGTGCTTGCAAACCGGCCTTTGGAGGCAGCCGGGGAGGTCTTCCAGTGGGAGAGGGCCGGTTGTGCTCAGAGGCCCCACAGGCCAGGGGCATGACCCAGCAGGGCCCCTGCCCCTGGCCAGCCTTGCCCAGACCTTCCTGGCCTCCGGGGCTACTGCCCCACCAAGGGGCAGGCTGCGGGGACAGGGTCCAGACATGCCCGGGCGCCTCCCCTGGCTCAACCCCGCTGGTGCCTTTCCCCTGGGCCTAGGCCTCGGTTGAGGCCTCCTTGGAGAGGAGGTTGCTGGCAGGGGCTGTCTCCACACTGCAAGGTGCTGGAGCTCAGAGGGCCTCGTCAGAGTGAAGGGACAAGCAAAGGGCTGGATGCCCAAGACCTCTTTGGCCCAGCAGCCTCAGGGCAGCAGGGAGAGCAAGAGGCCCAACTTGCCCCTAGGTCGGCTCTGCCCCTTCCCACAAAGGCGGCCAGCCCAGCAGCTGCCTGACAGACTCTGGCTCCCCCGAGCTCTCTGCCGGTGCAGGGGTCAGGAACAGACGTGTGCATGTGGTTCTGCCTTGGCCTGGGACTCTGGACCCCCTGCCTGGCCCCCAGGCTCAGGGGCAAGGGCCCGGAGAGAGCACCACCCCGAAGCGCTTTTCTCCCGGGCTTGGGAGCATTGTGCGCGCGTGGTGGGAACAGTGGGCGGGAGTGCGTGCAAAACGGCCTTTGGAGGCAGCCGGGGAGGTCTTCCAGTGGGAGAGGGCCGGTTGTGCTCAGAGGCCCCACAGGCCAGGGGCAGGACCCAGCAGGTCCCCTGCCCCTGGTCAGACTTGCCCAGACCTTACTGGCCTCCAGGGGTACTGCCCCACCAAGGGGCAGGCTGCGGGGACTGGGTCCAGACATGCCCGGGCGCCTCCCCAGGCTCATCCCCGCTGGTGCCTTTCCCCTGGGCCTAGGCCTCGGTTGAGGCCTCCTTGGAGAGGAGATTGCTGGCAGGTGCTGTCTCCACACTGCAAGGTGCTGGAGCTCAGAGGGCCTCGTCAGAGGGAAGGGACCAGCAAAGGGCTGGATGCCCAAGACGTCTTTGGCCCAGCAGCCTCAGGGCAACAGGGAGAGCAAGAGGCCCAACTTGCCCCTAGGTCGGCTCTGCCCCTTCCCACACAGGCGGCCAGCCCAGCACCTGCCTGAGAGACTCTGGCTCCCCCGAGCCTTCTGCCGGTGTAGGGGGCAGGAACAGACGTGTTCATGTCATTCTGTCTTGGCCTGGGAGTGTGTTACCCCTGCCTGGCCCGCAGGCTTAGGGGCAAGGGCCCGGAGAGAGCACCACCCCGAAGCGCTTTTCTCCCGGGCTTGGGAGCATTGTGCGAGCCTGGCGTGAACAGCGGGCGGGAGTGTTTGCAAACAGGACTTTGGAGGCATCCGTGGAGGTCTTCCAGTGGGAGAGGGCCGGTTGTGCTCAGAGGCCTCACAGGCCAGGGGCAGGACCCAGCAGGTCCCCTGCCCCTGGCCAGCCTTGCCCAGACCTTCCTGGCCTCCGGGGGTACTGCCCCACCAAGGGGCAGGCTGCGGGGACTGGGTCCAGACATGCCCGGGCGCCTCCCCAGGATCATCCCCGCTGGTGCCTTTCCCCTGGGCATAGGCCTCGGTTGATGCCTCCTTGGAGAGGAGGTTGCTGGCAGGGGCTGTCTCCACACTGCAAGGTGCTGGAGCTCAGAGGGCCTCGTCAGAGGGAAGGGACCAGCAAGGGGCTGGATGCCCAAGACCTCTTTGGCCCAGCAGCCTCAGGGCAGCAGGGAGAGCAAGAGGCCCAACTTGCCCCTAGGTCGGCTCTGCCCCTTCCCACACAGGCAGCCAACCCAGCAGCTGCCTGATAGACTCTGGCTCCCCCGAGCTCTCTGCCGGTGCAGGGGTCAGGAACAGACGTGTGCATGTGGTTCTGCCTTGGTCTGGGAGTGTGGACCCACTGCCTGGACCCCAGGCTCAGGGGCAAGGGCCCGGAGAGAGCAACACCCCGAAGCGCTTTTCTCCTGGCCTTGGGAGCGTTGTGCGTGCCTGGCGGGAACAGCGGGCGGGAGTGTTGGCAAACCCGCCTTTGAAGGCAGCCGGGGAGGTCTTCCAGTGGGAGAGGGCCGGTTGTGCTCAGAGGCCCCACAGGCCAGGGGCAGGACCCAGCAGGGACCCTGCCCCTGGCCAGCCTTGCCCAGACCTTCCTGGCCTCCGGGGGTACTGCCCCACCAAGGGGCAGGCTGCGGGGACTGGGTCCTGATATGCCCGTGTGCCTCCACTGGCTCATCCCCGCTGGTGCCTTTCCCCTGGGCCTAGGCCTCGGTTGAGGCCTCCTTGGAGAGGAGGTTGCTGGCAGGGGCTGTCTCCACACTGCAAGGTGCTGGAGCTCAGAGGGCCTCGTCAGAGGGAAGGGACCAGCAAGGGGCTGGATGCCCAAGACCTCTTTGGCACAGCAGCCTCAGGGCAGCAGGGAGAGGAAGAGGCCCAACTTGCCCCTAGGTCGGCTCTGCCCCTTCCCACACAGGCGGCCAGCCCAGCAGCTGCCTGACAGACTCTGGCTCCCCCCAGCTCTCTGCCGGTGGAGGGGGCAGGAACAGACGTGTGCATGTTGTTGTGCCTTGGCCTGGGACTGTGGACCCCCTGCCTGGCCCCCAGGCTCAGGGGCAAGGGCCCGGAGAGACCACCACCCCGAAGCGCTTTTCTCCCGGGCTTGGGAGCATTGTGCGCGCCTGGCGGGAACAGCGGGCGGGAGTGCTTGCAAACTGTCCTTTGGAGGCAGCCGGGGAGGTCTTCCAAGGGCCGGACTGATCACCACCCCAAAATGCTTTTCTCTCGGGCTTGGGAGCATTGTGCGCGGCTGTCGGGAACAACGGACATGAATGCTTGCAAACCGGCCTTTGGAGGCAGCCCGGGAGGTCTTCCAAGGGCCCGGAGAGAGCACCACCCCAAAATGCTTTTCTCCCGGGCTTGGGAGCATTGTGCGTGGCTGGCGGAAGCAGCGGGAATGAGTACTTACAAACCGGCCTTTGGAGGCAGCCGGGGAGGTCTTGAAAGTGCCCGGAGAGAGCACCACCCCGAAGCGCTTTTCTCCCGGGCTTGGGAACATTGTGCGCGGCTGGCGGGAACAGCAGGCAGGACTGCTTGCAAACTGGCCTTTGGAGGCAGCCGGGGAGGTCTTCCAAGGGCCCGGAGTGAGCACCACCCCAAAATGCTTTTCTCCCGGGCTTGGGAGCATTGTGCGCGGCTGGTGGGAACAACGGGCATGAGTGCTTGCAAACCGGCCTTTGGAGGCAGCCGGGGAGGTCTTCCAGTGGGAGAGGGCCGGTTGTGCTCAGAGGCCCCACAGGCCAGGGGCAGGACCCAGCAGGTCCCCTGCCCCTGGCCAGCCTTTCCCAGACCTTCCTGGCCTCCGGGGGTACTGCCCCACCAAGGGGCAGGCTGCGGGGACTGGGTCCAGACATGCTCGGGCGCCTCCCCAGGCTCATCCCCGCTGGTGCCTTTCCCCTGGGCCTAGGCCTCGGTTGAGGCCTCCTTGGAGAGGAGGTTGCTGGCAGGGGCTGTCTCCACACTGCAAGGTGCTGGAGCTCAGAGGGCCTCGTCAGAGGGAAGGGACCAGTAAGGGGCTGGATGCCCAAGACGTCTTTGGCCTAGCAGCCTCAGGGCAGCAGGGAGAGCAAGAGGCCCAACTTGCCCCTAGGGCGGCTCTGCCCCTTCCCACACAGGTGGCCAACCCAGCAGCTGCCTGACAGACTCTGGCTACCCCAAGCTCTCTGCCGGTGCAGGGGACAGGAACAGACGTGGGCATGTGGTTCTGCCTTGGCCTGGGAGTGTGTTCCCCATGCCTTGCCCCCAGGCTCAGGGGCAAGGGCCCGGAGAGAGCACCACCCCGAAGCGCTTTTCTCCCGGGCTTGGGAGCATTGTGCAAGTCTGGCGTGAACAGCGGGTGGGAGTGTTGGCAAACAGGACTTTGGAGGCAGCCGGGGAGGTCTTCCAGTGGGAGAGGGCCGGTTGTGCTCAGAGGCCCCACAGGCCAGGGGCAGGACCCAGCAGGTCCCCTGCCCCTGGCCAGCCTTTCCCAGACCTTCCTGGCCTCCGGGGGTACTGCCCCACCAAGGGGCAGGCTGCGGGGACTGGGTCCAGACATGCCTGGGCGCCTCCCCAGGCTCATCCCCGCTGGTGCCTTTCCCCTGGTCCTAGGTCTCGGTTGAGGCCTCCTTGGAGAGGAGGTTGCTGGCAGGGGCTGTCTCCACACTGCAAGGTGCTGGAGCTCAGAGGGCCTCGTCAGAGGGAAGGGACAAGCAAAGGGCTGGATGCCCAAGACCTCTTTGGCCCAGCAGCCTCAGGGCAGCAGGGAGAGCAAGAGGCCCTACTTGCCCCTAGGTCGGCTCTGCCCCTTCCCACAAAGGCGGCCAGCCCAGCAGCTGCCTGACAGACTCTGGCTCCCCCGAGCTCTCTGCCGGTGCAGGGGTCAGGAACAGACGTGTGCATGTGGTTCTGCCTTGGCCTGGGAGTGTGGACCCCCTGCCTGGACCCCAGTCTCAGGGGCAAGGGCCCGGAGAGAGCACCACCCCGAAGCGCTTTTCTCCCGGGCTTGGGAGCATTGTGCGCGCTTGGTGGGAAGAGTGGGCGGGAGTGCGTGCAAAACGGCCTTTTGAGGCAGCCGGGGAGGTCTTCCATTGGGAGAGGCCCGGTTGTGCTCAGAGGCCCCACAGGCCAGGGGCAGGACCCAGCAGGTCCCCTGCCCCTGGTCAGCCTTGCCCAGACCTTCCTGGCCTCCAGGGGTACTGCCCCACCAAGGGGCAGGCTGCGGGGACTGGGTCCAGACATGCCCGGGCGCCTCCCCAGGCTCATCCCCGCTGGTGCCTTTCCCCTGGGCCTAGGCCTCGGTTGAGGCCTCATTGGAGAGGAGGTTGCTGGCAGGGGCTGTCTCCACACTGCAAGGTGCTGGAGCTCAGAGGGCCTCGTCAGAGGGAAGGGACCAGCAAGGGGCTGGATGCCCAAGACCTCTTTGGCCCAGCAGCCTCAGGGCAGCAGGGAGAGGAAGAGGCCCAACTTGCCCCTAGGTCGGCTCTGCCCCTTCCCACACAGGCGGCCAGGCCAGCAGCTGCCTGACAGACTCTGGCTCCCCCGAGCTCTCTGCCGGTGCAGGGGTCAGGAACAGACGTGTGCATGTGGTTCTGCCTTGGTCTGGGAGTGTGGACCCACTGCCTGGCCCCCAGGCTCAGGGGCAAGGGCCCGGAGAGAGCACCACCCCGAAGCGCTTTTCTCCCGGGCTTGGGAGCATTGTGCGAGCCTGGCGTGAACAGCGGGCGGGAGTGTTTGCAAACAGGACTTTGGAGGCAGCTGGGGAGGTCTTCCAGTGGGAGAGGGCCGGTTGTGCTCAGAGGCCTCACAGGCCAGGGGCAGGACCCAGCAGGGACCCTGCCCCTGGCCAGCCTTGCCCAGACCTTCCTGGCCTCCGGGGGTACTGCCCCACCAAGGGGCAGGCTGCGTTGACTGGGTCCAGACATGTCCGTGCGCCTCCCCAGGATCATCCCCGCTGGTGCTTTTCCCCTGGGCGTAGGCCTCGGTTGAGGCCTCTATGGAGAGGAGGTTGCTGGCAGGGGCTGTCTCCACACTGCAAGGTGCTGGAGCTCAGAGGGCCTCGTCAGAGGGAAGGGACCAGCAAAGGGCTGGATGCCTAAGACCTCTTTGACCCAGCAGCCTCAGGGCAGCAGGGAGAGCAAGAGGCCCAACTTGCCCCTAGGTCGGCTCTGCCCCGTCCCACACAGGCAGCCAGCCCAGTAGCAGCCTGGCAGTCTCTGGCTCCCCCGAGCTCTCTGCCGGTGTAGGGGGCAGGAACAGACGTGTGCATGTCGTTCTGCCTTGGCCTGGGAGTGTGTTCCAACTCCCTGGCCCCCAGGCTCAGGGGCAAGGGCCCGAGGAGAGCACCACCCCGAAGCGCTTTTCTCCTGGCCTTGGGAGCATTGTGCGTGCCTGGCGGGAACAGCGGGCGGGAGTGTTGGCAAACCCGCCTTTGGAGGCAGCCGGGGAGGTCTTCCAGTGGGAGAGGGCCGGTTGTGCTCAGAGGCCCCACAGGCCAGGGGCAGGACCCAGCAGGGACCCTGCCCCTGGCCAGCCTTGCCCAGACCTTCCTGGCCTCCGGGGGTACTGCCCCACCAAGGGGCAGGCTGCAGGGACTGGGTCCTGATATGCCCGTGCGCCTCCACTGGCTCATCCCCGCTGGTGCCTTTCCCCTGTGCCTAGGCCTCGGTTGAGGCCTCCTTGGAGAGGAGGTTGCTGGCAGGGGCTGTCTCCACACTGCAAGGTGCTGGAGCTCAGAGGGCCTCGTCAGAAGGAAGGGACCAGCAAGGGGCTGGATGCCCAAGACCTCTTTGGCCCAGCAGCCTCAGGGCAGCAGGGAGAGCAAGAGGCCCAACTTGCCCCTAGGTCGGCTCTGCCCCTTCCCACACAGGCGGCCAGCCCAGCAGCTGCCTGACAGACTCTGGCTCCCCCCAGCTCTCTGCCGGTGGAGGGGGCAGGAACAGACGTGTGCATGTTGTTGTGCCTTGGCCTGGGACTGTGGATCCCCTGCCTGGCCCCCAGGCTCAGGGGCAAGGGCCCGGAGAGACCACCACCCCGAAGCGCTTTTCTCCCGGGCTTGGGAGCATTGTGCGCGCCTGGCGGGAACAGTGGGCGGGAGTGCTTGCAAACAGGACTTTGGAGGCAGCCGGGGAGGTCTTCCAGTGGGAGAGGGCCGGTTGTGCTCAGAGGCCCCACAGGCCAGGGGCAGGACCCAGCAGGTCCCCTGCCCCTGGCCAGCCTTGCCCAGACCTTCCTGGCCTCCGGGGGTACTGCCCCACCAAGGGGCAGGCTGCGGGGACAGGGTCCAGACATGCCCGGGCGCCTCCCCTGGCTCAACCCCGCTGGTGCCTTTCCCCTGGGCCTAGGCCTCGGATGAGGCCTCCTTGGAGAGGAGATTGCTGGCAGGGGCTGTCTCCACACTGCAAGGTGCTGGAGCTCAGAGGGCCTCGTCAGAGGGAAGGGACCAGTAAGGGGCTGGATGCCCAAGACGTCTTTGGCCCTGCAGCCTCAGGGCAGCAGGGAGAGCAAGAGTCCCAACTTGCCCCTAGGTCGGCTCTGCCCCTTCCCACACAGGCGGCCAGCCCAGCACCTGCCTGAGAGACTCTGGCTCCCCCGAGCTCTCTGCCGGTGCAGGGGACAGGACCAGACGTGTGCATGTGTTTCTGCCTTGGTCTGGGAGTGTGTTTCCCCTGCCTTGCCCACAGGCTCAGGGGCAAGGGCCCGGAGAGAGCACCACCCCGAAGCGCTTTTCTCCCGGGCTTGGGAGCATTGTGCGTGCCTGGCGGGAAGAGCGGGCAGGAGTGTTGGCAAACTGGCCTTTGGAGGCAGCCGGGGAGGTCTTCCAGTGGGAGAGGGCCGGTTGTGCTCAGAGGCCCCACAGGCCATGGGGAGGACCCAGCAGGGCCCCTGCCCCTGGCCAGCCTTGCCCAGATCTTCCTGGCCTCCGGGGGTACTGCCCCACCAAGGGGCAGGCTGCGGGGACTGGGTCCAGACATGCCCGGGCGCCTCCCCAGGCTCATCCCCGCTGGTGCCTTTCCCCTGGGCCTAGGCCTCGGTTGAGGCCTCCTTGGAGAGGATGTTGCTGGAAGGGGCTGTCTCCACACTGCAAGGTGCTAGAGCTCAGAGGGCCTCGTCAGAGTGAAGGGACCAGCAAGGGGCTGGATGCCCAAGACCTATTTGGCCCAGCAGCCTCAGGGCAGCAGGGAGAGGAAGAGGCCCAACTTGCCCCTAGGTCGGCTCTGCCCCTTCCCACACAGGCGGCCAGCCCAGCAGCTGCCTGACAGACTCTGGCTCCCCCGAGCTCTCTGCCGGTGCAGGGGTCAGGAACAGACGTGTGCATGTGGTTCTGCCTTGGTCTGGGAGTGTGGACCAACTACCTGGCCCCCAGGCTCAGGGGCAAGGGCCCGAGGAGAGCACCACCCCGAAGTGCTTTTCTCCCGGGCTTGGGAGCATTGTGCGTGCCTGGCGGGAACAGCGGGCGGGAGTGTTGGCAAACTGGCCTTTGGAGGCAGCCGGGGAGTTCTTCGAGTGGGAAAGGGCCGGTTGTGCTCAGAGGCCCCACAGGCCAGGGGCAGGACCCAGTAGGGCCCCTGCCCCTGGCCAGCCTTGCCCAGACCTTCCTGGCCTCCGGGGGTACTGCCCCACCAAGGGGCAGGCTGCGGGGACTGGGTCCAGACATGCCTGGGCGCCTCCCCAGGCTCATCCCCGCTGGTGCCTTTCCCCTGGGCATAGGCCTCGGTTGATGCCTCCTTGGAGAGGAGGTTGCTGGCAGGGGCTGTCTCCACACTGCAAGGTGCTGGAGCTCAGAGGGCCTCGTCAGCGGGAAGGGACCAGCAAGGGGCTGCCTGCCCAAGACCTCTTTGGCCCAGCAGCCTCAGGGCAGCAGGGAGAGCAAGAGGCCCAACTTGCCCCTAGGTCGGCTCTGCCCCTTCCCACACAGGCAGCCAACCCAGCAGCTGCCTGACAGACTCTGGCTCCCCCGAGCTCTCTGCCGGTGCAGGGGTCAGGAACAGACGTGTGCATGTGGTTCTGCCTTGGTCTGGGAGTGTGGACCCACTGCCTGGACCCCAGGCTCAGGGGCAAGGGCCCGGAGAGAGCAACACCCCGAAGCGCTTTTCTCCTGGCCTTGGGAGCGTTGTGCGTGCCTGGCGGGAACAGCGGGCGGGAGTGTTGGCAAACCCGCCTTTGGAGGCAGCCGGGGAGGTCTTCCAGTGGGAGAGGGCCGGTTGTGCTCAGAGGCCCCACAGGCCAGGGGCAGGACCCAGCAGGGACCCTGCCCCTGGCCAGCCTTGCCCAGACCTTCCTGGCCTCCGGGGGTACTGCCCCACCAAGGGGCAGGCTGCGGGGACTGGGTCCTGATATGCCCGTGCGCCTCCACTGGCTCATCCCCGCTGGTGCCTTTCCCCTGTGCCTAGGCCTCGGTTGAGGCCTCCTTGGAGAGGAGGTTGCTGGCAGGGGCTGTCTCCACACTGCAAGGTGCTGGAGCTCAGAGGGCCTCGTCAGAGGGAAGGGACCAGCAAGGGGCTGGATGCCCAAGACCTCTTTGGCCCAGCAGCCTCAGGGCAGCAGGGAGAGCAAGAGGCCCAACTTGCCCCTAGGTCGGCTCTGCCCCTTCCCACACAGGCGGCCAGCCCAGCAGCTGCCTGACAGACTCTGGCTCCCCCGAGCTCTCTGCCGGTGGAGGGGACAGGAACAGACGTGGGCATGTTGTTGTGCCTTGGCCTGGGACTGTGGATCCCCTGCCTGGCCCCCAGGCTCAGGGGCAAGGGCCCGGAGAGACCACCACCCCGAAGCGCTTTTCTCCCGGGCTTGGGAGCATTGTGCGCGCCTGGCGGGAACAGTGGGCGGGAGTGCTTGCAAACCGGCCTTTGGAGGCAGCCGGGGAGGTCTTCCAGTGGGAGAGGGCCGGTTGTGCTCAGAGGCCCCACAGGCCAGGGGCAGGACCCAGCAGGGCCCCTGCCCCTGGCCAGCCTTGCCCAGACCTTCCTGGCCTCCGGGGGTACTGCCCCACCAAGGGGCAGGCTGCGGGGACAGGGTCCAGACATGCCCGGGCGCCTCCCCTTGCTCAACCCCGCTGGTGCCTTTCCCCTGGGCCTAGGCCTCGGATGAGGCCTCCTTGGAGAGGAGATTGCTGGCAGGGGCTGTCTCCACACTGCAAGGTGCTGGAGCTCAGAGGGCCTCGTCAGAGGGAAGGGACCAGTAAGGGGCTGGATGCCCAAGACGTCTTTGGCCCTGCAGTCTCAGGGCAGCAGGGAGAGCAAGAGGCCCAACTTGCCCCTAGGTCGGCTCTGCCCCTTCCCACACAGGCGGCCAGCCCAGCACCTGCCTGAGAGAGTCTGGCTCCCCCGAGCTCTCTGCCGGTGCAGGGGACAGGAACAGACGTGTGCATGTGTTTCTGCCTTGGTCTGGGTGTGTGTTCCCCCTGCCTTGCCCACAGGCTCAGGGGCAAGGGCCCGGAGAGAGCACCACCCCGAAGCGCTTTTCTCCCGGGCTTGGGAGCATTGTGCGTGCCTGGCAGGAAGAGCGGGCAGGAGTGTTGGCAAACTGGCCTTTGGAGGCAGCCGGGGAGGTCTTCCAGTGGGAGAGGGCCGGTTGTGCTCAGAGGCCCCACAGGCCATGGGGAGGACCCAGCAGGGCCCCTGCCCCTGGCCAGCCTTGCCCAGATCTTCCTGGCCTCCGGGGGTACTGCCCCACCAAGGGGCAGTCTGCGGGGACCGGGTCCAGACATGCCCGGGCGCCTCCCCAGGCTCATCCCCGCTGGTGCCTTTCCCCTGGGCCTAGGCCTCGGTTGAGGCCTCCTTGGAGAGGATGTTGCTGGCAGGGGCTGTCTCCACACTGCAAGGTGCTGGAGCTCAGAGGGCCTCGTCAGAGGGAAGGGACCAGCAAGGGGCTGGATGCCCAAGACCTCTTTGGCCCAGCAGCCTCAGGGCAGCAGGGAGAGGAAGAGGCCCAACTTGCCCCTAGGTCGGCTCTGCCCCTTCCCACACAGGCGGCCAGCCCAGCAGCTGCCTGACAGACTCTGGCTCCCCCGAGCTCTCTGCCGGTGCAGGGGTCAGGAACAGACGTGTGCATGTGGTTCTGCCTTGGTCTGGGAGTGTGGACCAACTGCCTGGCCCCCAGGCTCAGGGGCAAGGGCCCGAGGAGAGCACCACCCCGAAGTGCTTTTCTCCCGGGCTTGGGAGCATTGTGCGTGCCTGGCGGGAACAGTGGGCGGGAGTGTTGGCAAACTGGCCTTTGGAGGCAGCCGGGGAGTTCTTCCAGTGGGAGAGGGCCGGTTGTACTCAGAGGCCCCACAGGCCAGGGGCAGGACCCAGCAGGGCCCCTGCCCCTGGCCAGCCTTGCCCAGACCTTCCTGGCCTCCGGGGGTACTGCCCCACCAAGGGGCAGGCTGCGGGGACTGGGTCCAGACATGCCCGGGCGCCTCCCCAGGCTCATCCCCGCTGGTGCCTTTCCCCTGGGCCTAGGCCTCGGTTGAGGCCTCCTTGGAGAGGAGGTTGCTGGCAGGGGCTGTCTCCACACTGCAAGGTGCTGGAGCTCAGAGGGCCTCGTCAGAGGGAAGGGACCAGCAAGGGGCTGGATGCCCAAGACCTCTTTGGCCCAGCAGCCTCAGGGCAGCAGGGAGAGCAAGAGGCCCAACTTGCCCCTAGGTCGGCTCTGCCACTTCCCACACAGGCGGCCAGCCCAGCAGCTGCCTGACAGACTCTGGCTCCCCCGAGCTCTCTGCCGGTGCAGGGGGCAGGTCAGACGTGTGCATGTGGTTCTGCCTTGGCCTGGGAGTGTGGACACCCTGCCTTGCCCCCAGGCTCAGGGGCAAGGGCCCAGAGAGAGCACCACCCTGAAGCGCTTTTCTTCCGGGCTTAGGAGCATTGTGCCCGCCTGCTGGTAACAGTGGCCGGGAGCGCTTGCAAACCGGCCTTTGGAGGCAGCCGGGGAGGTCTTCCAGTGGGAGAGGGCCGGTTGTGCTCAGAGGCCCCACAGGCCAGGGGCAGGACCCAGCAGGGCCCCTGCCCCTGGCCAGTCTTACCCAGACCTTCCTGGCCTCCGGGGGTACTGCCCCACCAAGGGGCAGGCTGCGGGGACTGGGTCCAGACATGCTCGGGCGCCTCCCCTGGCTCATCCCCGCTGGTGCCTTTCCCCTGGGCCTAGGCCTCGGTTGAGGCCTCCTTGGAGAGGAGGTTGCTGGCAGGGTCCGTCTCCACACTGCAAGGTGCTGGAGCTCAGAGGGCCTCGTCAGAGGGAAGGGACCAGTAAGGGGCTGGATGCCCAAGACGTCTTTGGCCCAGCAGCCTCAGGGCAGCAGGGAGAGCAAGAGGCCCAACTTGCCCCTAGGGCGGCTCTGCCCCTTCCCACACAGGCGGCCAACCCAGCAGCTGCCTGACAGACTCTGGCTCCCCCAAGATCTCTGCAGGTGCAGGGGACAGGAACAGACGTGGGCATGTGGTTCTGCCTTGGCCTGGGAGTGTGTTCCCCATGCCTTGCCCCCAGGCTCAGGGGCAAGGGCCCGGAGAGAGCACCACCCCGAAGCGCTTTTCTACCGGGCTTGGGAGCATTGTGCGTGCCTGGCGGGAACAGCGGGCGGGAGTGCTTGCAAACCGGCCTTTCGAGGCAGACGGGGAGGTCTTCCAGCGGGAGAGTGCCGGTTGTGCTCAGACGTCCCACAGGCCAGGGGCAGGACCCAGCGCTGTCCCTGCCCCTGGCAGCCTTGCACAGACCTTCCTGGCCTCCGGGGGTACTGCCCCACCAAGGGGCAGGCTGCGCGGACTGGGTCCAGACATGCCCGGGCGCCTCCCCAGGCTCATCCCCGCTGGTGCCTTTCCCCTGGGCCTAGGCCTCGGTTGAGGCCTCATTGGAGAGGAGGTTGCTGGCAGGGGCTGTCTCCACACTGCAAGGTGCTGGAGCTCAGAGGGCCTCGTCAGAGGGAAGGGACCAGCAAGGGGCTGGATGCCCAAGACCTCTTTGGCCCAGCAGCCTCAGGGCAGCAGGGAGAGGAAGAGGCCCAACTTGCCCCTAGGTCGGCTCTGCCCCTTCCCACACAGGCGGCCAGCCCAGCAGCTGCCTGACAGACTCTGGCTCCCCCGAGCTCTCTGCCGGTGCAGGGGTCAGGAACAGACGTGTGCATGTGGTTCTGCCTTGGTCTGGGAGTGTGGACCAACTGCCTGGCCCCCAGGCTCAGGGGCAAGGGCCCAAGGAGAGCACCACCCCGAAGTGCTTTTCTCCCGGGCTTGGGAGCATTGTGCGTGCCTGGCGGGAACAGCGGGCGGGAGTGTTGGCAAACTGGCCTTTGGAGGCAGCCGGGGAGTTCTTCGAGTGGGAGAGGGCCGGTTGTGCTCAGAGGCCCCACAGGCCAGGGGCAGGACCCAGAAGGGCCCCTGCCCCTGGCCAGCCTTGCCCAGACCTTCCTGGCCTCCGGGGGTACTGCCCCACCAAGGGGCAGGCTGCGGGGACTGGGTCCAGACATGCCTGAGCGCCTCCCCAGGCTCATCCCCGCTGGTGCCTTTCCCCTGGGCATAGGCCTCGGTTGATGCCTCCTTGGAGAGGAGGTTGCTGGCAGGGGCTGTCTCCACACTGCAAGGTGCTGGAGCTCAGAGGGCCTCGTCAGCGGGAAGGGACCAGCAAGGGGCTGGATGCCCAAGACCTCTTTGGCCCAGCAGCCTCAGGGCAGCAGGGAGAGCAAGAGGCCCAACTTGCCCCTAGGTCGGCTCTGCCCCTTCCCACACAGGCAGCCAAACCAGCAGCTGCCTGACAGACTCTGGCTCCCCCGAGCTCTCTGCCGGTGCAGGGGTCAGGAACAGACGTGTGCATGTGGTTCTGCCTTGGTCTGGGAGTGTGGACCCACTGCCTGGACCCCAGGCTCAGGGGCAAGGGCCCGGAGAGAGCAACACCCCGAAGCGCTTTTCTCCTGGCCTTGGGAGCGTTGTGCGTGCCTGGCGGGAACAGCGGGCGGGAGTGTTGGCAAACCCGCCTTTGGAGGCAGCCGGGGAGGTCTTCCAGTGGGAGAGGGCCGGTTGTGCTCAGAGGCCCCACAGGCCAGGGGCAGGACCCAGCAGGGACCCTGCCCCTGGCCAGCCTTGCCCAGACCTTCCTGGCCTCCGGGGGTACTGCCCCACCAAGGGGCAGGCTGCGGGGACTGGGTCCTGATATGCCCGTGCGCCTCCACTGGCTCATCCCCGCTGGTGCCTTTCCCCTGGGCCTAGGCCTCGGTTGAGGCCTCCTTGGAGAGGAGGTTGCTGGCAGGGGCTGTCTCCACACTGCAAGGTGCTGGAGCTCAGAGGGCCTCGTCAGAGGGAAGGGACCAGCAAGGGGCTGGATGCCCAAGACCTCTTTGGCCCAGCAGCCTCAGGGCAGCAGGGAGAGCAAGAGGCCCAACTTGCCCCTAGGTCGGCTCTGCCCCTTCCCACACAGGCGGCCAGCCCAGCAGCTGCCTGACAGACTCTGGCTCCCCCGAGCTCTCTGCCGGTGGAGGGGGCAGGAACAGACGTGTGCATGTTGTTGTGCCTTGGCCTGGGACTGTGGATCCCCTGCCTGGCCCCCAGGCTCAGGGGCAAGGGCCCGGAGAGACCACCACCCCGAAGCGCTTTTCTCCCGGGCTTGGGAGCATTGTGCGCGCCTGGCGGGAACAGTGGGCGGGAGTGCTTGCAAACCGGCCTTTGGAGGCAGCCGGGGAGGTCTTCCAGTGGGAGAGGGCCGGTTGTGCTCAGAGGCCCCACAGGCCAGGGGCAGGACCCAGCAGGGCCCCTGCCCCTGGCCAGCCTTGCCCAGACCTTCCTGGCCTCCGGGCGTACTGCCCCACCAAGGGGCAGGCTGCGGGGACAGGGTCCAGACATGCCCGGGCGCCTCCCCTGGCTCAACCCCGCTGGTGCCTTTCCCCTGGGCCTAGGCCTCGGATGAGGCCTCCTTGGAGAGGAGATTGCTGGCAGGGGCTGTCTCCACACTGCAAGGTGCTGGAGCTCAGAGGGCCTCGTCAGAGGGAAGGGACCAGTAAGGGGCTGGATGCCCAAGACGTCTTTGGCCCTGCAGCCTCAGGGCAGCAGGGAGAGCAAGAGGCCCAACTTGCCCCTAGGTCGGCTCTGCCCCTTCCCACACAGGCGGCCAGCCCAGCACCTGCCTGAGAGAGTCTGGCTCCCCCGAGCTCTCTGCCGGTGCAGGGGACAGGAACAGACGTGTGCATGTGTTTCTGCCTTTGTCTGGGAGTGTGTTCCCCCTGCCTTGCCCACAGGCTCAGGGGCAAGGGCCCGGAGAGAGCACCACCCCGAAGCGCTTTTCTCCCGGGCTTGGGAGCATTGTGCGTGCCTGGCGGGAACAGTGGGCGGGAGTGTTGGCAAACTGGCCTTTGGAGGCAGCCGGGGAGTTCTTCCAGTGGGAGAGGGCCGGTTGTGCTCAGAGGCCCCACAGGCCAGGGGCAGGACCCAGCAGGGCCCCTGACCCTGGCCAGCCTTGCCCAGACCTTCCTGGCCTCCGGGGGTACTGCCCCACCAAGGGGCAGGCTGCGGGGACTGGGTCCAGACATGGCCGGGCGCCTCCCCATGCTCATCCCCGCTGGTGCCTTTCCCCTGGGCCTAGGCCTCGGTTGAGGCCTCCTTGGAGAGGAGGCTGCTGGCAGGAGCTGTCTCCACACTGCAAGGTGCTGGAGCTCAGAGGGCCTCGTCAGAGTGAAGGGACCAGCAAGGGGCTGGATGCCCAAGACCTCTTTGGCCCAGCAGCCTCAGGGCAGCAGGGAGAGCAAGAGGCCCAACTTGCCCCTAGGTCGGCTCTGCCACTTCCCACACAGGCGGCCAGCCCAGCAGCTGCCTGACAGACTCTGGCTCCCCCGAGCTCTCTGCCGGTGCAGGGGGCAGGTCAGACGTGTGCATGTGGTTCTGCCTTGGCCTGGGAGTGTGGACACCCTGCCTTGCCCCCAGGCTCAGGGGCAAGGGCCCAGAGAGAGCACCACCCTGAAGCGCTTTTCTTCCGGGCGTAGGAGCATTGTGCCCGCCTGCTGGTAACAGTGGCCGGGAGCGCTTGCAAACCGGCCTTTGGAGGCAGCCGGGGAGGTCTTCCAGTGGGAGAGGGCCGGTTGTGCTCAGAGGCCCCACAGGCCAGGGGCAGGACCCAGCAGGGCCCCTGCCCCTGGCCAGTCTTACCCAGACCTTCCTGGCCTCCGGGGGTACTGCCCCACCAAGGGGCAGGCTGCGGGGACTGGGTCCAGACATGCTCGGGCGCCTCCCCTGGCTCATCCCCGCTGGTGCCTTTCCCCTGGGCCTAGGCCTCGGTTGAGGCCTCCTTGGAGAGGAGGTTGCTGGCAGGGGCTGTCTCCACACTGCAAGGTGCTGGAGCTCAGAGGGCCTCGTCAGAGGGAAGGGACCAGTAAGGGGCTGGATGCCCAAGACGTCTTTGGCCCAGCAGCCTCAGGGCAGCAGGGAGAGCAAGAGGCCCAACTTGCCCCTAGGTTGGCTCTGCCCCTTCCCACACAGGCGGCCAACCCAGCAGCTGCCTGACAGACTCTGGCTCGCCCAAGCTCTCTGCCGGTGCAGGGGACAGGAACAGACGTGGGCATGTGGTTCTGCCTTGGCCTGGGAGTGTGTTCCCCATGCCTTGCCCCCAGGCTCAGGGGCAAGGGCCCGGAGAGAGCACCACCCCGAAGCGCTTTTCTCCCGGGCTTGGGAGCATTGTGCAAGTCTGGCGTGAACAGCGGGTGGGAGTGTTGGCAAACAGGACTTTGGAGGCAGCCGGGGTGGTCTTCCAGCGGGAGAGGGCCGGTTGTGCTCAGAGGCCCCACAGGCCAGGGGCAGGACCCAACAGGTCCCCTGCCCCTGGTCAGCCTTGCCCAGACCTTCCTGGCCTCCAGGGGTACTGCCCCACCAAGGGGCAGGCTGCGGGGACTGGGTCCAGACATGCCCGGGCGCCTCTCCAGGCTCATCCCCGCTGGTGCCTTTCCCCTGGGCCTAGGCCTCGGTTGAGGCCTCCTTGGAGAGGAGATTGCTGGCAGGTGCTGTCTCCACACTGCAAGGTGCTGGAGCTCAGAGTGCCTCGTCAGAGGGAAGGGACCAGCAAAGGGCTGGATGCCCAAGACGTCTTTGGCCCAGCAGCCTCAGGGCAGCAGGGAGAGCAAGAGGCCCAACTTGCCCCTAGGTCGGCTCTGCCCCTTCCCACACAGGCGGCCAGCCCAGCACCTGCCTGAGAGACTCTGGCTCCCCCGAGCTCTCTGCCGGTGTAGGGGGCAGGAACAGACGTGTTCATGTCGTTCTGTCTTGGCCTGGGAGTGTGTTCCCCCTGCCTGGCCCCCAGGCTTAGGGGCAAGGGCCCGGAGAGAGCACCACCCCGAAGCGCTTTTCTACCGGGCTTGGGAGCATTGTGCATGCCTGGCGGGAACAGCGGGCGGGAGTGCTTGCAAACCGGCCTTTCGGGGCAGACGGGGAGGTCTTCCAGCGGGAGAGTGCCGGTTGTGCTCAGACGTCCCACAGGCCTGGGGCAGGACCCAGCGCTGTCCCTGCCCCTGGCAGCCTTGCACAGACCTTCCTGGCCTCCGGGGGTACTGCCCCACCAAGGGGCAGGCTGCGCGGACTGGGTCCAGAAATGCCCGGGCGCCTCCCCAGGCTCATCCCAGCTGGTGCCTTTCCCCTGGGCCTAGGCCTCGGTTGAGGCCTCATTGGAGAGGAGGTTGCTGGCAGGGGCTGTCTCCACACTGCAAGGTGCTGGAGCTCAGAGGGCCTCGTCAGAGGGAAGGGACCAGCAAGGGGCTGGATGCCCAAGACCTCTTTGGCCCAGCAGCCTCAGGGCAGCAGGGAGAGGAAGAGGCCCAACTTGCCCCTAGGTCGGCTCTGCCCCTTCCCACACAGGCGGCCAGCCCAGCAGCTGCCTGACAGACTCTGGCTCCCCCGAGCTCTCTGCCGGTGCAGGGGTCAGGAACAGACGTGTGCATGTGGTTCTGCCTTGGTCTGGGAGTGTGGACCAACTGCCTGGCCCCCAGGCTCAGGGGCAAGGGCCCGAGGAGAGCACCACACCGAAGTGCTTTTCTCCCGGGCTTGGGAGCATTGTGCGTGCCTGGCGGGAACAGCGGGCGGGAGTGTTGGCAAACTGGCCTTTGGAGGCAGCCGGAGAGTTCTTCCAGTGGGAGAGGGCCGGTTGTGCTCAGAGGCCCCACAGGCCAGGGGCAGGACCCAGCAGGGCCCCTGCCCCTGGCCAGCCTTGCCCAGACCTTCCTGGCCTCCGGGGGTACTGCCCCACCAAGGGGCAGGCTGCGGGGACTGGGTCCAGACATGCCAGGGCGCCTCCCCAGGCTCATCCCCGCTGGTGCCTTTCCCCTGGGCCTAGGCCTCGGTTGAGGCCTCCTTGGAGAGGAGGTTGCTGGCAGGGGCTGTCTCCACACTGCAAGGTGCTGGAGCTCAGAGGGCCTCGTCAGAGGGAAGGGACCAGCAAGGGGCTGGATGCCCAAGACCTCTTTGGCCCAGCAGCCTCAGGGCAGCAGGGAGAGCAAGAGGCCCAACTTGCCCCTAGGTCGGCTCTGCCACTTCCCACACAGGCGGCCAGCCCAGCAGCTGCCTGACAGACTCTGGCTCCCCCGAGCTCTCTGCCGGTGCAGGGGGCAGGTCAGACGTGTGCATGTTGTTGTGCCTTGGCCTGGGAGTGTGGACACCCTGACTTGCCCCCAGGCTCAGGGGCAAGGGCCCAGAGAGAGCACCACCATGAAGCGCTTTTCTTCCGGGCTTAGGAGCATTGTGCCCGCCTGCTGGTAACAGTGGCCGGGAGCGCTTGCAAACCGGCCTTTGGAGGCAGCCGGGGAGGTCTTCCAGTGGGAGAGGGCCGGTTGTGCTCAGAGGCCCCACAGGCCAGGGGCAGGACCCAGCAGGTCCCCTGCCCCTGGCCAGCCTTTCCCAGACCTTCCTGGCCTCCGGGGGTACTGCCCCACCAAGGGGCAGGCTGCGGGGACTGGGTCCAGACATGCCTGGGCGCCTCCCCATGCTCATCCCCGCTGGTGCCTTTCCCCTGGTCCTAGGTCTCGGTTGAGGCCTCCTTGGAGAGGAGGTTGCTGGCAGGGGCTGTCTCCACACTGCAAGGTGCTGGAGCTCAGAGGGCCTCGTCAGAGTGAAGGGACAAGCAAAGGGCTGGATGCCCAAGACCTCTTTGGCCCAGCAGCCTCAGGGCAGCAGGGAGAGCAAGAGGCCCAACTCGCCCCTAGGTCGGCTCTGCCCCTTCCCACAAAGGCGGCCAGCCCAGCAGCTGCCTGACAGACTCTGGCTCCCCCGAGCTCTCTGCCGGTGCAGGGGTCAGGAACAGACGTGTGCATGTGGTTCTGCCTTGGCCTGGGAGTGTGGACCCCCTGCCTGGCCCCCAGTCTCAGGGGCAAGGGCCCGGAGAGAGCACCACCCCGAAGCGCTTTTCTCCCGGGATGGGAGCATTGTGCGCGCTTGGTGGGAACAGTGGGCGGGAGTGCGTGCAAAACGGCCTTTGGAGGCAGCCGGGGTTGTCTTCCAGTGGGAGAGGGCCGGTTGTGCTCAGAGGCCCCACAGGCCAGGGGCAGGACCCAGCAGGTCCCCTGGCCCTGGTCAGCCTTGCCCAGACCTTCCTGGCCTCCAGGGGTACTGCCCCACCAAGGGGCAGGCTGCGGGGACTGGGTCCAGACATGCCCGGGCGCCTCCCCAGGCTCATCCCCGCTGGTGCCTTTCCCCTGGGCCTAGGCCTCGGTTGAGGCCTCCTTGGAGAGGAGATTGCTGGCAGGTGCTGTCTCCACACTGCAAGGTGCTGGAGCTCAGAGGGCCTCGTCAGAGGGAAGGGACCAGCAAAGGGCTGGATGCCCAAGACGTCTTTGGCCCAGCAGCCTCAGGGCAGCAGGGAGAGCAAGAGGCCCAACTTGCCCCTAGGTCGGCTCTGCCCCTTCCCACACAGGCGGCCAGCCAAGCACCTGCCTGAGAGACTCTGGCTCCCCCGAGCTCTCTGCCGGTGTAGGGGGCAGGAACAGACGTGTTCATGTCGTTCTGTCTTGGCCTGGGAGTGTGTTCCCCCTGCCCGGCCCGCAGGCTTAGGGGCAAGGGCCCGGAGAGGGCAACACCCCGAAGCGCTTTTCTCCCGGGCTTGGGAGCATTGTGCGTGCCTGGCGGGAACAGCGGGCGGGAGTGTTGGCAAACCGGCCTTTGGAGGCAGCCGGGGAGGTCTTCCAGTGGGAGAGGGCCGGTTGTGCTCAGAGGCCCCACAGCCCAGGGGCAGGACCCAGCAGGGCCCCTGCCCCTGGCCAGCCTTGCCCAGACCTTCCTGGCCTCCGGGGGTACTGCCCCACCAAGGGGCAGGCTGCGGGGACTGGGTCCAGACATGCCCGTGCGCCTCCACTGGCTCATCCCCGCTGGTGCCTTTCCCCTGGGCCTAGGCCTCGGTTGAGGCCTCCTTGGAGAGGAGGTTGCTGGCAGGGGCTGTCTCCACACTGCAAGGTGCTGGAGCTCAGAGGGCCTCGTCAGAGGGAAGGGACCAGCAAGGGGCTGGATGCCCAAGACCTCTTTGGCCCAGCAGCCTCAGGGCAGCAGGGAGAGCAAGAGGCCCAACTTGCCCCTAGGGCGGCTCTGCCCCTTCCCACACAGGCGGCCAGCCCAGCAGCTGCCTGACAGACTCTGGCTCCCCCCAGCTCTCTGCCGGTGGAGGGGGCAGGAACAGACGTGTGCATGTGGTTCTGCCTTGGCCTGGGACTGTGGATCCCCTGCCTGGCCCCCAGGCTCAGGGGCAGGGGCCCGGAGAGACCACCACCCCGAAGCGCTTTTCTCCCGAGCTTGGGAGCATTGTGCGCGCCTGGCGGGAACAGTGGGCGGGAGTGCTTGCAAACCGGCCTTTGGAGGCAGCCGGGGAGGTCTTCCAGTGGGCAAGGGCCGGTTGTGCTCAGAGGCCCCACAGGCCAGGGGCAGGACCCAGCAGGGCCCCTGCCCCTGGCCAGCCTTGCCCAGACCTTCCTGGCCTCCGGGGGTACTGCCCCACCAAGGGGCAGGCTGCGGGGACAGGGTCCAGACATGCCCGGGCGCCTCCCCTGGCTCAACCCCGCTGGTGCCTTTTCCCTGGGCCTAGGCCTCGGTTGAGTCCTCCTTGGAGAGGAGATTGCTGGCAGGTGCTGTCTCCACACTGCAAGGTGCTGGAGCTCAGAGGGCCTCATCAGAGGGAAGGGACAAGCAAGGGGCTGGATGCCCAAGACCTCTTTGGCCCAGCAGCCTCAGGGCAGCAGGGAGAGCAAGAGGCCCAACTTGCCCCTAGGTCGGCTCTGCCCCTTCCCACACAGGCGGCCAGCCCAGCAGCTGCCTGACAGACTCTGGCTCCCCCGAGCTCTCTGCCGGTGCAGGGGGCAGATCAGACGTGTGCATGTGGTTCTGCCTTCGCCTGGGAGTGTGGACACCCTGCCTTGCCCCCAGGCTCAGGGGCAAGGGCCCGAAGAGAGCACCACCCCGAAGCGCTTTTCTCCCGGGCTTGGGAGCATTGTGCACGCCTGCTGGGAACAGTGGGCGGGAGCGCTTGTTAACCGGCCTTTGGAGGCAGCCGGGCAGGTCTTCCAGCGGGAGAGTGCCGGTTGTGCTCAGACGTCCCACAGGCCAGGGGCAGGACCCAGCAGTGTCCCTGCCCCTGGCAGCCTTGCCCAGACCTTCCTGGCCTCCGGGGGTACTGCCCCACCAAGGGGCAGGCTGCGGGGACTGGGTCCAGACATGCCCGTGCGCCTCCACTGGCTCATCCCCGCTGGTGCCTTTCCCTTGGGCCTAGGCCTCGGTTGAGGCCTCCTTGGAGAGGAGGTTGCTGGCAGGGGCTGTCTCCACACTGCAAGGTGCTGGAGCTCAGAGGGCCTCGTCAGAGGGAAGGGACCAGCAAGGGGCTGGATGCCCAAGATCTCTTTGGCCCAGCAGCCTCAGGGCAGCAGGGAGAGGAAGAGGCCCAACTTGCCCCTAGGTCGGCTCTGCCCCTTCCCACACAGGCGGCCAGCCGAGCAGCTGCCTGACAGACTCTGGCTCCCCCGAGCTCTCTGCCGGTGCAGGGGTCAGGAACAGACGTGTGCATGTGGTTCTGCCTTGGTCTGGGAGTGTGGAACCACTGCCTGGCCCCCACACTCAGGGGCAAGGGCCCGGAGAGAGCAACACAACGAAGCGCTTTTCTCCCGGGCTTGGGAGAATTGTGCGTGCCTGGCGGGAACAGCGGGCGGGAGTGTTGGCAAACCGGCCTTTGGAGGCAGCCGGGGAAGTCTTCCAGTGGGAGAGGGCCGGTTGTGCTCAGAGGACCCACAGGCCAGGGGCAGGACCCAGCAGGGCCCCTGCCCGTGGCCAGCCTTGCCCAGACCTTCCTGGCCTCCGGGGGTACTGCCCCACCAAGGGGCAGGCTGCGGGGACTGGGTCCAGACATGCCCGGGCGCCTCCCCAGGCTCATCCCCGCTGGTGCCTTTTCCCTGGTCCTAGGCCTCGGTTGAGGCCTCCTTGGAGAGGAGGTTGCTGGCAGGGGCTGTCTCCACACTGCAAGGTGCTGGAGCTCAGAGGGCCTCGTCAGAGGGAAGGGACAAGCAAGGGGCTGGATGCCCAAGATCTCTTTGGCCCAGCAGCCTCAGGGCAGCAGGGAGAGCAAGAGGCCCAACTTGCCCCTAGGTCGGCTCTGCCCCATCCCACACAGGCGGCCAGCCCAGCAGCTGCCTGACAGACTCTGGCTCCCCCGAGCTCTCTGCCGGTGCATGGGGCAGGAACAGACGTGTGCATGTCGTTCTGCCTTGGCCTGGGAGTGTGGACCCCCTGCCTGGCCCCCAGGCTCAGGGGAAAGGGCCCGGAGAGAGCACCACCCCGAGGCGATTTTCTCCCGGGCTTGGGAGCGTTGTGCGCCCTTGGTTGGAACAGCGGGCGGGAGTGTTGGCAAACCGGCCTTTGGAGGCAGCCGGGGAAGTCTTCCAGTGGGAGAGGGCCGGTTGTGCTCAGAGGCCCCACAGGCCAGGGGCAGGACCCAGCAGGACCCCTGCCCCTGGCCAGCCTTGCCCAGACCTTCCTCGCCTCCGGGGGTACTGCCCCACCAAGGGGCAGGTTGCGGGGACTGGGTTCATACATGCCCGGGCGCCTCCCCAGGCTCATCCCCGCTGGTGCCTTTCCCCTGTGCCTAGGCCTCGGTTTAGGCCTCCTTGGAGAGGAGGTTGCTGGCAGGGGCTGTCTCCACACTGCAAGGTGCTGGAGCTCAGAGGGCCTCGTCAGAGGGAAGGGACCAGCAAGGGGTTGGATGCCCAAGACCTCTTTGGCCCAGCAGCCTCAGGGCAGCAGGGAGGGCAAGAGGCCCAACTTGCCCCTAGGTCGGCTCTGCCACTTCCCACACAGGCGGCCAACCCAGCACCTGCCTGACAGACTCTGGCTCCCCCAAGCTCTCTGCCGGTGCAGGGGACAGGAACAGACGTGGGCATGTGTTTCTGCCTTGGCCTGGGAGTGTGTTCCCCCTGCCTTGCCCCCAGGCTCAGGGGCAAGGGCCCGGAGAGAGCACCACTCCGAAGTGCTTTTCTCCCGGGCTTGGGAGCATTGTGCGAGCCTGACGTGAACAGCGGGCGGGAGTGTTTGCAAACAGGACTTTGGAGGCAGCCGGGGAGGTCTTCCAGTGGGAGAGGGCCGGTTGTGCTCAGAGGCCCCACAGGCCAGGGTCAGGACCCAGCAGGGCCCCTGCCCATGGACAGACTTGCCCAGACCTTCCTGGACTCCGGGGGTACTGCCCCACCAAGGGGCAGGCTGCGGAGACTGGGTCCAGACATGTCCGTGCGCCTCCCCAGTATCATCCCCGCTGGTGCCTTTCCCCTGGGTGTAGTCCTCGGTTGAGGCCTCTTTGGAGAGGAGGTTGCTGGCAGGGGCTGTCTCCACACTGCAAGGTGCTGGAGCTCAGAGGGCCTCGTCAGAGGGAAGGCACCAGCAAAGGGCTGGATGCCCAAGACCTCTTTGACCCAGCAGCCTCAGGGCAGCAGGGAGAGCAAGAGGCCCAACTTGCCCCTAGGTCGGCTCTGCCCCGTCCCACACAGGCAGCCAGCCCAGCAGCAGCCTGGCAGTCTCTGGCTCCCCCGAGCTCTCTGCCGGTGTAGGGGGCAGGAACAGACGTGTGCATGTCGTTCTCCCTTGGCCTGGGAGAGTGTTCCCCTTGCCTGGCACCAGGCTCAGGGGCAAGGGCCCGGAGAGAGCACCACCCCAAAGCGCTTTTCTCCCGGGCTTGGGAGCATTGTGCGTGCCTGGGGGAACAGCGGGTGGGAGTGCTTGCAAACCTTCTTTTGGAGGCAGACGGGGAGGTCTTCCAGCGGGAGAGTGCCGGTTGTGCTCAGACGCCCAACAGGCCAGGGGCAGGACCCAGCAGTGTCCCTGCCCCTGGCAGCCTTGCCGAGACCTTCCTGGCTTCCGGGGGTACTGCCCCACCAAGGGGCAGGCTGCGGGGACTGGGTCCAGACATGGCCGGGCGCCTCCCCAGGCTCATCCCCGCTGGTGCCTTTCCCCTAGGCCTAGGCCTCGGTTGAGGCCTCCTTGGAGAGGAGGTTGCTGGCAGGGGCTGTCTCCACACTGCAAGGTGCTGGAGCTGAGAGGGCCTCATCAGAGGGAAGGGACCAGCAAGGGGCTGGATGCCCAAGACCTCTTTGGCCCAGCAGCCTCAGGGCAGCAGGGAGAGGAAGAGGCCCAACTTGCCCCTAGGTCGGCTCTGCCCCTTCCCACACAGGCGGCCAGCCCAGCAGCTGCCTGACAGACTCTGGCTCCCCCGAGCTCTCTGCCGGTGCAGGGGTCAGGAACAGACGTGTGCATGTGGTTCTGCCTTGGTCTCCGAGTGTGAACCAACTGCCTGGCCCCCAGGTTCAGGGGCAAGGGCCCGGAGAGAGCACCACCCCGAAGCGCTTTTCTCCCGGGCTTGGGAGAATTGTGCGTGCTTGGTGGGAACAGTGGGCGGGAGTGCTTGCAAACCGGCCTTTGGAGGCAGCCGGGGAGGTCTTCCAGTGGGAGAGGGCCGGTTGTGCTCAGAGGCCTCACAGGCCAGGAGCAGGACCCAGCAGGGCCCCTGCCCCTGGCCAGCCTTGCCCAGACCTTCCTGCCTCCGGGGTTACAGCCCCACCAAGGGGTAGGCTGCGGGGAATGGGTCCAGACATGCCCGGGCGCCTCCCCAGGCTCATCCCCGCTGGTGCCTTTCCCCTGGGCCTAGGCCTCGGTTGAGGCCTCCTTGGAGAGGAGGTTGCTGGCAGGGGCTGTCTCCACACTGCAAGGTGCTGGAGCTCAGAGGGCCTCGTCAGAGGGAAGGGACCAGCAACGGGATGGATGCCCAAGACCTCTTTGGCCCAGCAGCCTCAGGGCAGCAGGGAGAGCAAGAGGCCCAACTTGCCCCTAGGTCGGCTCTGCCCCTTCCCACACAGGCGGCCAGCCCAGCAGCTGCCTGACAGACTCTGGCTCCCCCGAGCTCTCTGCGGTGCAGGGGTCAGGAACAGACGTGTGCATGTGGTTCTGCCTTGGTCTGGGAGTGTGGAACCACTGCCTGGCCCCCAGTCTCAGGGGCAAGGGCCCGGAGAGAGCACCACCCCGAAGCGCTTTTCTCCCGGGATGGGAGCATTGTGCGCGCTTGGTGGGAACAGTGGGCGGGAGTGCGTGCAAAACGGCCTTTGGAGGCAGCCGGGGAGGTCTTCTAGTGGGAGAGGGCCGGTTGTGCTCAGAGGCCCCACAGGCCAGGGGCAGGACCCAGCAGGTCCCCTGCCCCTGGTCAGCCTTGCCCAGACCTTCCTGGCCTCCAGGGGTACTGCCCCACCAAGGGGCAGGCTGCGGGGACTGGGTCCAGACATGCCCGGGCGCCTCTCCAGGCTCATCCCCGCTGGTGCCTTTCCCCTGGGCCTAGGCCTCGGTTGAGGCCTCCTTGGAGAGGAGATTGCTGGCAGGTGCTGTCTCCACACTGCAAGGTGCTGGAGCTCAGAGTGCCTCGTCAGAGGGAAGGGACCAGCAAAGGGCTGGATGCCCAAGACGTCTTTGGCCCAGCAGCCTCAGGGCAGCAGGGAGAGCAAGAGGCCCAACTTGCCCCTAGGTCGGCTCTGCCCCTTCCCACACAGGCGGCCAGCCCAGCACCTGCCTGAGAGACTCTGGCTCCCCCGAGCTCTCTGCCGGTGTAGGGGGCAGGAACAGACGTGTTCATGTCGTTCTGTCTTGGCCTGGGAGTGTGTTCCCCCTGCCTGGCCCGCAGGCTTAGGGGCAAAGGCCCGGAGAGAGCACCACCCCGAAGCGCTTTTCTACCGGGCTTGGGAGCATTGTGCGTGCCTGGCGGGAACAGCGGGCTGGAGTGCTTGCAAACCGGCCTTTCGAGGCAGACGGGGAGGTCTTCCAGCGGGAGAGTGCCGGTTGTGCTCAGACGTCCCACAGGCCTGGGGCAGGACCCAGCGCTGTCCCTGCCCCTGGCAGCCTTGCACAGACCTTCCTGGCCTCCGGGGGTACTGCCCCACCAAGGGGCAGGCTGCGGGGACTGGGTCCAGACATGCCCGGGCGCCTCCCCAGGCTCATCCCCGCTGGTGCCTTTCCCCTGAGCCTAGGCCTCGGTTGAGGCCTCATTGGAGAGGAGGTTGCTGGCAGGGGCTGTCTCCACACTGCAAGGTGCTGGAGCTCAGAGGGCCTCGTCAGAGGGAAGGGACCAGCAAGGGGCTGGATGCCCAAGACCTCTTTAGCCCAGCAGCCTCAGGGCAGCAGGGAGAGGAAGAGGCCCAACTTGCCCCTAGGTCGGCTCTGCCCCTTCCCACACAGGCGGCCAGCCCAGCAGCTGCCTGACAGACTCTGGCTCCCCCGAGCTCTGTGCCGGTGCAGGGGTCAGGAACAGACGTGTGCATGTGGTTCTGCCTTGGTCTGGGAGTGTGGACCAACTGCCTGGACCCCAGGCTCAGGGGCAAGGGCCCGAGGAGAGCACCACACCGAAGTGCTTTTCTCCCGGGCTTGGGAGCATTGTGCGTGCCTGGCGGGAACAGCGGGCGGGAGTGTTGGCAAACTGGCCTTTGGAGGCAGCCGGGGAGTTCTTCCAGTGGGAGAGGGCCGGTTGTGCTCAGAGGCCCCACAGGCCAGGGGCAGGACCCAGCAGTGCCCCTGCCCCTGGCCAGCCTTGCCCAGACCTTCCTGGCCTCCGGGGGTACTGCCCCACCAAGGGCAGGCTGCGGGGACTGGGTCCAGACATGCCCGGGCGCCTCCCCAGGCTCATCCCCGCTGGTGCCTTTCCCCTGGGCCTAGGCCTCGGTTGAGGCCTCCTTGGAGAGGAGGTTGCTGGCAGGGGCTGTCTCCACACTGCAAGGTGCTGGAGCTCAGAGGGCCTCGTCAGAAGGAAGGGACCAGCAAGGGGCTGGATGCCCAAGACCTCTTTGGCCCAGCAGCCTCAGGGCAGCAGGGAGAGCAAGAGGCCCAACTTGCCCCTAGGTCGGCTCTGCCCCTTCCCACACAGGCGGCCAGCCCAGCAGCTGCCTGACAGACTCTGGCTCCCCCGAGCTCTCTGCGGTGCAGGGGTCAGGAACAGACGTGTGCATGTGGTTCTGCCTTGGTCTGGGAGTGTGGAACCACTGCCTGGCCCCCAGTCTCAGGGGCAAGGGCCCGGAGAGAGCACCACCCCGAAGCGCTTTTCTCCCGGGATGGGAGCATTGTGCGCGCTTGGTGGGAACAGTGGGCGGGAGTGCGTGCAAAACGGCCTTTGGAGGCAGCCGGGGAGGTCTTCTAGTGGGAGAGGGCCGGTTGTGCTCAGAGGCCCCACAGGCCAGGGGCAGGACCCAGCAGGTCCCCTGCCCCTGGTCAGCCTTGCCCAGACCTTCCTGGCCTCCAGGGGTACTGCCCCACCAAGGGGCAGGCTGCGGGGACTGGGTCCAGACATGCCCGGGCGCCTCTCCAGGCTCATCCCCGCTGGTGCCTTTCCCCTGGGCCTAGGCCTCGGTTGAGGCCTCCTTGGAGAGGAGATTGCTGGCAGGTGCTGTCTCCACACTGCAAGGTGCTGGAGCTCAGAGTGCCTCGTCAGAGGGAAGGGACCAGCAAAGGGCTGGATGCCCAAGACGTCTTTGGCCCAGCAGCCTCAGGGCAGCAGGGAGAGCAAGAGGCCCAACTTGCCCCTAGGTCGGCTCTGCCCCTTCCCACACAGGCGGCCAGCCCAGCACCTGCCTGAGAGACTCTGGCTCCCCCGAGCTCTCTGCCGGTGTAGGGGGCAGGAACAGACGTGTTCATGTCGTTCTGTCTTGGCCTGGGAGTGTGTTCCCCCTGCCTGGCCCGCAGGCTTAGGGGCAAAGGCCCGGAGAGAGCACCACCCCGAAGCGCTTTTCTACCGGGCTTGGGAGCATTGTGCGTGCCTGGCGGGAACAGCGGGCTGGAGTGCTTGCAAACCGGCCTTTCGAGGCAGACGGGGAGGTCTTCCAGCGGGAGAGTGCCGGTTGTGCTCAGACGTCCCACAGGCCTGGGGCAGGACCCAGCGCTGTCCCTGCCCCTGGCAGCCTTGCACAGACCTTCCTGGCCTCCGGGGGTACTGCCCCACCAAGGGGCAGGCTGCGGGGACTGGGTCCAGACATGCCCGGGCGCCTCCCCAGGCTCATCCCCGCTGGTGCCTTTCCCCTGAGCCTAGGCCTCGGTTGAGGCCTCATTGGAGAGGAGGTTGCTGGCAGGGGCTGTCTCCACACTGCAAGGTGCTGGAGCTCAGAGGGCCTCGTCAGAGGGAAGGGACCAGCAAGGGGCTGGATGCCCAAGACCTCTTTAGCCCAGCAGCCTCAGGGCAGCAGGGAGAGGAAGAGGCCCAACTTGCCCCTAGGTCGGCTCTGCCCCTTCCCACACAGGCGGCCAGCCCAGCAGCTGCCTGACAGACTCTGGCTCCCCCGAGCTCTGTGCCGGTGCAGGGGTCAGGAACAGACGTGTGCATGTGGTTCTGCCTTGGTCTGGGAGTGTGGACCAACTGCCTGGACCCCAGGCTCAGGGGCAAGGGCCCGAGGAGAGCACCACACCGAAGTGCTTTTCTCCCGGGCTTGGGAGCATTGTGCGTGCCTGGCGGGAACAGCGGGCGGGAGTGTTGGCAAACTGGCCTTTGGAGGCAGCCGGGGAGTTCTTCCAGTGGGAGAGGGCCGGTTGTGCTCAGAGGCCCCACAGGCCAGGGGCAGGACCCAGCAGTGCCCCTGCCCCTGGCCAGCCTTGCCCAGACCTTCCTGGCCTCCGGGGGTACTGCCCCACCAAGGGCAGGCTGCGGGGACTGGGTCCAGACATGCCCGGGCGCCTCCCCAGGCTCATCCCCGCTGGTGCCTTTCCCCTGGGCCTAGGCCTCGGTTGAGGCCTCCTTGGAGAGGAGGTTGCTGGCAGGGGCTGTCTCCACACTGCAAGGTGCTGGAGCTCAGAGGGCCTCGTCAGAAGGAAGGGACCAGCAAGGGGCTGGATGCCCAAGACCTCTTTGGCCCAGCAGCCTCAGGGCAGCAGGGAGAGCAAGAGGCCCAACTTGCCCCTAGGTCGGCTCTGCCACTTCCCACACAGGCGGCCAGCCCAGCAGCTGCCTGACAGACTCTGGCTCCCCCGAGCTCTCTGCCGGTGCAGGGGGCAGGTCAGACGTGTGCATGTGGTTCTGCCTTGGCCTGGGAGTGTGGACACCCTGCCTTGCCCCCAGGCTCAGGGGCAAGGGCCCAGAGAGAGCACCACCCTGAAGCGCTTTTCTTCCGGGCTTAGGAGCATTGTGCCCGCCTGCTGGTAACAGTGGCCGGGAGCGCTAGCAAACCGGCCTTTGGAGGCAGCCGGGGAGGTCTTCCAGTGGGAGAGGGCCGGTTGTGCTCAGAGGCCCCACAGGCCAGGGGCAGGACCCAGCAGGTCCCCTGCCCCTGGCCAGCCTTTCCCAGACCTTCCTGGCCTCCGGGGGTACTGCCCCACCAAGGGGCAGGCTGCGGGGACTGGGTCCAGACATGCCTGGGCGCCTCCCCAGGCTCATCCCCGCTGGTGCCTTTCCCCTGGTCCTAGGTCTCGGTTGAGGCCTCCTTGGAGAGGAGGTTGCTGGCAGGGGCTGTCTCCACACTGCAAGGTGCTGGAGCTCAGAGGGCCTCGTCAGAGGGAAGGGACAAGCAAAGGGCTGGATGCCCAAGACCTCTTTGGCCCAGCAGCCTCAGGGCAGCAGGCAGAGCATGAGGCCCAACTTGCCCCTAGGTCGGCTCTGCCCCTTCCCACAAAGGCGGCCAGCCCAGCAGCTGCCTGACAGACTCTGGCTCCCCCGAGCTCTCTGCCGGTGCAGGGGTCAGGAACAGACGTGTGCATGTGGTTCTGCCTTGGCCTGGGAGTGTGGACCCCCTGCCTGGCCCCCAGTCTCAGGGGCAAGGGCCCGGAGAGAGCACCACCCCGAAGCGCTTTTCTCCCGGGATGGGAGCATTGTGCGCGCTTGGTGGGAACAGTGGGCGGGAGTGCGTGCAAAACGGCCTTTGGAGGCAGCCGGGGAGGTCTTCCAGTGGGAGAGGGCCGGTTGTGCTCAGAGGCCCCACAGGCCAGGGGCAGGACCCAGCAGGTCCCCTGCCCCTGGTCAGCCTTGCCCAGACCTTCCTGGCCTCCAGGGGTACTGCCCCACCAAGGGGCAGGCTGCGGGGACTGGGTCCAGACATGCCCGGGCGCCTCCCCAGGCTCATCCCCGCTGGTGCCTTTCCCCTGGGCCTAGGCCTCGGTTGAGGCCTCCTTGGAGAGGAGATTGCTGGCAGGTGCTGTCTCCACACTGCAAGGTGCTGGAGCTCAGAGGGCCTCGTCAGAGGGAAGGGACCAGCAAAGGGCTGGATGCCCAAGACCTCTTTGGCCCAGCAGCCTCAGGGCAGCAGGGAGAGCAAGAGGCCCAACTTGCCCCTAGGTCGGCTCTGCCCCTTCCCACACAGGCGGCCAGCCCAGCACCTGCCTGAGAGACTCTGGCTCCCCCGAGCTCTCTGCCGGTGTAGGGGGCAGGAACAGACGTGTGCATGTGGTTCTGTCTTGGCCTGGGAGTGTGTTCCCCCTGCCTGGCCCGCAGGCTTAGGGGCAAGGGCCCGGAGAGAGCACCACCCCGAAGCGCTTTTCTACCGGGCTTGGGAGCATTGTGCGTGCCTGGCGGTAACAGCGGGCGGGAGTGCTTGCAAACCAGCCTTTCGAGGCAGACGGGGAGGTCTTCCAGCGGGAGAGTGCCGGTTGTGCTCAGACGTCCCACAGGCCAGGGGCAGGACCCAGCGCTGTCCCTGCCCCTGGCAGCCTTGCACAGACCTTCCTGGCCTCCGGGGGTACTGCCCCACCAAGGGGCAGGCTGCGGGGACTGGGTCCAGACATGCCCGGGCGCCTCCCCAGGCTCATCCCCGCTGGTGCCTTTCCCCTGGGCCTAGGCCTCGGTTGAGGCCGCCTTGGAGAGGAGGTTGCTGGCAGGGGCTGTCTCCACACTGCAAGGTGCTGGAGCTCAGAGGGCCTCATCAGAGGGAAGGGACCAGCAAGGGGCTGGATGCCCAAGACCTCTTTGGCCCAGCAGCCTCAGGGCAGCAGGGAGAGCAAGAGGCCCAACTTGCCCCTAGGTCGGCTCTGCCCCTTTCCACACAGGCCGCCAACCCAGCAGCTGCCTGGCATACTCTGGCTCCCCCGAGCTCTCTGCCGGTGCAGGGACCAGGAACAGACGTTTGCATGTGGTTCTGCCTTGGCCTGGGAGTGTGTTCCCCCTGCATTGCCCCCAGGCTCAGGGGCAAGGGCCCGGTGAGAGCACCACCCCGAAGCGCTTTTCTCCCGGGCTTGGGAGCATTGTGCGTGCCTGTCGGGAACAGCGGGCATGAGTTCTTGCAAACTGTCCTTTGGAGGCAGCCGGGGACGTCTTCCAAGGGCCCGGACTGATCAGCACCCCAAAATGCTTTTCTCCCTGTCTTGGGAGCATTGTGCGCGGCTGTCGGGAACAGCGGACATGAGTGCTTGCAAACCGGCCTTTGGAGGCAGCCCGGGAGGTCTTCCAAGGGCCCGGAGAGAGCACTACCCCAAAATGCTTTTCTTCCGGGCTTGGGAGCATTGTGCGCGCGTGGCGGGAACAGCAGGCAGGAGTGCTTGCAAACCGGCCTTTGGAGGCAGCCGGGGAGGTCTTCCAAGGGCCCGGAGAGAGCACCACCTCGAAGCGCTTTTCTCTCGGGTTTTGGAGCATTGTGTGCGGCTGGTGGGACAGCGGGAGGGAATTCTTGCAAACCGGCCTTTGGCGGCAGCCAGAGAAGTCTTCCAAGGCACGGAGAGAGCACCACCCCGAAGCGCTTTTCTCCGGGGTTTTGGAACATTGTGTGTGCCTGGCGGGAACAGCGAGTGGGAATGCTTGCAAACCGGCCTTTGGGGGCAGCCGGGGAGGTCCTCCATGGTCCCTGAGAGAACACCACCCCGAAGCGCTTTTCTCCCGGGCTTGGGAGCATTGTGCGCGGCTGTCGGGAACAACGGACATGAATGCTTGCAAACCGGCCTTTGGAGGCAGCCCGGGAGGTCTTCCAAGGGCCCGGAGAGAGCACCACCCCAAAATGCTTTTCTCTCGGGCTTGGGAGCATTGTGCGCGGCTGTCGGGAACAACGGACATGAATGCTTGCAAACCGGCCTTTGGAGGCAGCCCGGGAGGTCTTCCAAGGGCCCGGAGAGAGCACCACCCCAAAATGCTTTTCTCCCGGGCTTGGGAGCATTGTGCGTGGATGGCGGAAGCAGCGGGCATGAGTACTTACAAACCGGCCTTTGGAGGCAGCCGGGGAGGTCTTGAAAGTGCCCGGAGAGAGCACCACCCCGAAGCGCTTTTCTCCCGGGCTTGGGAACATTGTGCGTGGCTGGCGGGAACAGCAGGCAGGACTGCTTGCAAACTGGCTTTTGGAGGCAGCCGGGGAGGTCTTCCAAGGGCCCGGAGTGAGCACCACCCCAAAATGCTTTTCTCCCGGGCTTGGGAGCATTGTGCGCGGCTGGTGGGAACAACGGGCATGAGTGCTTGCAAACCGGCCTTTGGAGGCAGCCGGGGACGTCTTCCAAGGGCCCGGAGAGAGCACCACCCCGAAGCGCTTTTCTCCCGGGCTTGGGAGCATTGTGCGCGGCTGGCGGGAACAGCAGGCAGGACTGCTTGCAAACTGGCCTTTGGAGGCAGCCGAGGAGGTCTTCCAAGGGCCCGGAGTGAGCACCACCCCAAAATGCTTTTCTCCCGGGCTTGGGAGCATTGTGCGTGGCTGGCGGGAACAGCAGGAAGGAGTCCTTGCAAACCGGCCTTTGGAGGCAGCCGGGGAGGTCTTCCAAGGGCCTGTAGAGAGCACCACCCCGACGCGCTTTTCTCCCGGGCTTGGGAGCATTCTGCGCGGGTGGCGGGAACAGCAGGCAGGAGTGCTTGAAAACCGTCCTTTGGAGGCAGCCGGGGAGGTCTTCCAGGGCCCGGTGTGAGCACCACCCCAAAATGCTTTTCTCCCGGGCTTGGGAGCATTGTGCGCGGATGGCGGGAACAGCAGGAAGGAGTCCTTGCAAACCGGCCTTTGGAGGCAGCCGGGGAGGTCTTCCAAGGGCCTGTAGAGAGCACCACCCCGAAGCGCTTTTCTCCCGGGCTTGGGAGCATTGTGCGCGGGTGGCGGGAACAGCAGGCAGGAGTGCTTGAAAACCGTCCTTTGGAGGCAGCCGGGGAGGTCTTCCAGGGCCCGGTGTGAGCACCACCCCAAAATGCTTTTCTCCCGGGCTTGGGAGCATTGTGCGCGGATGGCGGGAACAGCGAGTGGGAGTGCTTCCAAACCGGCCTTTGGGGGCACCCCGGGAGGTCTTCCATGGGCACGGAGAGAACACCACCCCGAAGCGCTTTTCTCCGGGGTTTTGGAGGATTGTGCGTGGCTGGCGGGAACAGCGAGTGGGAGTGCTTGCAAACCGGCCTTTGGGGGCAGCCAGGGAGGTCCTCCATTGGCACGGAGAGAACACCACCCCGAAGTGCTTTTCTCCCGGTCTTGGGAGCATTGTGCGAGGCTGGCGGGAACAGCGGGCGGGAGTGCTTGCAAACCAGCCTTTGGAGGCAGCTTGGGAGGTCTTCCAACGGCCCGGAGAGAGCACCATCCCGAAGCACTTTTCTCACGGAATTGGGAGCATTGTTCGCGGCTGTCGGGAACAGAGGACATGAGTGCTTGCAAACCGGCCTTTAGAGGCAGCCGGGGAGTCTTTCAAGGGCCCGGAGAGAGACCACCCCAAAATGCTTTTCTCCCGGGCTTGGGAGCATTGTGTGCGGCTGGCGGGTCAGCGGGAGGGAGTTCTTGAAAACCAGCCTTTGGAGGCAGCCGGGGAGGTCTTCCAAGGGCCGGGAGAGAGCACCACCCCGAAGCGCTTTTCTCCCGGGCTTGGGAGCATTGTGCGCGGCTGGCGGGAACAGCGGGATTGAGTGCTTGCAAACCGGCCTTTGGAGGCAGCCGGGGAGGTCTTCCAAGGGCCGGGAGAGAGCACCACCCCGAAGCGCTTTTCTCCTAGGCTTGGGAGCATTGTGCGCGGCTGGCGGGAACAGCGGGCATGAGTGCTTGCAAACCGGCCTTTGGAGACAAACGGGGAGGTCTTCCAAGGGCCCGTAGAGAGCACCACCCCGAAGCGCTTTTCTCCCGTGATTGGGAGCATTGTGTGCGGCTGGCGGGACAGCGGGAGGGAGTACTTGAAATCCAGCCTTTGGAGGCAGCCGGGGAGGTCTTCCAAGGGCCGGGAGAGAGCACCACCCTGAAGGGCTTTTCTCCTGGGCTTGGAGCATTTGCACGGATGGCGGGAACAGCGAGTGGGAGTGCTTGCAAACCGGCATTTGGGGGCAGCCCGGGAGGTCTTTCTTGGGCCCAGAGAGAACACCACCCCGAAACGCTTTTCTCCCGGGCTTGGGAGCATTGTGCGCGGGTGGCGGGAACAGCAGGCAGAAGTGCTTGCAAACCGGCCTTGGAGGCAGCCGGGGAGGTCTTCCAAAGCCCGGAGTGAGCACCACCCCAAAATGCTTTTCTCCCGGGCTTGGGAGCATTGTCCGCAGCTGGCGTGAACAGCGGGATTGAGTGCTTGCAAACCAGCCTTTGGAGGCAGCCGGGGAGGTCTCCCAGCGGGAGAGTGCCAATTGTTCTCAGAGGCCCCACAGGCCAGGGGCAGGACCCAGCAGTGTCCCTGCCTCTGGCAGCCTTGCCCAGACCTTCCTGGCCTCCGGGGGTACTACACCACCAAGGGGCAGGCTGCGGGGCCTGGGTCCAGACATGCCCGGGCGCCTCCCCAGGCTCATACCCGCTGGTGCCTTTCCCCTGGGCCTAGGCCTCGGTTGAGGCCTCCTTGGAGAGGAGGTTGCCGGCAGGGGCTGTCTGCACACTGCAAGGTGCTGGAGCTCAGAGGGCCTCGTCAGAGGGAAAGGACCAGCAAAGGGCTGGATGCCCAAGACCTCTTTGACCCAGCAGCCTCAGGGCAGCAGGGAGAGCAAGAGGCCCAACTTGCCCCTAGGTCGGCTCTACCCCGTCCCACACAGGCAGCCAGCCCAGCAGCAGCCTGGCAGTCTCTGGCTCCCCCGAACTCTCTGCCGGTGTAGGGGGCGGGAACAGACGTGTGCATGTCGTTCTGCCTTGGCCTGGGAGTGTGTTCCCCCTGCCTGTCCCCCAGGCTCAGGGGCAAGGGCCCGAAGAGAGCACCACCCCGAAGCGCTTTTCTCCCGGGCTTGGGAGCATTGTGCGTGCCTGGCGGGAACAGCGGGCGGGAGTGCTTGCAAACCGGCCTTTGGAGGCAGCCGGGGAGGTCTTCCAGTGGGAGAGTGCCGGTTGTGCTCAGACGCCCCACAGGCCAGGGGCAGGACCCAGCAGTGTCCCTGCCCCTGGCAGCCTTGCCCAGACCCTCCTGGCCTCCGGGGGTACTGCCCCACCAAGGGGCAGGCTGCGGGGACTGGGTCCAGACATGGCCGGGCGCCTCCCCAGGCTCATCCCCGCTGGTGCCTTTCCCCTGGGCCTAGGCCTCGGTTGAGGCCTCCTTGGAGAGGAGGTTGCTGGCAGGGGCTGTCTCCACACTGCAAGGGGCTGGAGCTCAGAGGGCCTCGTCAGAGGGAAGGGACCAGCAAGGGGCTGGATGCCCAAGACCTCTTTGGCCCAGCAGCCTCAGGGCAGCAGGGAGAGGAAGAGGCCCAACTTGCCCCTAGGTCGGCTCTGCCCCTTCCCACACAGGCGGCCAGCCCAGCAGCTGCCTGACAGACTCTGGCTCCCCCGAGCTCTCTGCCGGTGCATGGGGCAGGAACAGACGTGTGCATGTCGTTCTGCCTTGGCCTGGGAGTGTGGACCCCCTGCCTGGCCCCCAGGCTCAGGGGAAAGGGCCCGGAGAGAGCACCACCCCGAGGCGATTTTCTCCCGGGCTTGGGAGCATTGTGCGCCCTTGGTTGGAACAGCGGGCGGGAGTGTTGGCAAACCGGCCTTTGGAGGCAGCCGGGGAAGTCTTCCAGTGGGAGAGGGCCGGTTGTGCTCAGAGGCCCCACAGGCCAGGGGCAGGACCCAGCAGGTCCCCTGCCCCTGGCCAGCCTTGCCCAGACCTTCCTCGCCTCCGGGGGTACTGCCCCACCAAGGGGCAGGCTGCGGGGACTGGGTCCATACATGCCCGGGCGCCTCCCCAGGCTCATTCCCGCTGGTGCCTTTCCCCTGTGCCTAGGCCTCGGTTTAGGCCTCCTTGGAGAGGAGGTTGCTGGCAGGGGCTGTCTCCACACTGCAAGGTGCTGGAGCTCAGAGGGCCTCGTCAGAGGGAAGGGACCAGCAAGGGGTTGGATGCCCAAGACCTCTTTGGCCCAGCAGCCTCAGGGCAGCAGGGAGGGCAAGAGGCCCAACTTGCCCCTAGGTCGGCTCTGCCACTTCCCACACAGGCGGCCAGCCCAGCAGCTGCCTGACAGACTCTGGCTCCCCCGAGCTCTCTGCCGGTGCAGGGGGCAGATCAGACGTGTGCATGTGGTTCTGCCTTGGCCTGGGAGTGTGGACACCCTGCCTTGCCCCCAGGCTCAGGGGCAGGGGCCCAGAGAGAGCACCACCCTGAAGCGCTTTTCTCCCGGGCTTAGGAGCATTGTGCACGCCTGCTGGGAACAGTGGGCGGTAGCGCTTGCAAACCGGCCTTTGGAGGCAGCCGGGGAGGTCTTTCAGTGGGAGAGGGCCGGTTGTGCTCAGAGGCCCCACAGGCCAGGGGCAGGACCCAGCAGGGCCCCTGCCCCTGGCCAGCCTTGCCCAGACCTTCCTGGCCTCCGGGGGTACTGCCCCACCAAGGGGCAGGCTGCGGGAACTGGGTCCAGACATGCTCGGGCGCCTCCCCTGGCTCATCCCCGCTGGTGCCTTTCCCCTGGGCCTAGGCCTCGGTTGAGGCCTCCTTGGAGAGGAGGTTGCTGGCAGGGGCTGTCTCCACACTGCAAGGTGCTGGAGCTCAGAGGGCCTCGTCAGAGTGAAGGGACCAGCGAGGGGCTGGATGCCCAAGACGTCTTTGGCCCAGCAGCCTCAGGGCAGCAGGGAGAGCAAGAGGCCCAACTTGCCCCTAGGTCGGCTCTGCCCCTTCCCACACAGGCGGCCAACCCAGCACCTGCCTGACAGACTCTGGCTCCCCCAAGCTCTCTGCCGGTGCAGGGGACAGGAACAGACGTGGGCATGTGTTTCTGCCTTGGCCTGGGAGTGTGTTCCCCCTGCCTTGCCCCCAGGCTCAGGGGCAAGGGCCCGGAGAGAGCACCACTCCGAAGTGCTTTTCTCCCGGGCTTGGGAGCATTGTGCGAGCCTGACGTGAACAGCGGGCGGGAGTGTTTGCAAAGAGGACTTTGGAGGCAGCCGGGGAGGTCTTCCAGTGGGAGAGGGCCGGTTGTGCTCAGAGGCCCCACAGGCCAGGGTCAGGACCCAGCAGGGCCCCTGCCCATGGACAGACTTGCCCAGACCTTCCTGGACTCCGGGGGTACTGCCCCACCAAGGGGCAGGCTGTGGAGACTGGGTCCAGACATGTCCGTGCGCCTCCCCATGATCATCCCCGCTGGTGCCTTTCCCCTGGGCCTAGGCCTCGGTTGAGGCCTCCTTGGAGAGGAGGTTGCTGGCAGGGGCTGTCTCCACACTGCAAGGTGCTGGAGCTCAGAGGGCCTCGTCAGAGGGAAGGGACCAGCAACGGGATGGATGCCCAAGACCTCTTTGGCCCAGCAGCCTCAGGGCAGCAGGGAGAGCAAGAGGCCCAACTTGCCCCTAGGTCGGCTCTGCCCCTTCCCACACAGGCGGCCAGCCCAGCAGCTGCCTGACAGACTCTGGCTCCCGCGAGCTCTCTGCCGGTGCAGGGGGCAGGAACAGACGTGTGCATGTGGTTCTGAATTGGCCTGGGAGTGTGGACACCGTGCCTTGACCCCAGGCTCAGGGGCAAGGGCCCGGAGAGAGCACCACCCTGAAGCGCTTTTCTCCCGGGCTTGGGAGCATTGTGCACGCCTGCTGGGAACAGTGGGCGGGAGCGCTTGCAAACCGGCCTTTGGAGGCAGCCGGGGAGGTCTTCCAGTGGGAGAGGGCCGGTTGTGCTCAGAGGCCCCACAGGTCAGGGGCAGGACGCAGCAGGGCCCCTGCCCCTGGCCAGCCTTGCCCAGACCTTCCTGGCCTCCGGGGGTACTGCCCCACCAAGGGGCAGGCTGCGGGGACTGGGTCCAGACATGCCCGGGCGCCTCCCCAGGCTCATCCCCGCAGGTGCCTTTCCCCTGGGCCTAGGCCTCGGTTGAGGCCTCATTGGAGAGGAGGTTGCTGGCAGGGGCTGTCTCCACACTGCAAGGTGCTGGAGCTCAGAGGGCCTCGTCAGAGGGAAGGGACCAGCAAGGGGCTGGATGCCCAAGACCGATTTGGCCCAGCAGCCTCAGGGCAGCAGGGAGAGGAAGAGGCCCAACTTGCCCCTAGGTCGGCTCTGCCCCTTCCCACACAGGCGGCCAGCCCAGCAGCTGCCTGACAGACTCTGGCTCCCCCGAGCTCTCTGCCGGTGCAGGGGTCAGGAACAGACGTGTGCATGTGGTTCTGCGTTGGTCTGGGAGTGTGGACCCACTGCCTGGCCCCCAGGCTCAGGGGCAAGGGCCCGGAGAGAGCAACACCCCGAAGCGCTTTTCTCCCGGGCTTGGGAGAATTGTGCGTGCCTGGCGGGAACAGCGGGCGGGAGTGTTGGCAAACCGGCCTTTGGAGGCAGCCGGGGAAGTCTTCCAGTGGGAGAGGGCCGGTTGTGCTCAGAGGACCCACAGGCCAGGGGCAGGACCCAGCAGGGCCCCTGCCCGTGGCCAGCCTTGCCCAGACCTTCCTGGCCTCCGGGGGTACTGCCCCACCAAGGGGCAGGCTGCGGGGACTGGGTCCAGACATGCCCGGGCGCCTCCCCAGGCTCATCCCCGCTGGTGCCTTTCCCCTGGTCCTAGGCCTCGGTTGAGGCCTCCTTGGAGAGGAGGTTGCTGGCAGGGGCTGTCTCCACACTGCAAGGTGCTGGAGCTCAGAGGGCCTCGTCAGAGGGAAGGGACAAGCAAGGGGCTGGATGCCCAAGATCTCTTTGGCCCAGCAGCCTCAGGGCAGCAGGGAGAGCAAGAGGCCCAACTTGCCCCTAGGTCGGCTCTGCCCCTTCCCACACAGGCGGCCAGCCCAGCAGCTGCCTGACAGACTCTGGCTCCCCCGAGCTCTCTGCCGGTGCATGGGGCAGGAACAGACGTGTGCATGTCGTTCTGCCTTGGCCTGGGAGTGTGGACCCCCTGCCTGGCCCCCAGGCTCAGGGGAAAGGGCCCGGAGAGAGCACCACCCCGAGGCGATTTTCTCCCGGGCTTGGGAGCGTTGTGCGCCCTTGGTTGGAACAGCGGGCGGGAGTGTTGGCAAACCGGCCTTTGGAGGCAGCCGGGGAAGTCTTCCAGTGGGAGAGGGCCGGTTGTGCTCAGAGGCCCCACAGGCCAGGGGCAGGACCCAGCAGGTCCCCTGCCCCTGGCCAGCCTTGCCCAGACCTTCCTCGCCTCCGGGGGTACTGCCCCACCAAGGGGCAGGCTGCGGAGACTGGGTGCAGACATGTCCGTGCGCCTCCCCAGGATCATCCCCGCTGGTGCCTTTCCCCTGGGTGTAGTCCTCGGTTGAGGCCTCTTTGGAGAGGAGGTTGCTGGCAGGGGCTGTCTCCACACTGCAAGGTGCTGGAGCTCAGAGGGCCTCGTCAGAGGGAAGGCACCAGCAAAGGGCTGGATGCCCAAGACCTCTTTGACCCAGCAGCCTCAGGGCAGCAGGGAGAGCAAGAGGCCCAACTTGCCCCTAGGTCGGCTCTGCCCCGTCCCACACAGGCAGCCAGCCCAGCCGCAGCCTGGCAGTCTCTGGCTCCCCCGAGCTCTCTGCCGGTGTAGGGGGCAGGAACAGACGTGTGCATGTCGTTCTCCCTTGGCCTGGGAGAGTGTTCCCCTTGCCTGGCCCCAGGCTCAGGGGCAAGGGCCCGGAGAGAGCACCTCCCCAAAGCGCTTTTCTCCCGGGCTTGGGAGCATTGTGCGTGCTTGGGGGAACAGCGGGTGGGAGTGCTTGCAAACCGTCTTTTGGAGGCAGACGGGGAGGTCTTCCAGCGGGAGAGTGCCGGTTGTGCTCAGAGGCCCCACAGGCCAGGGGCAGGACCCAGCAGTGTCCCTGCCCCTGGCAGCCTTGCCCAGACCTTCCTGCCTCCGGGGTTACAGCCCCACCAAGGGGTAGGCTGCGGGGAATGGGTCCAGACATTCCCGGGCGCCTCCCCAGGCTCATCCCCGCTGGTGCCTTTCCCCTGGGCTTAGGCCTCGGTTGAGGCCTCCTTGGAGAGGAGGTTGCTGGCAGGGGCTGTCTCCACACTGCAAGGTGCTGGAGCTCAGAGGGCCTCGTCAGAGGGAAGGGACCAGCAACGGGATGGATGCCCAAGACCTCTTTGGCCCAGCAGCCTCAGGGCAGCAGGGAGAGGAAGAGGCCCAACTTGCCCCTAGGTCGGCTCTGCCCCTTCCCACACAGGCGGCCAGCCCAGCAGCTGCCTGACAGACTCTGGCTCCCCCGAGCTCTCTGCCGGTGCAGGGGTCAGGAACAGACGTGTGCATGTGGTTCTGCCTTGGTCTCCGAGTGTGAACCAACTGCCTGGCCCCCAGGTTCAGGGGCAAGGGCCTGGAGAGAGCACCACCCCGAAGCGCTTTTCTCCCGGGCTTGGGAGAATTGTGCGTGCTTGGTGGGAACAGTGGGCGGGAGTGCTTGCAAACCGGCCTTTGGAGGCAGCCGGGGAGGTCTTCCAGTGGGAGAGGTCCGGTTGTGCTCAGAGGCCCCACAGGCCAGGGGCAGGACCCAGCAGGGCCCCTGCCCCTGGCCAGCCTTGCCCAGACCTTCCTGCCTCCGGGGTTACAGCCCCACCAAGGGGTAGGCTGCGGGGAATGGGTCCAGACATGCCCGGGCGCCTCCCCAGGCTCATCCCCGCTGGTGCCTTTCCCCTGGGCCTAGGCCTCGGTTGAGGCCTCCTTGGAGAGGAGGTTGCTGGCAGGGGCTGTCTCCACACTGCAAGGTGCTGGAGCTCAGAGGGCCTCGTCAGAGGGAAGGGACCAGCAACGGGATGGATGCCCAAGACCTCTTTGGCCCAGCAGCCTCAGGGCAGCAGGGAGAGCAAGAGGCCCAACTTGCCCCTAGGTCGGCTCTGCCCCTTCCCACACAGGCGGCCAGCCCAGCAGCTGCCTGACAGACTCTGGCTCCCCCGAGCTCTCTGCCGGTGCAGGGGGCAGGAACAGACGTGTGCATGTGGTTCTGAATTGGCCTGGGAATGTGGACACCGTGCCTTGACCCCAGGCTCAGGGGCAAGGGCCCGGAGAGAGCACCACCCTGAAGCGCTTTTCTCCCGGGCTTGGGAGCATTGTGCACGCCTGCTGGGAACAGTGGGCGGGAGCGCTTGCAAACCGGCCTTTGGAGGCAGCCGGGGAGGTCTTCCAGTGGGAGAGGGCCGGTTGTGCTCAGAGGCCCCACAGGCCAGGGGCAGGACGCAGCAGGGCCCCTGCCCCTGGCCAGCCTTGCCCAGACGTTCCTGGCCTCCGGGGGTACTGCCCCACCAAGGGGCAGGCTGCGGGGACTGGGTCCAGACATGCTCGGGCGCCTCCCCTGGCTCATCCCCGCTGGTGCCTTTCCCCTGGGCCTAGGCCTCGGTTGAGGCCTCCTTGGAGAGGAGGTTGCTGGCAGGGGCTGTCTCCACACTGCAAGGTGCTGGAGCTCAGAGGGCCTCGTCAGAGGGAAGGGACCAGTAAGGGGCTGGATGCCCAAGACGTCTTTGGGCCAGCAGCCTCAGGGAAGCAGGGAGAGCAAGAGGCCCAACTTGCCCCTAGGTCGGCTCTGCCCCTTCCCACACAGGCGGCCAGCCCAGTAGCTGCCTGCCAGACTCTGGCTCCCCCAAGCTCTCTACCGGTGCAGGGGACAGGAACAGACGTGGGCATGTGGTTCTGCCTTGGCCAGGGAGTGTGTTCCCCGTGCCTTGCCCCCAGGCTCAGGGGCAAGGGCCCGGAGAGAGCACCACCCCGAAGCGCTTTTCTCCCGGGCTTGGGAGCATTGTGCGAGCCTGGCGTGAACAGCGGGCGGGAGTGTTTGCAAACAGGACTTTGGAGGCAGCCGGGGAGGTCTTCCAGTGGGAGAGGGCCGGTTGTGCTCAGAGGCCCCACAGGCCAGGGGCAGGACCCAGCAGGGCCCCTGACCCTGGCCAGCCTTGCCCAGACCTTCCTGGCCTCCGGGGGTACTGCCCCACCAAGGGGCAGGCTGCGGGGACTGGGTCCAGACATGCCCGGGCGCCTCCCCAGGCTCATCCCCGCTGGTGCCTTTCCCCTGGGCCTAGGCCTCGGTTGAGGCCTCCTTGGAGAGGAGGTTGCTGGCAGGGGCTGTCTCCACACTGCAAGGTGCTGGAGATCAGAGGGCCTCGTCAGAGGGAAGGGACCAGCAAAGGGCTGGATGCCCAAGACCTCTTTGACCCAGCAGCCTCAGGGCAGCAGGGAGAGCAAGAGGCCCAACTTGCCCCTAGGTCGGCTCTGCCCCGTCCCACACAGGCGGCCAGCCCAGCAGCAGCCTGGCAGTCTCTGGCTCCCCCGAGCTCTCTGCCGGTGTAGGGGGCAGGAACAGACGTGTGCATGTCGTTCTGCCTTGGCCTGGGAGTGTGTTCCCCCTGCCTGGCCCCCAGGCTCAGGGGCAAGGGCCCGGTGAGAGCACCACCCCGAAGCGCTTTTCTCCCGGGCTTGGGAGCATTGTGCGTGCCTGGCGGGAACAGCGGGCGGGAGTGCTTGCAAACCGGCCTTTGGAGGCAGACGGGGAGGTCTTCCAGTGGGAGAGTGCCGGTTGTGCTCAGACGCCCCACAGGCCAGGGGCAGGACCCAGCAGGTCCCCTGCCCCTGGCCAGCCTTGCCCAGACCTTCCTGGCCTCCGGGGGTACTGCCCCACCAAGGGGCAGGCTGCGGGGACTGGGTCCAGACATGCCTGGGCGCCTCCCCAGGCTCATCCGCGCTGGTGCCTTTCCCCTGGGCATAGGCCTCGGTTGATGCCTCCTTGGAGAGGAGGTTGCTGGCAGGGGCTGTCTCCACACTGCAAGGTGCTGGAGCTCAGAGGGCCTCGTCAGCGGGAAGGGACCAGCAAGGGGCTGGATGCCCAAGACCTCTTTGGCCCAGCAGCCTCAGGGCAGCAGGGAGAGCAAGAGGCCCAACTTGCCCCTAGGTCGGCTCTGCCCGGTCCCAAACAGGCAGCCAGCCCAGCAGCAGCCTGGCAGTCTCTGGCTCCCCCGAGCTCTCTGCCGGTGTAGGGGGCAGGAACAGACGTGTGCATGTCGTTCTGCCTTGGCCTGGGAGTGTGTTCCAACTGCTTGGCCCCCAGGCTCAGGGGCAAGGGCCCGGAGAGAGCACCACCCCGAAGCGCTTTTCTCCCGGGCTTGGGAGCATTGTGCCTGCCTGGCGGGAACAGCGGGCGGGAGTGCTTGCAAACCGGCCTTTGGAGGCAGCCGGGGAGGTCTTCCAGCGGGAGAGTGCCGGTTGTGCTCAGACGCCCCACAGGCCAGGGGCAGGACCCAGCAGTGTCCCTGCCCCTGGCAGCCTTGCCCAGACCCTCCTGGCCTCCGGGGTTACTACCCCACCAAGGGGCAGGATGCGGGGACTGGGTCCAGACATGCCCGGGCGCCTCCCCAGGCTCATCCCCGCTGGTGCCTTTCCCCTGGGCCTAGGCCTCGGTTGAGGCCTCCTTGGAGAGGAGGTTGCTGGCAGGGGCTGTCTCCACACTGCAAGGTGCTGGAGCTCAGAGGGCCTCGTCAGCGGGAAGGGACCAGCAAGGGGCTGGATGCCCAAGACCTCTTTGGCCCAGCAGCCTCAGGGCAGCAGGGAGAGGAAGAGGCCCAACTTGCCCCTAGGTCGGCTCTGCCCCTTCCCACACAGGCAGCCAACCCAGCAGCTGCCTGACAGACTCTGGCTCCCCCGAGCTCTCTGCCGGTGCAGGGGTCAGGATCAGACGTGTGCATGTGGTTCTGCCTCGGTCTGGGAGTGTGGACCCACTGCCTGGACCCCAGGCTCAGGGGCAAGGGCCCGGAGAGAGCAACACCCCGAAGCGCTTTTCTCCCGGGCTTGGGAGCATTATGCGTGCCTGGCGGGAACAGCGGGCGGGAGTGTTGGCAAACCGGCCTTTGGAGGCAGCCGGGGAGGTCTTCCAGTGGGAGAGGGCCGGTTGTGCTCAGAGGCCCCACAGGCGAGGGGCAGGACCCAGCAGGGACCCTGCCCCTGGCCAGCCTTGCCCAGACCTTCCTGGCCTCCGGGGGTACTGCCCCACCAAGGGGCAGGCTGCGGGGACTGGGTCCAGACATGCCCGTGCGCCTCCACTGGCTCATCTCCGCTGGTGCCTTTCCCCTGGGCCTAGGCCTCGGTTGAGGCCTCCTTGGAGAGGAGGTTGCTGGCAGGGGTTGTCTCCACACTGCAAGGTGCTGGATCTCAGAGGGCCACGTCAGAGGGAAGGGACCAGCAAGGGGCTGGATGCCCAAGACCTCTTTGGCCCAGCAGCCTCAGGGCAGCAGGGAGAGCAAGAGGCCCAACTTGCCCCTAGGTCGGCTCTGCCCCTTCCCACACAGGCGGCCAGCCCAGCAGCTGCCTGACAGACTCTGGCTCCCCCCAGCTTTCTGCCGGTGGAGGGGGCAGGAACAGACGTGTGCATGTGGTTCTGCCTTGGCCTGGGACTGTGGATCCCCTGCCTGGCCCCCAGGCTCAGGGGCAGGGGCCCGGAGAGACCACCACCCCGAAGCGCTTTTCTCCCGGGCTTGGGAGCATTGTGCGCGCCTGGCGGGAACAGTGGGCGGGAGTGCTTGCAAACCGGCCTTTGGAGGCAGCCGGGGAGGTCTTCCAGTGGGAGAGGGCCGGTTGTGCTCAGAGGCCCCACAGGCCAGGGGCAGGACCCAGCAGGGCCCCTGCCCCTGGCCAGCCTTGCCCAGACCTTCCTGGCCTCCGGGGGTACTGCCCCACCAAGGGGCAGGCTGCGGGGACAGGGTCCAGACATGCCCGGGCGCCTCCCCTGGATCAACCCCGCTGGTGCCTTTTCCCTGGGCCTAGGCCTCAGTTGAGGCCTCCTTGGAGAGGAGATTGCTGGCAGGTGCTGTCTCCACACTGCAAGGTGCTGGAGCTCAGAGGGCCTCGTCAGAGGGAAGGGACCAGTTAGGGGCTGGATGCCCAAGACCTCTTTGGCCCAGCAGCCTCAGGGCAGCAGGGAGAGCAAGAGGCCCAACTTGCCCCTAGGTCGGCTCTGCCCCTTCCCACACAGGCGGCCAGCCCAGCACCTGCCTGAGAGACTCTGGCTCCCCCGAGCTCTCTGCCGGTGCAGGGGACAGGAAGAGACGTGTGCATGTGGTTCTGCCTTGGTCTGGGAGTGTGTTCCCCCTGCCTTGCCCACAGGCTCAGGGGCAAGGGCCCGGAGAGAGCACCACCCTGAAGCGCTTTTCTCCTGGGCTTGGGAGCATTGTGCGTGCCTGGCGGGAACAGCGGGCAGGAGTGTTGGTAAACTGGCCTTTGGAGGCAGCCGGGGAGGTCTTCCAGCGGGAGAGGCCCGGTTGTGCTCAGAGGCCCTACAGGCCAGGGGCAGGACCCAGCAGGGCCCCTGCCCCTGGCCAGCCTTGCCCAGACCTTCCTGGCCTCCGGGGGTACTGCCCCACCAAGGGGCAGGCTGCGGGGACTGGGTCCAGACATGGCCGTGCGCCTCCACTGGTTCATCCCCGCTGGTGTCTTTCCCCTAGGCCTAGGCCTCGGTTGAGGCCTCCTTGGAGAGGAGGTTCCTGGCAGGGGCTGTCTCCACACTGCAAGGTGCTGGAGCTCAGAGGGCCTCATCAGAGGGAATGGACCCGCAAGGGGCTGGATGCCCAAGACCTCTTTGGCCCAGCAGCCTCAGGGCAGCAGGGAGAGCAAGAGGCCCAACTTGCCCCTAGTTCGGCTCGGCCCCTTTCCACACAGGCCGCCAGCCCAGCAGCTGCCTGGCATACTCTGGCTCCCTCGAGCTCTCTGCCGGTGCAGGGACCAGGAACAGACGTGTGCATGTGGTTCTGCCTTGGCCTGGGAGTGTGTTCCCCCTGCATTGCCCCCAGGCTCAGGGGCAAGGGCCCGGTGAGAGCACCACCCCGAAGCGCTTTTTCCCCGGGCTTGGGAGCATTGTGCGTGCCTGGCGGGAACAGCGGGCGCGAGTGTTGGCAAATCGGCCTTTGGAGGCAGCCGGGGAGGTCTTCCAGCGGGAGAGGGCCGCTCATGCTCAGAGGCCCCACAGGCCAGGGGCAGGACCCAGCAGGGCCCCTGCCCCAGGCCAGCCTTGCCCAGACCTTCCTGGCCTCCGGGGGTACTGCCCCACCAAGGGGCAGGCTGCGGGGACTGGGTCCAGACATTCCCGGGCGCCTCCCCAGGTTCATCCCCGCTGGTGCCTTTCCCTGGGACTAGGCCTCGGTTGAGGCCTCCTTGGAGAGGAGGTTGCTGGCAGGGGCTGTCTCCACACTGCAAGGTGCTGGAGCTCAGAGGGCCTCCTCAGATGGAAGGGACCAGCAAGGGGCTGGATGTCCAAGACCTCTTTGGCCCAGCAGCCTCAGGGCAGCAGGGAGAGCAAGAGGCCCAACTTGCCCCTAGGTCGGCTCTGCCCGGTCCCAAACAGGCAGCCAGCCCAGCAGCAGCCTGGCAGTCTCTGGCTCCCCCGAGCTCTCTGCCGGTGGAGGGGGCAGGAACAGACGTGTGCATGTGGTTCTGCCTTGGCCTGGGACTGTGGATCCCCTGCCTGGCCCCCAGGCTCAGGGGCAGGGGCCCGGAGAGACCACCACCCCGAAGCGCTTTTCTCACGGTCTTGGGAGCATTGTGCGCTGCTGGCGGTAACAGCGGGCATGAGTGCTTGCAAACTGTCCTTTGGAGGCAGCCGGGGAGGTCTTCCAAGGGCCCGGACTGATAACCACCCCAAAATGCTTTTCTCCCGGGCTTGGGAGCATTGTGCGCGGCTGTCAGGAACAGCGGACATGAGTGCTTGCAAACCGGCCTTTGGAGGCAGCCCGGGAGGTCTTCCAAGGGCCTGTAGAGAGCACCACCCCGAAGCGCTTCTCTCCCGGGCTTGGGAGTATTGTGCGCGGGTGGCGGGAACAGCAGGCAGGAGTGCTTGAAAACCGGCCTTTGCAGGCAGCCGGGGAGGTCTTCCAGGGCCCGGTGTGAGCTCCACCCCAAAAAGCTTTTCTCCCGGGCTTGGGAGCATTGTGCGCGGCTGGTGGGAACAGCGGGCATGAGTGCTTGCAAACTGGCCACTGGAGGCAGCCGGGGAGGTCTTCCAAGGGCCCGGAGTGAGCACCACCCCAAAATGCTTCTCTCCCGGGCTTGGGAGCATTGTGCGTGGCTGGCGGGAACAGCAGGAAGGAGTCCTTGCAAACCGGCCTTTGGAGGCAGCCGGGGAGGTCTTCCAAGGGCCTGTAGAGAGCACCACCCCGAAGCGCTTTTCTCCCGCGCTTGGGAGCATTCTGCGCGGGTGGCGGGAACAGCAGGCAGGACTGCTTGAAAACCGTCCTTTGGAGGCAGCCGGGGAGGTCTTCCAGGGCCCGGTGTGAGCACCACCCCAAAATGCTTTTCTCCCGGGCTTGGGAGCATTGTGCGCGGATGGCGGGAACAGCAGGAAGGAGTCCTTGCAAACCGGCCTTTGGAGGCAGCCGGGGAGGTCTTCCAAGGGCCTGTAGAGAGCACCACCCCGAAGCGCTTTTCTCCCGGGCTTGGGAGCATTGTGCGCGGGTGGCGGGAACAGCAGGCAGGAGTGCTTGAAAACCGTCCTTTGGAGGCAGCCGGGGAGGTCTTCCAGGGCCCGGTGTGAGCACCACCCCAAAATGCTTTTCTCCCGGGCTTGGGAGCATAATGCGCGGATGACTGGAACAGCGAGTGGGAGTGCTTCCAAACCGGCCTTTGGGGGCACCCCGGGAGGTCTTCCATGGGCACGGAGAGAACACCACCCCGAAGCGCTTTTCTCCGGGGTTTTGGAGGATTGTGCGTGGCTGGCGGGAACAGCGAGTGGGAGTGCTTGCAAACCGGCCTTTGGGGGCAGCCAGGGAGGTCCTCCATTGGCACGGAGAGAACACCACCCCGAAGCGCTTTTCTCCCGGGCTTGGGAGCATTGTGCAAGGCTGGCGGGAACAGCGGGCGGGAGTGCTTGCAAACCGGCCTTTGGAGGCAGCTTGGGAGGTCTTCCAAGGGCCCGGAGAGAGCACCATCCCGAAGCACTTTTCTCACGGAATTGGGAGCATTGTTCGCGGCTGTCAGGAACAGAGGACATGAGTGCTTGCAAACCGGCCTTTAGAGGCAGCCGGGGAGTCTTCCAAGGGCCCGGAGAGAGACCACCCCAAAATGCTTTTCTCCCGGGCTTGGGAGCATTGTGTGCGGCTGGCGGGTCAGCGGGAGGGAGTTCTCGAAAACCAGCCTTTGGAGGCAGCCGGGGAGGTCTTCCAAGGGCCGGGAGAGAGCACCACCCCGAAGCGCTTTTCTCCCGGGCTTGGGAGCATTGTGCGCGGCTGGCGGGAACAGCGGGATTGAGTGCTTGCAAACCGGCCTTTGGAGGCAGCCGGGGAGGTCTTCCAAGGGCCGGGAGAGAGCACCACCCCGAAGCGCTTTTCTCCTAGGCTTGGGAGCATTGTGCGCGGCTGGCGGGAACAGCGGGCATGAGTGCTTGCAAACCGGCCTTTGGAGACAAACGGGGAGGTCTTCCAAGGGCCCGTAGAGAGCACCACCCCGAAGCGCTTTTCTCCCGTGATTGGGAGCATTGTGTGCGGCTGGCGGGACAGCGGGAGGGAGTACTTGAAATCCAGCCTTTGGAGGCAGCCGGGGAGGTCTTCCAAGGGCCGGGAGAGAGCACCACCCTGAAGGGCTTTTCTCCTGGGCTTGGAGCATTTGCACGGATGGCGGGAACAGCGAGTGGGAGTGCTTGCAAACCGGCCTTTGGGGGCAGCCAGGGAGGTCTTTCTTGGGCCCAGAGAGAACACCACCCCGAAACGCTTTTCTCCCGGGCTTGGGAGCATTGTGCGCGGGTGGCGGGAACAGCAGGCAGAAGTGCTTGCAAACCGGCCTTGGAGGCAGCCGGGGAGGTCTTCCAAAGCCCGGAGTGAGCACCACCCCAAAATGCTTTTCTCCCGGGCTTGGGAGCATTGTGCGCAGCTGGCGTGAACAGCGGGATTGAGTGCTTGAAAACCAGCCTTTGGAGGCAGCCGGGGAGGTCTTCCAGCGGGAGAGTGCCAGTTGTTCTCAGAGGCCCCACAGGCCAGGGGCAGGACCCAGCAGTGTCCCTGCCTCTGGCAGCCTTGCCCAGACCTTCCTGGCCTCCGGGGGTACTACCCCACCAAGGGGCAGGCTGCGGGGCCTGGGTCCAGACATGCCCGGGCGCCTCCCCAGGCTCATCCCCGCTGGTGCCTTTCCCCTGGGCCTAGGCCTCGGTTGAGGCCTCCTTGGAGAGGAGGTTGCCGGCAGGGGCTGTCTGCACACTGCAAGGTGCTGGAGCTCAGAGGGCCTCGTCAGAGGGAAAGGACCAGCAAAGGGCTGGATGCCCAAGACCTCTTTGGCCCAGCAGCCTCAGGGCAGCAGGGAGAGGAAGAGGCCCAACTTGCCCCTAGGTCGGCTCTGCCCCTTCCCACACAGGCGGCCAGCCCAGCAGCTGCCTGACAGACTCTGGCTCCCCCAAGCTCTCTGCCGGTGCAGGGGTCAGGAACAGACGTGTGCATGTGGTTCTGCGTTGGTCTGGGAGTGTGGACCCACTGCCTCGCCCCCAGGCTCAGGGGCAAGTGCCCGGAGAGAGCACCACCCCGAAGCGCTTTTCTCCCGGGCTTGGGAGAATTGTGCGTGCCTGGCGGGAACAGCGGGCGGGAGTGTTGGCAAACCGGCCTTTGGAGGCAGCCGGGGAAGTTTTCCAGTGGGAGAGGGCCGGTTGTGCTCAGAGGCCCCACAGGCCAGGGGCAGGACCCAGCAGGGCCCCTGCCCCTGGCCAGCCTTGCCCAGACCTTCCTGGCCTCCGGGGGTACTGCCCCACCAAGGGGCAGGCTGCGGGGACTGGGTCCAGACATGCCCGGGCGCCTCCCCAGGCTCATCCCCGCTGGTGCCTTTCCCCTGGGCCTAGGCCTCGGTTGAGGCCTCCTTGGAGAGGAGGTTGCTGGCAGGGTCTGTCTCCACACTGCAAGGTGCTGGAGCTCAGAGGGCCTCGTCAGAGGGAAGGGACAAGCAAGGGGCTGGATGCCCAAGATCTCTTTGGCCCAGCAGCCTCAGGGCAGCAGGGAGAGCAAGAGGCCCAACTTGCCCCTAGGTCGGCTCTGCCCCTTCCCACACAGGCGGCCAGCCCAGCAGCTGCCTGACAGACTCTGGCTCCCCCGAGCTCTCTGCCGGTGCATGGGGCAGGAACAGACGTGTACATGTCGTTCTGCCTTGGCCTGGGAGTGTGGACCCCCTGCCTGGCCCCCAGGCTCAGGGGAAAGGGCCCGGAGAGAGCACCACCCCGAGGCGATTTTCTCCCGGGCTTGGGAGCGTTGTGCGCCCTTGGTTGGAACAGTGGGCGGGAGTGTTTGCAAACCGGCCTTTGGAGGCACCCGGGGACGTCTTCCAGTGGGAGAGGGCCGGTTGTGCTCAGAGGCCCCACAGGCCAGGGGCAGGACCCAGCAGGTCCCCTGCCCCTGGCCAGCCTTTCCCAGACCTTCCTCGCCTCCGGGGGTACTGCCCCACCAAGGGGCAGGCTGCGGGGACTGGGTCCATACATGCCCGGGCGCCTCCCCAGGCTCATCCCCGCTGGTGCCTTTCCCCTGTGCCTAGGCCTCGGTTTAGGCCTCCTTGGAGAGGAGGTTGCTGGCAGGGGCTGTCTCCACACTGCAAGGTGCTGGAGCTCAGAGGGCCTCGTCAGAGGGAAGGGACCAGCAAGGGGTTGGATGCCCAAGACCTCTTTGGCCCAGCAGCCTCAGGGCAGCAGGGAGGGCAAGAGGCCCAACTTGCCCCTAGGTCGGCTCTGCCCCTTCCCACACAGGCGGCCAGCCCAGCAGCTGCCTGACAGACTCTGGCTCCCCCGAGCTCTCTGCCGGTGCAGGGGGCAGGAACAGACGTGTGCATGTGGTTCTGCCTTGGCCTGGGATTGTGGATCCCCTGCCTGGCCCCCAGGCTCAGGGGCAGGGGCCCGGAGAGACCACCACCCCGAAGCGCTTTTCTCCGGGGTTTTGGAACATTGTGTGTGCCTGGCGGGAACAGCGAGTGGGAATGCTTGCAAACCGGCCTTTGGGGGCAGCCGGGGAGGTCCTCCATGGTCCCTGAGAGAACACCACCCCGAAGCGCTTTTCTCACGGTCTTGGGAGCATTGTGCGCGGCTGGCGGGAACAGCGGGCATGAGTGCTTGCAAACTGTCCTTTGGAGGCAGCCGGGGAGGTCTTCCAAGGGCCGGACTGATCACCACCCCAAAATGCTTTTCTCTCGGGCTTGGGAGCATTGTGCGCGGCTGTCGGGAACAACGGACATGAATGCTTGCAAACCGGCCTTTGGAGGCAGCCCGGGAGGTCTTCCAAGGGCCCGGAGATAGCACCACTCCAAAATGCTTTATTCCCGGGCTTGGGAGCATTGTGCGTGGCTGGCGGAAGCAGCGGGAATGAGTACTTACAAACCGGCCTTTCGAGGCAGCCGGGGAGGTCTTGAAAGTGCCCGGAGAGAGCACCACCCCGAAGCGCTTTTCTCCCGGGCTTGGGAACATTGTGCGCGGCTGGCGGGAACAGCAGGCAGGACTGCTTGCAAACTGGCCTTTGAAGGCAGCCGGGGAGGTCTTCCAAGGGCCCGGAGTGAGCACCACCCCAAAATGCTTTTCTCCCGGGCTTGGGAGCATTGTGCGCGGCTGGTGGGAACAACGGGCATGAGTGCTTGCAAACCGGCCTTTGGAGGCAGCCGGGGACGACTTCCAAGGGCCCGGAGAGATCACCACCCCGAAGCACTTTTCTCCCGGGCTTGGGAGCATTGTGCGTGGCTGGCGGGAACAGCAGGAAGGAGTCCTTGCAAACCGGCCTTTGGAGGCAGCGGGGGAGGTCTTCCAAGGGCCTGTAGAGAGAACCACCCCGAAGCGCTTTTCTCCCGGGCTTGGGAGTATTGTGCGCGGGTGGCAGGAACAGCAGGCAGGAGTGCTTGAAAACCGGCCTTTGCAGGCAGCCGGGGAGGTCTTCCAGGGCCCGGTGTGAGCACCACCCCAAAAAGCTTTTCTCCCGGGCTTGGGAGCATTGTGCGTGGCTGGTGGGAACAGCGGGCATGAGTGCTTGCAAACTGGCCACTGGAGGCAGCCGGGGAGGTCTTCCAAGGGCCCGGAGTGAGCACCACCCCAAAATGCTTTTCTCCCGGGCTTGGGAGCATTGTGCGTGGCTGGCGGGAACAGCAGGAAGGAGTCCTTGCAAACCGGCCTTTGGAGGCAGCCGGGGAGGTCTTCCAAGGGCCTGTAGAGAGCACCACCCCGAAGCGCTTTTCTCCCGCGCTTGGGAGCATTCTGCGCGGGTGGCGGGAACAGCAGGCAGGAGTGCTTGAAAACCGTCCTTTGGAGGCAGCCGGGGAGGTCTTCCAGGGCCCGGTGTGAGCACCACCCCAAAATGCTTTTCTCCCGGGCTTGGGAGCATTGTGCGTGGCTGGCGGGAACAGCAGGAAGGAGTCCTTGCAAACCGTCCTTTGGAGGCAGCCGGGGAGGTCTTCCAAGGGCCTGTAGAGAGCACCACCCCGAAGCGCTTTTCTCCCGGGCTTGGGAGCATTTTGCGCGGGTGGCGGGAACAGCAGGCAGGAGTGCTTGAAAACCGTCCTTTGGAGGCAGCCGGGGAGGTCTTCCTGGGCCCGGTGTGAGCACCACCCCAAAATGCTTTTCTCCCGGGCTTGGGAGCATTGTGCGCGGATGGCGGGAACAGCAGGAAGGAGTCCTTGCAAACCGGCCTTTGGAGGCAGCCGGGGAGGTCTTCCAAGGGCCTGTAGAGAGCACCACCCCGAAGCGCTTTTCTCCCGGGCTTGGGAGCATTGTGCGCGGGTGGCGGGAACAGCAGGCAGGAGTGCTTGAAAACCGTCCTTTGGAGGCAGCCGGGGAGGTCTTCCAGGGCCCGGTGTGAGCACCACCCCAAAATGCTTTTCTCCCGGGCTTGGGAGCATTGTGCGCGGATGGCGGGAACAGCGAGTGGGAGTGCTTGCAAACCGGCCTTTGGGGGCAGCCAGGGAGGTCCTCCATTGGCACGGAGAGAACACCACCCCGAAGCGCTTTTCTCCCGGTCTTGGGAGCATTGTGCGAGGCTGGCGGGAACAGCGGGCGGGAGTGCTTGCAAACCGGCCTTTGGAGGCAGCTTGGGAGGTCTTCCAAGGGCCCGGAGAGAGCACCATCCCGAAGCACTTTTCTCACGGAATTGGGAGCATTGTTCGCGGCTGTCGGGAACAGAGGACATGAGTGCTTGCAAACCGGCCTTTAGAGGTAGCCGGGGAGTCTTCCAAGGGCCCGGAGAGAGACCACCTCAAAATGCTTTTCTCCCGGGCTTGGGAGCATTGTGTGCGGCTTGCGGGTCAGCGGGAGGGAGTTCTTGAAAACCAGCCTTTGGAGGCAGCCGGGGAGGTCTTCCAAGGGCCAGGAGAGAGCACCACCCCGAAGCGCTTTTCTCCCGTGCTTGGGAGCATTGTGCGCGGCTGGCGAGAACAGCGGGCGGGAGTGCTTGCAAACCGGCCTTTGGAGGCAGCCGGGGAGGTCGTCCAAGGGCCGGGAGAGAGCACCACCCCGAAGCGCTTTTCTCCTAGGCTTGGGAGCATTGTGCGCGGCTGGTGGGAACAGCGGGCATGAGTGCTTGCAAACCGGCCTTTGGAGACAAACGGGGAGGTCTTCCAAGGGCCCGTAGAGAGCACCACCCCGAAGCGCTTTTCTCCCGTGATTGGGAGCATTGTGTGCGGCTGGCGGGACAGCGGGAGGGAGTACTTGAAATCCAGCCTTTGGAGGCAGCCGGGGAGGTCTTCCAAGGGCCGGGAGAGAGCACCACCCTGAAGGGCTTTTCTCCTGGGCTTGGAGCATTTGCACGGATGGCGGGAACAGTGAGTGGGAGTGCTTGCAAACCGGCATTTGGGGGCAGCCCGGGAGGTCTTTCTTGGGTCCAGAGAGAACACCACCCCGAAACGCTTTTCTCCCGGGCTTGGGAGCATTGTGCGCGGGTGGCGGGAACAGCAGGCAGAAGTGCTTGCAAACCGGCCTTGGAGGCAGCCGGGGAGGTCTTCCAAAGCCCGGAGTGAGCACCACCCCAAAATGCTTTTCTCCCGGGCTTGGGAGCATTGTGCGCAGCTGGCGTGAACAGCGGGATTGAGTGCTTGCAAACCAGCCTTTGGAGGCAGCCGGGGAGGTCTTCCAGCGGGAGAGTGCCAGTTGTTCTCAGAGGCCCCACAGGCCAGGGGCAGGACCCAGCAGTGTCCCTGCCTCTGGCAGCCTTGCCCAGACCTTCCTGGCCTCCGGGGGTACTACCCCACCAAGGGGCAGGCTGCGGGGCCTGGGTCCAGACATGCCCGGGCGCCTCCCCAGGCTCATCCCCGCTGGTGCCTTTCCCCTGGGCCTAGGCCTCGGTTGAGGCCTCCTTGGAGAGGAGGTTGCCGGCAGGGTCTGTCTGCACACTGCAAGGTGCTGGAGCTCAGAGGGCCTCGTCAGAGGGAAAGGACCAGCAAAGGGCTGGATGCCCAAGACCTCTCTGACCCAGCAGCCTCAGGGCAGCAGGGAGAGCAAGAGGCCCAACTTGCCCCTAGGTCGGCTCTACCCCGTCCCACACAGGCAGCCAGCCCAGCAGCAGCCTGGCAGTCTCTGGCTCCCCCGAACTCTCTGCCGGTGTAGGGGGCAGGAACAGACGTGTGCATGTCGTTCTGCCTTGGCCTGGGAGTGTGTTCCCCCTGCCTGTCCCCCAGGCTCAGGGGCAAGGGCCCGGAGAGAGTACCACCCCGAAGCGCTTTTCTCCCGGGCTTGGGAGCATTGTGCATGCCTGGCGGGAACAGCGGGCGGGAGTGCTTGCAAACCGGCCTTTGGAGGCAGCCGGGGAGGTCTTCCAGCGGGAGAGTGCCGGTTGTGCTCAGACGCCCCACAGGCCAGGGGCAGGACCCAGCAGTGTCCCTGCCCCTGGCAGCCTTGCCCAGACCCTCCTGGCCTCCAGGGGTACTGCCCCACCAAGGGGCAGGCTGCGGGGACTGGGTCCAGACATGGCCGGGCGCCTCCCCAGGCTCATCCCCGCTGGTGCCTTTCCCCTGGGCCTAGGCCTAAGTTGAGGCCTCCTTGGAGAGGAGGTTGCTGGCAGGGGCTGTCTCCACACTGCAAGGTGCTGGAGCTCAGAGGGCCTCGTCAGAGGGAAGGGACCAGCAAGGGGCTGGATGCCCAAGACCTCTTTGGCCCAGCAGCCTCAGGGCAGCAGGGAGAGCAAGAGGCCCAACTTGCCCCTAGGTCGGCTCTGCCCCTTCCCACACAGGCGGCCAGCCCAGCAGCTGCCTGACAGACTCTGGCGCCCCCGAGCTCTCTGCCGGTGCAGGGGGCAGATCAGACGTGTGCATGTGGTCTGCCTTTTCCTGGGAGTGTGGACACCCTGCCTTGCCCCAGGCTCAGGGGCAAGGGCCCGGAGAGAGCACCACCCCGAAGCGCTTTTCTCCCGGGCTTGGGAGCATTGTGCGAGCCTGGCGTGAACAGCGGGCGGGAGTGTTTGCAAACAGGACTTTGGAGGCAGCCGTGGAGGTCTTCCAGTGGGAGAGGGCCGGTTGTGCTCAGAGGCCACACAGGCCAGGGGCAGGACCCAGCAGGTCCCCTGCCCCTGGCCAGGCTTTCCCAGACCTTCCTGGCCTCCGGGGGTACTGCCCCACCAAGGGGCAGGCTGCGGGGACTGGGTCCAGACATGCCTGGGCGCCTCCCCAGGCTCATCCCCGCTGGTGCCTTACCCCTGGGCATAGGCCTCGGTTGATGCCTCCTCGGAGAGGAGGTTGCTGGCAGGGGCTGTCTCCACACTGCAAGGTGCTGGAGCTCAGAGGGCCTCGTCAGCGGGAAGGGACCAGCAAGGGGCTGGATGCCCAAGACCTCTTTGGCCCAGCAGCCTCAGGGCAGCAGGGAGAGCAAGAGGCCCAACTTGCCCCTAGGTCGGCTCTGCCCCTTCCCACACAGGCAGCCAACCCAGCAGCTGCCTGATAGACTCTGGCTCCCCCGAGCTCTCTGCCGGTTCAGGGGTCAGGAACAGACGTGTGCATGTGGTTCTGCCTTGGTCTGGGAGTGTGGACCCACTGCCTGGACCCCAGGCTCAGGGGCAAGGGCCCGGAGAGAGCAACACCCCGAAGCGCTTTTCTCCTGGCCTTGGGAGCGTTGTGCGTGCCTGGCGGGAACAGCGGGCGGGAGTGTTGGCAAACCCGCCTTTGAAGGCAGCCGGGGAGGTCTTCCAGTGGGAGAGGGCCGGTTGTGCTCAGAGGCCCCACAGGCCAGGGGCAGGACCCAGCAGGTCCCCTGCCCCTGGCCAGGCTTTCCCAGACCTTCCTGGCCTCCGGGGGTACTGCCCCACCAAGGGGCAGGCTGCGGGGACTCGGTCCAGACATGCCCGGGCGCCTCCCCAGGCTCATCCCCGCTGGTGCCTTTCCCCTGGTCCTAGGTCTCGGTTGAGGCCTCCTTGGAGAGGAGGTTGCTGGCAGGGGCTGTCTCCACACTGCAAGGTGCTGGAGCTCAGAGGGCCTCGTCAGAGGGAAGGGACAAGCAAAGGGCTGGATGCCCAAGACCTCTTTGGCCCAGCAGCCTCAGGGCAGCAGGGAGAGCAAGAGGCCCAACTTGCCCCTAGGTCGGCTCTGCCCCTTCCCACAAAGGCGGCCAGCCCAGCAGCTGCCTGACAGACTCTGGCTCCCCCGAGCTCTCTGCCGGTGCAGGGGTCAGGAACAGACGTGTGCATGTGGTTCTGCCTTGCCCTGGGAGTGTGGACCCCCTGCCTGGCCCCCAGGCTCAGGGGCAAGGGCCCGGAGAGAGCACCACCCCGAAGCGCTTTTCTCCCGGGCTTGGGAGCATTGTGCGCGCTTGGTGGGAACAGTGGGCGGGAGTGCGTGCAAAACGGCCTTTGGAGGCAGCCGGGGAGGTCTTCCAGTGGGAGAGGGCCGGTTGTGCTCGGAGGCCCCAAAGGCCAGGGGCAGGACCCAGCAGGTCCCCTGCCCCTGGTCAGCCTTGCCCAGACCTTCCTGGCCTCCAGGGGTACTGCGCCACCAAGGGGCAGGCTGCGGGGACTGGGTCCAGACATGCCCGGGCGCCTCCCCAGGCTCATCCCCGCTGGTGCCTTTCCCCTGGGCCTAGGCCTCGGTTGAGGCCTCCTTGGAGAGGAGATTGCTGGCAGGTGCTGTCTCCACACTGCAAGGTGCTGGAGCTCAGAGGGCCTCGTCAGAGGGACGGGACCAGCAAAGGGCTGGATGCCCAAGACGTCTTTGGCCCAGCAGCCTCAGGGCAGCAGGGAGAGCAAGAGGCCCAACTTGCCCCTAGGTCGGCTCTGCCCCTTCCCACACAGGCGGCCAGCCCAGCACCTGCCTGAGAGACTCTGGCTCCCCCGAGCTCTCTGCCGGTGTAGGGGGCAGGAACAGACATGTTCATGTCGTTCTGTCTTGGCCTGGGAGTGTGTTCCCCCTGCCTGGCCCGCAGGCTTAGGGGCAAGGGCCCGGAGAGAGCACCACCCCGAAGCGCTTTTCTCCCGGGCTTGGGAGCATTGTGCGTGCCTGGCGGGAACAGCGGGCGGGAGTGCTTGCAAACCGGCCTTTGGAGGCAGACGGGGAGGTCTTCCAGCGGGAGAGTGCCGGTTGTGCTCAGACGTCCCACAGGCCAGGGGCAGGACCCAGCGCTGTCCCTGCCCCTGGCAGCCTTGCACAGACCTTCCTGGCCTCCGGGGGTACTGCCCCACCAAGGGGCAGGCTGCGGGGACTGGGTCCAGACATGCCCGGGCGCCTCCCCAGGCTCATCCCCGCTGGTGCCTTTCCCCTGGGCCTAGGCCTCGGTTGAGGCCTCATTGGAGAGGAGGTTGCTGGCAGGGGCTGTCTCCACACTGCAAGGTGCTGGAGCTGAGAGGGCCTCGTCAGAGGGAAGGGACCAGCAAGGGGCTGGATGCCCAAGACCTCTTTGGCCCAGCAGCCTCAGGGCATCAGGGAGAGGAAGAGGCCCAACTTGCCCCTAGGTCGGCTCTGCCCCTTCCCACACAGGCGGCCAGCCCAGCACCTGCCTGACAGACTCTGGCTCCCCCGAGCTCTCTGCCGGTGCAGGGGTCAGGAACAGACGTGTGCATGTGGTTCTGCCTTGGTCTGGGAGTGTGGACCCACTGCCTGGCCCCCAGGCTCAGGGGCAAGGGCCCGGAGAGAGCACCACCCCGAAGCGCTTTTCTCCCGGGCTTGGGAGCATTGTGCGAGCCTGGCGTGAACAGCGGGCGGGAGTGTTTGCAAACAGGACTTTGGATGCAGCTGGGGAGGTCTTCCAGTGGGAGAGGGCTGGTTGTGCTCAGAGGCCTCACAGGCCAGGGGCAGGACCCAGCAGGGTCCCTGCCCCTGGCCAGCCTTGCCCAGACCTTCCTGGCCTCCGGGGGTACTGCCCCACCAAGGGGCAGGCTGCGGGGACTGGGTCCAGACATGTCCGTGCGCCTCCCCAGGATCATCCCCGCTGGTGCTTTTCCCCTGGGCGTAGGCCTCGGTTGAGGCCTCTTTGGAGAGGAGGTTGCTGGCAGGGGCTATCTCCACACTGCAAGGTGCTGGAGCTCAGAGGGCCTCGTCAGAGGGAAGGGACCAGCAAAGGGCTGGATGCCCAAGACCTCTTTGACCCAGCAGCCTCAGGGCAGCAGGGAGAGCAAGAGGCCCAACTTGCCCCTAGGTCGGCTCTGCCCCGTCCCACACAGGCAGCCAGCCCAGCAGCAGCCTGGCAGTCTCTGGCTCCCCCGAGCTCTCTGCCGGTGTAGGGGGCAGGAACAGACGTGTGCATGTCGTTCTGCTTTGGCCTGGGAGTGTGTTCCAACTGCCTGGCCCCCAGGCTCAGGGGCAAGAGCCCGGAGAGAGCACCACCCCGAAGCGCTTTTCTCCCGGGCTTGGGAGCATTGTGCACGCCTGCTGGGAACAGTGGGCGGGAGCGCTTGTTAACCGGCCTTTGGAGGCAGCCGGGGAGGTCTTCCAGCGGGAGAGGGCCGGTTGTGCTCAGACGCCCCACAGGCCAGGGGCAGCCCCAGCAGTGTCCCTGCCCCTGGCAGCCTTGCCCAGACCTTCCTGGCCTCCGGGGGTACTGCCCCACCAAGGGGCAGGCTGCGGGGACTGGGTCCAGACATGCCCGTGCGCCTCCCCAGGCTCATCCCCGCTGGTGCCTTTCCCCTGGGCCTAGGCCTCGGTTGAGGCCTCCTTGGAGAGGAGGTTGCTGGCAGGGGCTGTCTCCACACTGCAAGGTGCTGGAGCTCAGAGGGCCTCGTCAGAGGGAAGGGACCAGCAAGGGGCTGGATGCCCAAGACCTCTTTGGCCCAGCAGCCTCAGGGCAGCAGGGAGAGCAAGAGGCCCAACTTGCCCCTAGGTCGGCTCTGCCCCTTCCCACACAGGCGGCCAGCCCAGCAGCTGCCTGACAGACTCTGGCTCCCCCGAGCTCTCTGCCGGTGCAGGGGTCAGGAACAGACGTGTGCATGTGGTTCTGCCTTGGTCTGGGAGTGTGGAACCACTGCCTGGCCGCCACACTCAGGGGCAAGGGCCCGGAGAGAGCAACACACCTAAGCGCTTTTCTCCCGGGCTTGGGAGAATTGTGCGTGCCTGGCGAGAACAGCGGGCGGGAGTGTTGGCAAACCGGCCTTTGGAGGCAGCCGGGGAGGTCTTCCAGTGGGAGAGGGCCGGTTGTGCTCAGAGGCCCCACAGGCCAGGGGCAGGACCCAGCAGGGCCCCTGACCCTGGCCAGCCTTGCCCAGACCTTCCTGGCCTCCGGGGGTACTGCCCCACCAAGGGGCAGGCTGCGGGGACTGGGTCCAGTCATGCCCGGGCGCCTCCCCAGGCTCATCCCCGCTGGTGCCTTTCCCCTGGGCCTAGGCCTCGGTTGAGGCCTCCTTGGAGAGGAGGTTGCTGGCCGGGGCTGTCTCCACACTGCAAGGTGCTGGAGCTCAGAGGGCCTCGTCAGAGGGAAGGGACCAGCAAGGGGCTGGATGGCCAAGACCTCTTTGGCCCAGCAGCCTCAGGGCAGCAGGGAGAGCAAGAGGCCCAACTTGCCCCTAGGTCGGCTTTGCCCCTTCCCACACAGGCGGCCAACCCAGCAGCTGCCTGACAGACTCTGGCTCCCCCGAGCTCTCTGCCGGTGCAGGGGGCAGATCAGACGTGTGCATGTGGTTCTGCCTTGGCCTGGGAGTGTGGACACCCTGCCTTGCCCCCAGGCTCAGGGGCAAGGGCCCGGAGAGAGCACCACCCTGAAGCGCTTTTCTCCCGGGCTTGGGAGCATTGTGCACGCCTGCTGGGAACAGTGGGCGGGCGCGCTTGCAAACCTGCCTTTGGAGACAGCCGGGGAGGTCTTCCAGTGGGAGAGGGCCGGTTGTGCTCAGAGGCCCCACAGGCCAAGGGCAGGACGCAGCAGGGCCCCTGCCCCTGGCCAGCCTTGCCCAGACCTTCCTGGCCTCCGGGGATACTGCCCCACCAAGGGGCAGGCTGCGGGGACTGGGTCCAGACATGTCCGTGCGCCTCCCCAGGATCATCCCCGCTGGTGCTTTTCCCCTGGGCGTAGGCCTCGGTTGAGGCCTCTTTGGAGAGGAGGTTGCTGGCAGGGGCTATCTCCACACTGCAAGGTGCTGGAGCTCAGAGGGCCTCGTCAGAGGGAAGGCACCAGCAAAGGGCTGGATGCCCAAGACCTCTTTGACCCAGCAGCCTCAGGGCAGCAGGGAGAGCAAGAGGCCCAACTTGCCCCTAGGTCGGCTCTGCCCCTTCCCACACAGGCGGCCAGCCCAGCAGCTGCCTGACAGACTCTGGCTCCCCCGAGCTCTCTGCCGGTGCAGGGGTCAGGAACAGACGTGTGCATGTGGTTCTGCCTTGGTCTGGGAGTGTGGAACCACTGCCTGGCCGCCACACTCAGGGGCAAGGGCCCGGAGAGAGCAACACACCTAAGCGCTTTTCTCCCGGGCTTGGGAGAATTGTGCGTGCCTGGCGAGAACAGCGGGCGGGAGTGTTGGCAAACCGGCCTTTGGAGGCAGCCGGGGAGGTCTTCCAGTGGGAGAGGGCCGGTTGTGCTCAGAGGCCCCACAGGCCAGGGGCAGGACCCAGCAGGGCCCCTGACCCTGGCCAGCCTTGCCCAGACCTTCCTGGCCTCCGGGGGTACTGCCCCACCAAGGGGCAGGCTGCGGGGACTGGGTCCAGTCATGCCCGGGCGCCTCCCCAGGCTCATCCCCGCTGGTGCCTTTCCCCTGGGCCTAGGCCTCGGTTGAGGCCTCCTTGGAGAGGAGGTTGCTGGCCGGGGCTGTCTCCACACTGCAAGGTGCTGGAGCTCAGAGGGCCTCGTCAGAGGGTAGGGACCAGCAAGGGGCTGGATGGCCAAGACCTCTTTGGCCCAGCAGCCTCAGGGCAGCAGGGAGAGCAAGAGGCCCAACTTGCCCCTAGGTCGGCTTTGCCCCTTCCCACACAGGCGGCCAACCCAGCAGCTGCCTGACAGACTCTGGCTCCCCCGAGCTCTCTGCCGGTGCAGGGGGCAGATCAGACGTGTGCATGTGGTTCTGCCTTGGCCTGGGAGTGTGGACACCCTGCCTTGCCCCCAGGCTCAGGGGCAAGGGCCCGGAGAGAGCACCACCCTGAAGCGCTTTTCTCCCGGGCTTGGGAGCATTGTGCACGCCTGCTGGGAACAGTGGGCGGGCGCGCTTGCAAACCTGCCTTTGGAGACAGCCGGGGAGGTCTTCCAGTGGGAGAGGGCCGGTTGTGCTCAGAGGCCCCACAGGCCAAGGGCAGGACGCAGCAGGGCCCCTGCCCCTGGCCAGCCTTGCCCAGACCTTCCTGGCCTCCGGGGATACTGCCCCACCAAGGGGCAGGCTGCGGGGCCTGGGTCCAGACATGCCCGGGCGCCTCCCCTGGCTCATCCCCGCTGGTGCCTTTCCCCTGGGCCTAGGCCTCGGTTGAGGCCTCCTTGGAGAGGAGGTTGCTGGCAGGGGCTGTCTCCACCCTGCAAGGTGCTGGAGCTCAGAGGGCCTCGTCAGAGGGAAGGGACCAGTAAGGGGCTGGATGCCCAAGACGTCTTTGGCCCAGCAGCCTCAGGGCAGCAGGGAGAGTAAGAGGCCCAACTTGCCCCTAGGTCGGCTCTGCCCCTTCCCACACAGGCGGCCAACCCAGCAGCTGCCTGCCAGACTCTGGCTCCCCCAAGCTCTCTGCCGGTGCAGGGGACAGGAACAGACGTGGGCATGTGGTTCTGCCTTGGCCAGGGAGTGTGTTCCCCGTGCCTTGCCCCCAGGCTCAGGGGCAAGGGCCCGGAGAGAGAACCACCCCAATGCGCTTTTCTCCCGGGCTTGGGAGCATTGTGCGAGCCTGGCGTGAACAGCGGGCGGGAGTGTTTGCAAACAGGACTTTGGAGGCAGCCGGGGAGGTCTTCCAGTGGGAGAGGGCCGGTTGTGCTCAGAGGCCCCACAGGCCAGGGGCAGGACCCAGCAGGGCCCCTGACCCTGGCCAGCCTTGCCCAGACCTTCCTGGCCTCCGGGGGTACTGCCCCACCAAGGGGCAGGCTGCGGGGACTGGGTCCAGACATGCCCGGGCGCCTCCCCAGGCTCATCCCCGCTGGTGCCTTTCCCCTGGGCCTAGGCCTCGGTTGAGGCCTCCTTGGAGAGGAGGTTGCTGGCAGGGGCTGTCTCCACACTGCAAGGTGCTGGAGATCAGAGGGCCTCGTCAGAGGGAAGGGACCAGCAAAGGGCTGGATGCCCAAGACCTCTTTGACCCAGCAGCCTCAGGGCAGCAGGGAGAGCAAGAGGCCCAACTTGCCCCTAGGTCGGCTCTGCCCCGTCCCACACAGGCGGCCAGCCCAGCAGCAGCCTGGCAGTCTCTGGCTCCCCCGAGCTCTCTGCCGGTGTAGGGGGCAGGAACAGACGTCTGCATGTGGTTCTGCCTTGGCCTGGGAGTGTGTTCCCCCTGCCTGGCCCCCAGGCTCAGGGGCAAGGGCCCGGTGAGAGCACCACCCCGAAGCGCTTTTCTCCCGGGCTTGGGAGCATTGTGCGTGCCTGGCGGGAACAGCGGGCGGGAGTGCTTGGAAACCGGCCTTTCGAGGCAGACGGGGAGGTCTTCCAGCGGGAGAGTGCCGCTTGTGCTCAGACGCCCCACAGGCCAGGGGCAGGACCCAGCAGTGTCCCTGCCCCTGGCAGCCTTGCCCAGACCTTCCTGGCCTCCGGGGGTACTGCCCCACCAAGGGGCAGGCTGCGGGGACTGGGTCCAGACATGCCCGGGCGCCTCCCCAGGCTCATCCCCGCTGGTGCCTTTCCCCTGGGCCTAGGCCTCGGTTGAGGCCTCCTTGGAGAGGAGGTTGCTGGCAGGGGCTGTCTCCACACTGCAAGGTGCTGGAGATCAGAGGGCCTCGTCAGAGGGAAGGGACCAGCAAAGGGCTGGATGCCCAAGACCTCTTTGACCCAGCAGCCTCAGGGCAGCAGGGAGAGCAAGAGGCCCAACTTGCCCCTAGGTCGGCTCTGCCCCTTCCCACACAGGCGGCCAGCCCAGCAGCTGCCTGACAGACTCTGGCTCTCCCGAGCTCTCTGCCGGTGCAGGGGGCAGATCAGACGTGTGCATGTGGTTCTGCCTTGTCCTGGGAGTGTGGACACCCTGCCTTGCCCCCAGGCTCAGGGGCAAGGGCCCGGAGAGAGCACCACCCTGAAGCGCTTTTCTCCCGGGCTTGGGAGCCTTGTGCACGCCTGCTGGGAACAGTGGGCGGGAGCGCTTGCAAACCGGCCTTTGGAGGCAGCCGGGGAGGTCTTCCAGTGGGAGAGGGCCGGTTGTGCTCAGAGGACCCACAGGCCAGGGGCAGGACGCAGCAGGGCCCCTGCCCCTGGCCAGCCTTGCCCAGACCTTCCTGGCCTCCGGGGGTACTGCCCCACCAAGGGGCAGGCTGCGGGGCCTGGGTCCAGACATGCCCGGGCGCCTCCCCAGGCTCATCCCCGCTGGTGCCTTTCCCCTGGGCCTAGGCCTCGGTTGAGGCCTCCTTGGAGAGGAGGTTGCTGGCAGGGGCTGTCTCCACACTGCAAGGTGCTGGAGCTCAGAGGGCCTCGTCAGAGGGAAGGGACCAGTAAGGGGCTGGATGCCCAAGACGTCTTTGGCCCAGCAGCCTCAGGGCAGCAGGGAGAGCAAGAGGCCCAACTTGCCCCTAGGGCGGCTCTGCCCCTTCCCACACAGGCGGCCAACCCAGCAGCTGCCTGACAGACTCTGGCTCCCCCAAGCTCTCTGCCGGTGCAGGGGACAGGAACAGACGTGGGCATGTGGTTCTGCCTTGGCCTGGGAGTGTGTTCCCCCTGCCTTGCCCACAGGCTCAGGGGCAAGGGCCCGGAGAGAGCACCACCCCAATGCGCTTTTCTCCCGGGCTTGGGAGCATTGTGCGAGCCTGGCGTGAACAGCGGGCCGGAGTGTTTGCAAACAGGACTTTGGAGGCAGCCGTGGAGGTCTACCAGTGGGAGAGGGCCGGTTGTGCTCAGAGGCCTCACAGGCCAGGGGCAGGACACAGCAGGTCCCCTGCCCCTGGCCAGCCTTGCCCAGACCTTCCTGGCCTCCGGGGGTACTGCCCCACCAAGGGGCAGGCTGCGGGGACTGGGTCCAGACATGCCTGGGCGCCTCCCCAGGCTCATCCCCGCTGGTGCCTTTCCCCTGGGCATAGGCCTCGGTTGATGCCTCCTTGGAGAGGAGGTTGCTGGCAGGGGCTGTCTCCACACTGCAAGGTGCTGGAGCTCAGAGGGCCTCGTCAGCGGGAAGGGACCAGCAAGGGGCTGGATGCCCAAGACCTCTTTGGCCCAGCAGCCTCAGGGCAGCAGGGAGAGCAAGAGGCCCAACTTGCCCCTAGGTCGGCTCTGCCCCTTCCCACACAGGCAGCCAACCCAGCAGCTGCCTGACAGACTCTGGCTCCCCCGAGCTCTCTGCCGGTGCAGGGGTCAGGAACAGACGTGTGCATGTGGTTCTGCCTTGGTCTGGGAGTGTGGACCCCCTTCCTGGCCCCCAGGCTCAGGGGCAAGGGCCCGGAGAGAGCACCACCCCGAAGCGCTTTTCTCCCGGGCTTGGGAGCATTGTGCGCGCTTGGTGGGAACAGTGGGCGGAGGTGCGTGCAAAACGGCCTTTGGAGGCAGCCGGGGAGGTCTTCCAGTGGGAGAGGGCCGGTTGTGCTCAGAGGCCCCACAGGCCAGGGGCAGGACCCAGCAGGTCCCCTGCCCCTGGTCAGCCTTGCCCAGACCTTCCTGGCCTCCAGGGGTACTGCCCCACCAAGGGGCAGGCTGCGGGGACTGGGTCCAGACATGCCCGGGCGCCTCCCCAGGCTCATCCCCGCTGGTGCCTTTCCCCTGGGCCTAGGCCTCGGTTGAGGCCTCCTTGGAGAGGAGGTTGCTGGCAGGGGCTGTCTCCACACTGCAAGGTGCTGGAGCTCAGAGGGCCTCGTCAGAGGGAAGGGACCAGTTAGGGGCTGGATGCCCAAGACCTCTTTGGCCCAGCAGCCTCAGGGCAGCAGGGAGAGCAAGAGGCCCAACTTGCCCCTAGGTCGGCTCTGCCCCTTCCCACACAGGCGGCCAGCCCAGCACCTGCCTGAGAGACCCTGGCTCCCCCGAGCTCTCTGCCGGTGCAGGGGACAGGAACAGACGTGGGCATGTGGTTCTGCCTTGGCCAGGGAGTTTGTTCCCCGTGCCTTGCCCCCAGGCTCAGGGGCAAGGGCCCGGAGAGAGCACCACCCCAATGCGCTTTTCTCCCGGGCTTGGGAGCATTGTGCGAGCCTGGCGTGAACAGCGGGCGGGAGTGTTTGCAAACAGGACTTTGGAGGCAGCCGGGGAGGTCTTCCAGTGGGAGAGGGCCGGTTGTGCTCAGAGGCCCCACAGGCCAGGGTCAGGACCCAGCAGGGCCCCTGACCCTGGCCAGCCTTGCCCAGACCTTCCTGGCCTCCGGGGGTACTGCCCCACCAAGGGGTAGGCTGCGGGGACTGGGTCCAGACATGCCCGGGTGCCTCCCTAGGCTCATCCCCGCTGGTGCCTTTCCCCTGAGCCTAGGCCTCGGTTGAGGCCTCCTTGGAGAGGAGGTTGCTGGCAGGGGCTGTCTCCACACTGCAAGGTGCTGGAGATCAGAGGGCCTCGTCAGAGGGAAGGGACCAGCAAAGGGCTGGATGCCCAAGACCTCTTTGACCCAGCAGCCTCAGGGCAGCAGGGAGAGCAAGAGGCCCAACTTGCCCCTAGGTCGGCTCTGCCCCGTCCCACACAGGCGGCCAGCCCAGCAGCAGCCTGGCAGTCTCTGGCTCCCCCGAGTTCTCTGCCGGTGTAGGGGGCAGGAACAGACCTGTGCATGTCGTTCTGCCTTGGCCTGGGAGTGTGTTCCCCCTGCCTGGCCCCCAGGCTCAGGGGCAAGGGCCCGGTGAGAGCACCACCCCGAAGCGCTTTTCTCCCGGGCTTGGGAGCATTGTGCGTGCCTGGCGGGAACAGCGTGCGGGAGTGCTGCAAACCGGCCTTTCGAGGCAGACGGGGAGGTCTTCCAGCGGGAGAGTGCCGGTTGTGCTCAGACGCCCCACAGGCCAGGGGCAGGACCCAGCAGTGTCCCTGCCCCTGACAGCCTTGCCCAGACCTTCCTGGCCTCCGGGGGTACTGCCCCACCAAGGGGCAGGCTGCGGGGACTGGGTCCAGACATGCCCGGGCGCCTCCCCAGGCTCATCCCCGCTGGTGCCTTTCCCCTGGGCCTAGGCCTCGGTTGAGGCCTCCTTGGAGAGGAGGTTGCTGGCAGGGGCTGTCTCCACACTGCAAGGTGCTGGAGCTCAGAGGGCCTCGTCAGAGGGAAGGGACCAGCAAGGGGCTGGATGCCCAAGACCTCTTTGGCCCAGCAGCCTCAGGGCAGCAGGGAGAGCAAGAGGCCCAACTTGCCCCTAGGTCGGCTCTGCCCCTTCCCACACAGGCGGCCAGCCCAGCAGCTGCCTGACAGACTCTGGCTCCCCCGAGCTCTCTGCCGGTGCAGGGGGCAGATCAGACGTGTGCATGTGGTTCTGCCTTGTCCTGGGAGTGTGGACACCCTGCCTTGCCCCCAGGCTCAGGGGCAAGGGCCCGGAGAGAGCACCACCCTGAAGCGCTTTTCTCCCGGGCTTGGGAGCATTGTGCACGCCTGCTGGGAACAGTGGGTGGGAGCGCTTGCAAACCGGCCTTTGGAGGCAGCCGGGGAGGTCTTCCAGTGGGAGAGGGCCGGTTGTGCTCAGAGGACCCACAGGCCAGGGGCAGGACGCAGCAGGGCCCCTGCCCCTGGCCAGCATTGCCCAGACCTTCCTGGCCTCCGGGGGTACTGCCCCACCAAAGGGCAGGCTGCGGGGCCTGGGTCCAGACATGCCCGGGCGCCTCCCCAGGCTCATCCCCGCTGGTGCCTTTCCCCTGGGCCTAGGCCTCGGTTGAGGCCTCCTTGGAGAGGAGGTTGCTGGCAGGGGCTGTCTCCACACTGCAAGGTGCTGGAGCTCAGAGGGCCTCGTCAGAGGGAAGGGACCAGTAAGGGGCTGGATGCCCAAGACGTCTTTGGCCCAGCAGCCTCAGGGCAGCAGGGAGAGCAAGAGGCCCAACTTGCCCCTAGGGCGGCTCTGCCCCTTCCCACACAGGCGGCCAACCCAGCAGCTGCCTGACAGACTCTGGCTCCCCCAAGCTCTCTGCCGGTGCAGGGGACAGGAACAGACGTGGGCATGTGGTTCTGCCTTGGCCTGGGAGTGTGTTCCCCCTGCCTTGCCCCCAGGCTCAGGGGCAAGGGCCCGGAGAGAGCACCACCCCAATGCGCTTTTCTCCCGGGCTTGGGAGCATTGTGCGAGCCTGGCGTGAACAGCGGGCGGGAGTGTTTGCAAACAGGACTTTGGAGGCAGCCGTGGAGGTCTACCAGTGGGAGAGGGCCGGTTGTGCTCAGAGGCCTCACAGGCCAGGGGCAGGACCCAGCAGGTCCCCTGCCCCTGGTCAGCCTTGCCCAGACCTTCCTGGCCTCCGGGGGTACTGCCCCACCAAGGGGCAGGCTGCGGGGACTGGGTCCAGACATGCCTGGGCGCCTCCCCAGGCTCATCCCCGCTGGTGCCTTTCCCCTGGGCATAGGCCTCGGTTGATGCCTCCTTGGAGAGGAGGTTGCTGGCAGGGGCTGTCTCCACACTGCAAGGTGCTGGAGCTCAGAGGGCCTCGTCAGCGGGAAGGGACCAGCAAGGAGCTGGATGCCCAAGACCTCTTTGGCCCAGCAGCCTCAGGGCAGCAGGGAGAGCAAGAGGCCCAACTTGCCCCTAGGTCGGCTCTGCCCCTTCCCACACAGGCAGCCAACCCAGCAGCTGCCTGACAGACTCTGGCTCCCCCGAGCTCTCTGCCGGTGCAGGGGTCAGGAACAGACGTGTGCATGTGGTTCTGCGTTGGTCTGGGAATGTGGACCCCCTTCCTGGCCCCCAGGCTCAGGGGCAAGGGCCCGGAGAGAGCACCACCCCGAAGCGCTTTTCTCCCGGGCTTGGGAGCATTGTGCGCGCTTGGTGGGAACAGTGGGCGGAGGTGCGTGCAAAACGGCCTTTGGAGGCAGCCGGGGAGGTCTTCCAGTGGGAGAGGGCCGGTTGTGCTCAGAGGCCCCACAGGCCAGGGGCAGGACCCAGCAGGGCCCCTGCCCCTGGTCAGCCTTGCCCAGACAATCCTGGCCTCCAGGGGTACTGCCCCACCAAGGGGCAGGCTGCGGGGACTGGGTCCAGACATGCCCGGGCGCCTCCCCAGGCTCATCCCCGCTGGTGCCTTTCCCCTGGGCCTAGGCCTCGGTTGAGGCCTCCTTGGAGAGGAGGTTGCTGGCAGGGGCTGTCTCCACACTGCAAGGTGCTGGAGCTCAGAGGGCCTCGTCAGAGGGAAGGGACCAGTTAGGGGCTGGATGCCCAAGACCTCTTTGGCCCAGCAGCCTCAGGGCAGCAGGGAGAGCAAGAGGCCCAACTTGCCCTTAGGTCGGCTCTGCCCCTTCCCACACAGGCGGCCAGCCCAGCACCTGCCTGAGAGACTCTGGCTCCCCCGAGCTCTCTGCCGGTGCAGGGGACAGGAACAGACGTGGGCATGTGGTTCTGCCTTGGCCAGGGAGTGTGTTCCCCGTGCCTTGCCCCCAGGCTCAGGGGCAAGGGCCCGGAGAGAGAACCACCCCAATGCGCTTTTCTCCCGGGCTTGGGAGCATTGTGCGAGCCTGGCGTGAACAGCGGGCGGGAGTGTTTGCAAACAGGACTTTGGAGGCAGCCGGGGAGGTCTTCCAGTGGGAGAGGGCCGGTTGTGCTCAGAGGCCCCACAGGCCAGGGGCAGGACCCAGCAGGGCCCCTGACCCTGGCCAGCCTTGCCCAGACCTTCCTGGCCTCCGGGGGTACTGCCCCACCAAGGGGCAGGCTGCGGGGACTGGGTCCAGACATGCCCGGGCGCCTCCCCAGGCTCATCCCCGCTGGTGCCTTTCCCCTGGGCCTAGGCCTCGGTTGAGGCCTCCTTGGAGAGGAGGTTGCTGGCAGGGTCTGTCTCCACACTGCAAGGTGCTGGAGATCAGAGGGCCTCGTCAGAGGGAAGGGACCAGCAAAGGGCTGGATGCCCAAGACCTCTTTGACCCAGCAGCCTCAGGGCAGCAGGGAGAGCAAGAGGCCCAACTTGCCCCTAGGTCGGCTCTGCCCCGTCCCACACAGGCGGCCAGCCCAGCAACAGCCTGGCAGTCTCTGGCTCCCCCGAGCTCTCTGCCGGTGTAGGGGGCAGGAACAGACCTGTACATGTCGTTCTGCCTTGGCCTGGGAGTGTGTTCCCCCTGCCTGGCCCCCAGGCTCAGGGGCAAGGGCCCGGTGAGAGCACCACCCCGAAGCGCTTTTCTCCCGGGCTTGGGAGCATTGTGCGTGCCTGGCGGGAACAGCGGGCGGGAGTGCTTGCAAACCGGCCTTTCGAGGCAGACGGGGAGGTCTTCCAGCGGGAGAGTGCCGGTTGTGCTCAGACGCCCCACAGGCCAGGGGCAGGACCCAGCAGTGTCCCTGCCCCTGGCAGCCTTGCCCAGACCTTCCTGGCCTCCGGGGGTACTGCCCCACCAAGGGGCAGGCTGCGGGGCCTGGGTCCAGACATGCCCGGGCGCCTCCCCAGGCTCATCCCCGCTGGTGCCTTTCCCCTGGGCCTAGGCCTCGGTTGAGGCCTCCTTGGAGAGGAGGTTGCTGGCAGGGGCTGTCTCCACACTGCAAGGTGCTGGAGCTCAGAGGGCCTCGTCAGAGGGAAGGGACCAGCAAGGGGCTGGATGCCCAAGACGTCTTTGGCCCAGCAGCCTCAGGGCAGCAGGGAGAGCAAGAGGCCCAACTTGCCCCTAGGGCGGCTCTGCCCCTTCCCACACAGGCGGCCAACCCAGCAGCTGCCTGACAGACTCTGGCTCCCCCAAGCTCTCTGCCGGTGCAGGGGACAGGAACAGACGTGGGCATGTGGTTCTGCCTTGGCCTGGGAGTGTGTTCCCCCCGCCTTGCCCCCAGGCTCAGGGGCAAGGGCCCGGAGAGAGCACCACGCCGAAGCGCTTTTCTCCCGGGCTTTGGAGCATTGTGCGAGCCTGGCGTGAACAGCGGGCGGGAGTGTTTGCAAACAGGACGTTGGAGGCAGCCGTGGAGGTCTTCCAGGGCCCGGTGTGAGCACCACCCCAAAAAGCTTTTCTCCCGGGCTTGGGAGCATTGTGCGCGGCTGGTGGGAACAGCGGGCATGAGTGCTTTCAAACTGGCCATTGGAGGCAGCCGGGGAGGTCTTCCAAGGGCCTGTAGAGAGCACCACCCCAAAATGCTTTTCTCCCGGGCTTGGGAGCATTGTGCGTGGCTGGCGGGAACAGCAGGAAGGAGTCCTTGCAAACCGGCCTTTGGAGGCAGCCGGGGACGTCTTCCAAGGGCCTGTAGAGAGCACCACCCCAAGCGCTTTTCTCCCGGGCTTGGGAGCATTGTGCGCAGGTGGCGGGAACAGAAGGCAGGAGTGCTTGAAAACCGGCCTTTGGAGGCACCCGGGGAGGTCTTCCAGGGCCCGGTGTGAGCACCACCCCAAAAAGCTTTTCTCCCGGGCTTGGGAGCATTGTGCGCGGCTGGTGGGAACAGCGGCCATGAGTGCTTGCAAACTGGCCATTGGAGGCAGCCGGGGAAGTCTTCCAAGGGCCCGGAGTGAGCACCACCCCAAAATGCTTTTCTCCCGGGCTTGGGAGCATTGTGCGTGGCTGGCGGGAACAGCAGGAAGGAGTTCTTGCAAACCGGCCTTTGGAGGCAGCCGGGGAGGTTTTCGAAGGGCCTGTAGAGAGCACCACCCCGAAGCGCTTTTCTCCCGGGCTTGGGAGCATTGTGCGCGGGTGGCGGGAACAGCAGGCAGGAGTGCTTGAAAACCGTCCTTTGGAGGCAGCCGGGGAGGTCTTCCAGGGCCCGGTGTGAGCACCACCCCAAAATGCTTTTCTCCCGGGCTTGGGAGCATTGTGCGTGGCTGGTGGGAACAGCGGGCGGGAGTGCTTGCAAACCGGCCTTTGGAGGCAGCCGGGGAGGTCTTCCAAGGGCCAGGAGAGAGCACCACCCAGAAGCGCTTTTCTCCCGGGCTTGGAACATTTGCGCGGATGGCGGGAACAGCGAGTGGGAGTGGTTCCAAACCGGCCTTTGGGGGCACCCCGGGAGGTCTTCCATGGGCACGGAGAGAACACCACCCCGAAGCGCTTTTCTCCGGGGTTTTGGAGGATTGTGCGTGGCTGGCGGGAACAGCGAGTGGGAGTGCTTGCAAACCGGCCTTTGGGGCCAGCCAGGGAGGTCCTCCATGGGCACGGAGAGAACACCACCCCGAAGCGCTTTTCTCCCGGGCTTGGGAGCATTGTGCGAGGCTGGCGGGAACAGCGGGCGGAAGTGCTTGCAAGCCGGCCTTTGGAGGCAGCTTGGGAGGTCTTCCAAGGGCCCGGAGAGAGCACCATGCCGAAGCACTTTTCTCACGGAATTGGGAGCATTGTGCGTGCCTGGCGGGAACAGCGGGCAGGAGTGTTGGCAAACTGGCCTTTGGAGGCAGCCGGGGAGGTCTTCCAGTGGGAGAGGGCCGGTTGTGCTCAGAGGCCCTACAGGCCAGGGACAGGACCCAGCAGGGCCCCTGCCCCTGGCCAGCCTTGCCCAGACCTTCCTGGCCTCCGGGGGTACTGCCCCACCAAGGGGCAGGCTGCGGGCCTGGGTCCAGTCATGCCCGGGCGCCTCCCCAGGCTCATCCCTGCTGGTGCCTTTCCCCTGGGCCTAGGCCTCGGTTGAGGCCTCCTTGGAGAGGAGGTTGCTGGCAGGGGCTGTCTCCACACTGCAAGGTGCTGGAGCTCAGAGGGCCTGATCAGAGGGAAGGGACCAGCAAGGGGCTGGATGCCCAAGACCTCTTTGGCCCAGCAGCCTCAGGGCAGCAGGGAGAGCAAGAGGCCCAACTTGCCCCTAGGTCGGCTCTGCCCCTTCCCACACAGGCGGCCAGCCCAGCAGCTGCCTGACAGACTCTGGATCCCCCGAGCTCTCTGCCGGTGCAGGGGGCAGATCAGACGTGTGCATGTGGTTCTGCCTTGGCCTGGGAGTGTGGACACCCTGCCTTGCCCCCAGGCTCAGGGGCAAGGGCCCGGAGAGAGCACCACCCCGAAGCGCTTTTCTCCCGGGCTTGGGAGAATTGTGCGTGCCTGGCGGGAACAGCGGGCGGGAGTGTTGGCAAACCGGCCTTTGGAGGCAGACGGGGAGGTCTTCCAGTGGGAGAGGGCCGGTTGTGCTCAGAGGCCCCACAGGCCAGGGGCAGGGCCCAGCAGGGCCCCTGACCCTGACCAGCCTTGCCCAGACCTTCCTGGCCTCCGGGGGTACTGCCTCACCAAGGGGCAGGCTGCGGGGACTGGGTCCAGACATGCCCGGGCGCCTCCCCAGGCTCTTCCCAGCTGGTGCCTTTCCCCTGGGGCTAGGCCTCGGTTGAGGCCTCCTTGGAGAGGAGGTTGCTGGCAGGGGCTGTCTCCACACTGCAAGGTGCTGGAGCTCAGAGGGCCTCGTCAGAGGGAAGGGACCAGCAAGGGGCTGGATGCCCAAGACCTCTTTGGCCCAGCAGCCTCAGGGCAGCAGGGAGAGCAGAGGCCCAACATGCCCCTAGGTCGACTCTGCCACTTCCCACACAGGCGGCCAGCCCAGCACCTGCCTGACAGACTCTGGCTCCCCCGAGCTCTCTGCCGGTGTAGGGGGCAGGAACAGACGTGTTCATGTCTTTCTGTCTTGGCCTCGGAGTGTATTCCCCCTGCCTGTCCCGCAGGCTTAGGGGCAAGGGCCCGGAGAGAGCACCACCCCGAAGCGCTTTTCTCCCGGGCTTGGGAGCATTGTGCGTGCCTGGCGGGAACAGCGGGCGGGAGTGTTGGCAAACCGGCCTTTGGAGGCAGCCGGGGAGGTCTTCCAGTGGAAGAGGGCCGGTTGTGCTCAGAGGCCCCACAGGCCAGGGGCAGGACCCAGCAGGTCCCCTGCCCCTGGTCAGCCTTGCCCAGACCTACCTGGCCTCCAGTGGTACTGCCCCACCAAGGGGCAGGCTGCGGGGACTGGGTCCAGACATGCCCGGGCGCCTCCCCAGGCTCATCCCCGCTGGTGCCTTTCCCCTGGGCCTAGGCCTCGGTTGAGGCCTCCTTGGAGCGGAGATTGCTGGCAGGTGCTGTCTCCACACTGCAAGGTGCTGGAGCTCAGAGGGCCTCGTCAGAGGGAAGGGACCAGCAAAGGGCTGGATGCCCAAGACGTCTTTGGCCCAGCAGCCTCAGGGCAGCAGGGAGAGCAAGAGGCCCAACTTGCCCCTAGGTCGGCTCTGCCCCTTCCCACACAGGCGGCCAGCCCAGCACCTGCCTGAGAGACTCTGGCTCCCCCGAGCTCTCTGCCGGTGTAGGGGGCAGGAACAGACGTGTTCATGTCGTTCTGTCTTGGCCTGGGAGTGTGTTCCCCCTGCCTGGCCCGCAGGCTTAGGGGCAAGGGCCCGGAGAGAGCACCACCCCGAAGCGCTTTTCTCCCGGGCTTGGGAGCATTGTGCGTGCCTGGCGGGAACAGCGGGCGGGAGTGCTTGCAAACCGGCCTTTGGAGGCAGACGGGGAGGTCTTCCAGCGGGAGAGTGCCGGTTGTGCTCAGACGTCCCACAGGCCAGGGGCAGGACCCAGCGCTGTCCCTGCCCCTGGCAGCCTTGCACAGACCTTCCTGGCCTCCGGGGGTACTGCCCCACCAAGGGGCAGGCTGCGGGGACTGGGTCCAGACATGCCCGGGCGCCTCCCCAGGCTCATCCCCGCTGGTGCCTTTCCCCTGGGCCTAGGCCTCGGTTGAGGCCTCATTGGAGAGGAGGTTGCTGGCAGGGGCTGTCTCCACACTGCAAGGTGCTGGAGCTCAGAGGGCCTCGTCAGAGGGAAGGGACCAGCAAGGGGCTGGATGCCCAAGACCTCTTTGGCCCAGCAGCCTCAGGGCAGCAGGGAGAGGAAGAGGCCCAACTTGCCCTAGGTCGGCTCTGCCCCTTCCCACACAGGCGGCCAGCCCAGCAGCTGCCTGACAGACTCTGGCTCCCCCGAGCTCTCTGCCGGTGCAGGGGTCAGGAACAGACGTGTGCATGTGGTTCTGCCTTGGTCTGGGAGTGTGGACCCACTGCCTGGCCCCCAGGCTCAGGGGCAAGGGCCCGGAGAGAGCACCACCCCGAAGCACTTTTCTCCCGGGCTTGGGAGCATTGTGCGAGCCTGGCGTGAACAGCGGGCGGGAGTCTTTGAAAACAGGACTTTGGAGGCAGCTGGGGAGGTCTTCCAGTGGGAGAGGGCCGGTTGTGCTCAGAGGCCTCACAGGCCAGGGGTAGGACCCAGCAGGTCCCCTGCCCCTGGCCAGCCTTGCCCAGACCTTCCTGGCCTCCGGGGGTACTGCCCCACCAAGGGGCAGGCTGCGGGGACTGGGTCCAGACATGTCCGTGCGCCTCCCCAGGATCATCCCCGCTGGTGCTTTTCCCCTGGGCGTAGGCCTCGGTTGAGGCCTCTTTGGAGAGGAGGTTGCTGGCAGGGGCTGTCTCCACACTGCAAGGTGCTGGAGCTCAGAGGGCCTCGTCAGAGGGAAGGGACCAGCAAAGGGCTAGATGCCCAAGACCTCTTTGACCCAGCAGCCTCAGGGCAGCAGGGAGAGCAAGAGGCCCAACTTGCCCCTAGGTCGGCTCTGCCCCGTCCCACACAGGCAGCCAGCCCAGCAGCAGCCTGGCAGTCTCTGGCTCCCCCGAGCTCTCTGCCGGTGTAGGGGGCAGGAACAGACGTGTGCATGTCGTTCTGCCTTGGCCTGGGAGTGTGTTCCAACTGCCTGGCCCCCAGGCTCAGGGGCAAGGGCCCGAGGAGAGCACCACCCCGAAGCGCTTTTCTCCCGGGCTTGGGAGCATTGTGCGTGCCTGGCGGGAACAGCGGGCGGGAGTGCTTGCAAACCGGCCTTTGGAGGCAGACGGGGAGGTCTTCCAGCGGGAGAGTGCCGGTTGTGCTCAGACGTCCCACAGGCCAGGGGCAGGACCCAGCGCTGTCCCTGCCCCTGGCAGCCTTGCACAGACCTTCCTGGCCTCCGGGGGTACTGCCCCACCAAGGGGCAGGCTGCGGGGACTGGGTCCAGACATGCCCGGGCGCCTCCCCAGGCTCATCCCCGCTGGTGCCTTTCCCCTGGGCCTAGGCCTCGGTTGAGGCCTCATTGGAGAGGAGGTTGCTGGCAGGGGCTGTCTCCACACTGCAAGGTGCTGGAGCTCAGAGGGCCTCGTCAGAGGGAAGGGACCAGCAAGGGGCTGGATGCCCAAGACCTCTTTGGCCCAGCAGCCTCAGGGCAGCAGGGAGAGGAAGAGGCCCAACTTGCCCCTAGGTCGGCTCTGCCCCTTCCCACACAGGCGGCCAGCCCAGCAGCTGCCTGACAGACTCTGGCTCCCCCGAGCTCTCTGCCGGTGCAGGGGTCAGGAACAGACGTGTGCATGTGGTTCTGCCTTGGTCTGGGAGTGTGGACCCACTGCCTGGCCCCCAGGCTCAGGGGCAAGGGCCCGGAGAGAGCACCACCCCGAAGCACTTTTCTCCCGGGCTTGGGAGCATTGTGCGAGCCTGGCGTGAACAGCGGGCGGGAGTCTTTGAAAACAGGACTTTGGAGGCAGCTGGGGAGGTCTTCCAGTGGGAGAGGGCCGGTTGTGCTCAGAGGCCTCACAGGCCAGGGGTAGGACCCAGCAGGTCCCCTGCCCCTGGCCAGCCTTGCCCAGACCTTCCTGGCCTCCGGGGGTACTGCCCCACCAAGGGGCAGGCTGCGGGGACTGGGTCCAGACATGTCCGTGCGCCTCCCCAGGATCATCCCCGCTGGTGCTTTTCCCCTGGGCGTAGGCCTCGGTTGAGGCCTCTTTGGAGAGGAGGTTGCTGGCAGGGGCTGTCTCCACACTGCAAGGTGCTGGAGCTCAGAGGGCCTCGTCAGAGGGAAGGGACCAGCAAAGGGCTAGATGCCCAAGACCTCTTTGACCCAGCAGCCTCAGGGCAGCAGGGAGAGCAAGAGGCCCAACTTGCCCCTAGGTCGGCTCTGCCCCGTCCCACACAGGCAGCCAGCCCAGCAGCAGCCTGGCAGTCTCTGGCTCCCCCGAGCTCTCTGCCGGTGTAGGGGGCAGGAACAGACGTGTGCATGTCGTTCTGCCTTGGCCTGGGAGTGTGTTCCAACTGCCTGGCCCCCAGGCTCAGGGGCAAGGGCCGGAGGAGAGCACCACCCCGAAGCGCTTTTCTCCCGGGCTTGGGAGCATTGTGCCTGCCTGGCGGGAACAGCGGGCGGGAGTGCTTTCAAACCGGCCTTTGGAGGCAGACGGGGAGGTCTTCCAGCGGGAGAGTGCCGGTTGTGCTCAGACGCCCCACAGGCCAGGGGCAGGACCCAGCAGTGTCCCTGCCCCTGGCAGCCTTGCCCAGACCTTCCTGGCCTCCGGGGGTACTGCCCCACCAAGGGGCAGGCTGCGGGGACTGGGTCCTGATATGCCCGTGCGCCTCCACTGGCTCATCCCCGCTGGTGCATTTCCCCTGGGCCTAGGCCTCGGTTGAGGCCTCCTTGGAGAGGAGGTTGCTGGCAGGGGCTGTCTCCACACTGCAAGGTGCTGGAGCTCAGAGGGCCTCGTCAGAGGGAAGGGACCAGCAAGGGGCTGGATGCCCAAGACCTCTTTGGCCCAGCAGCCTCAGGGCAGCAGGGAGAGCAAGAGGCCCAACTTGCCCCTAGGTCGGCTCTGCCCCTTCCCACACAGGCGGCCAGCCCAGCAGCTGCCTGACAGACTCTGGCTCCCCCCAGCTCTCTGCCGGTGGAGGGGGCAGGAACAGACGTGTGCATGTGGTTCTGCCTTGGCCTGGGACTGTGGATCCCCTGCCTGGCCCCCAGGCTCAGGGGCAGGGGCCCGGAGAGACCACCACCCCGAAGCGCTTTTCTCCCGGGCTTGGGAGCATTGTGCGCGCCTGGCGGTAACAGTGGGCGGGAGGGCTTGCAAACCGGCCTTTGGAGGCAGCCGGGGAGGTCTTCCAGTGGGCAAGGGCCGGTTGTGCTCAGAGGCCCCACAGGCCAGGGGCAGGACCCAGCAGGGCCCCTGCCCCTGGCCAGCCTTGCCCAGACCTTCCTGGCCTCCGGGGGTACTGCCCCACCAAGGGGCAGGCTGCGGGGACAGGGTCCAGACATGCCCGGGCGCCTCCCCTGGCTCAACCCCGCTGGTGCCTTTTCCCTGGGCCTAGGCCTCGGTTGAGGCCTCCTTGGAGAGGAGATTGCTGGCAGGTGCTGTCTCCACACTGCAAGGTGCTGGAGCTCAGAGGGCCTCGTCAGAGGGAAGGGACAAGCAAGGGGCTGGATGCCCAAGACCTCTTTGGCCCAGCAGCCTCAGGGCAGCAGGGAGAGCAAGAGGCCCAACTTGCCCCTAGGTCGGCTCTGCCCCTTCCCACACAGGCGGCCAGCCCAGCAGCTGCCTGACAGACTCTGGCTCCCCCGAGCTCTCTGCCGGTGCAGGGGGCAGATCAGACGTGTGCATGTGGTTCTGCCTTGGCCTGGGAGTGTGGACACCCTGCCTTGCCCCCAGGCTCAGGGGCAAGGGCCCGGAGAGAGCACCACCCCGAAGCGCTTTTCTCCCGGGCTTGGGAGCATTGTGCACGCCTGCTGGGAACAGTGGGCGGGAGCGCTTGTTAACCGGCCTTTGGAGGCAGCCGGGCAGGTCTTCCAGCGGGAGAGTGCCGGTTGTGCTCAGACGCCCCACAGGCCAGGGGCAGGACCCAGCAGTGTCCCTGCCCCTGGCAGCCTTGCCCAGACCTTCCTGGCCTCCGGGGGTACTGCCCCACCAAGGGGCAGGCTGCGGGGACTGGGTCCAGACATGCCCTTGCGCCTCCACTGGCTCATCCCCGCTGGTGCCTTTCCCCTGGGCCTAGGCCTCGGTTGAGGCCTCCTTGGAGAGGAGGTTGCTGGCAGGGGCTGTCTCCACACTGCAAGGTGCTGGAGCTCAGAGGGCCTCGTCAGAGGGAAGGGACCAGCAAGGGGCTGGATGCCCAAGACCTCTTTGGCCCAGCAGCCTTAGGGCAGCAGGGAGAGGAAGAGGCCCAACTTGCCCCTAGGTCGGCTCTGCCCCTTCCCACACAGGCGGCCAGCCCAGCAGCTGCCTGACAGACTCTGGCTCCCCCGAGCTCTCTGCCGGTGCAGGGGTCAGGAACAGACGTGTGCATGTGGTTCTGCCTTGGTCTGGGAGTGTGGAACCACTGCCTGGCCCCCAGGCTCAGGGGCAAGGGCCCGGAGAGAGCAACACACCGAAGCGCTTTTCTCCCGGGCTTGGGAGAATTGTGCGTGCCTGGCGAGAACAGCGGGCGGGAGTGTTTGCAAACAGGACTTTGGATGCAGCTGGGGAGGTCTTCCAGTGGGAGAGGGCCGGTTGGGCTCAGAGGCCTCACAGGCCAGGGGCAGGACCCAGCAGGGCCCCTGCCCCTGGCCAGCCTTGCCCAGACCTTCCTGGCCTCCGGGGGTACTGCCCCACCAAGGGGCAGGCTGCGGGGACTGGGTCCAGACATGTCCGTGCGCCTCCCCAGGATCATCCCCGCTGGTGCTTTTCCCCTGGGCGTAGGCCTCGGTTGAGGCCTCTTTGGAGAGGAGGTTGCTGGCAGGGGCTATCTCCACACTGCAAGGTGCTGGAGCTCAGAGGGCCTCGTCAGAGGGAAGGGACCAGCAAGGGGCTGGATGCCCAAGACCTCTTTGACCCAGCAGCCTCAGGGCAGCAGGGAGAGCAAGAGGCCCAACTTGCCCCTAGGTCGGCTCTGCCCCGTCCCACACAGGCAGCCAGCCCAGCAGCAGCCTGGCAGTCTCTGGCTCCCCCGAGCTTTCTGCCGGTGTAGGGGGCAGGAACAGGCGTGTGCATGTCGTTCTTCTTTGGCCTGGGAGTGTGTTCCAACTGCCTGGACCCCAGGCTCAGGGGCAAGGGCCCGGAGAGAGCAACACACCGAAGCGCTTTTCTCCCGGGCTTGGGAGAATTGTGCGTGCCTGGCGAGAACAGCGGGCGGGAGTGTTGGCAAACCGGCCTTTGGAGGCATCCGGGGAGGTCTTCCAGTGGGAGAGGGCCGGTTGTGCTCAGAGGCCCCACAGGCCAGGGGCAGGACCCAGCAGGGCCCCTGCCCCTGGCCAGCCTTGCCCAGACCTTCCTGGCCTCCGGGGGTACTGCCCCACCAAGGGGCAGGCTGCGGGCCTGGGTCCAGTCATGCCCGGGCGCCTCCCCAGGCTCATCCCCGCTGGTGCCTTTCCCCTGGGCCTAGGCCTCGGTTGAGGCCTCCTTGGAGAGGAGGTTGCTGGCAGGGGCTGTCTCCACACTGCAAGGTGCTGGAGCTCAGAGGGCCTCGTCAGAGGGAAGGGACCAGCAAGGGGCTGGATGCCCAAGACCTCTTTGGCCCAGCAGCCTCAGGGCAGCAGGGAGAGCAAGAGGCCCAACTTGCCCCTAGGTCGGCTCTGCCCCTTCCCACACAGGCGGCCAGCCCAGCAGCTGCCTGACAGACTCTGGCTCCCCCGAGCTCTCTGCCGGTGCAGGGCGCAGATCAGACGTGTGCATGTGGTTCTGCCTTGGCCTGGGAGTGTGGACACCCTGCCTTGCCCCCAGGCTCAGGGGCAAGGGCCCAGAGAGAGCACCACCCTGAAGCGCTTTTCTCCCGGGCTTGGGAGCATTGTCCACGCCTGCTGGGAACAGTGGGCGGGAGCGCTTGCAAACCGGCCTTTGGAGGCAGCCGGGGAGGTCTTCCAGTGGGAGAGGGCCGGTTGGGCTCAGAGGCCCCACAGGCCAGGGGCAGGACCCAGCAGGGCCCCTGCCCCTGGCCAGCCTTGCCCAGACCTTCCTGGCCTCCGGGGGTACTGCCCCACCAAGGGGCAGGCTGCGGTGACTGGGTCCAGACATGTCCGTGCGCCTCCCCAGGATCATCCCCGCTGGTGCCTTTCCCCTGGGCGTAGGCCTCGGTTGAGGCCTCTTTGGAGAGGAGGTTGCTGGCAGGGGCTGTCTCCACACTGCAAGGTGCTGGAGCTCAGAGGGCCTCGTCAGAGGGAAGGGACCAGGAAAGGGCTGGATGCCCAAGACCTCTTTGACCCAGCAGCCTCAGGGCAGCAGGGAGAGCAAGAGGCCCAACTTGCCCCTAGGTCGGCTCTGCCTCGTCCCAGACAGGCAGCCAGCCCAGCAGCAGCCTGGCAGTCTCTGGCTCCCCCGATCTCTCTGCCGGTGTAGGGGGCAGGAACAGACGTGTGCATGTCGTTCTGCCTTGGCCTGGGAGTGTGTTCCCCCTGCCTGTCCCCCAGGCTCAGGGGCAAGGGTCCGGAGAGAGCACCACCCCGAAGCGCTTTTCTCTCGGGCTTGGTAGCATTGTGCGTGCCTGGCGGGAACAGCGGGCGGGAGTGCTTGCAAACCGGCCTTTGGAGGCAGCCAGGGAGGTCTTCCAGCGGGAGAGTGCCGGTTGTGCTCAGACGCCCCACAGGCCAGGGGCAGGACCCAGCAGTGTCCCTGCCCCTGGCAGCCTTGCCCAGACCCACCTGGACTCCGGGGTTACTATCCCACCAATGGGCAGGCTGCGGGGACTGGGTCCAGACATGCCCGGGCGCCTCCCCAGGCTCATCCCCGCTGGTGCCTTTCCCCTGGTCCTAGGCCTCGGTTGAGGCCTCCTTGGAGAGGAGGTTGCTGGCAGGGGCTGTCTCCACACTGCAAGGTGCTGGAGCTCAGAGGGCCTCGTCAGCGGGAAGGGACCAGAAAGGGGCTGGATGCCCAAGACCTCTTTGGCCCAGCAGCCTCAGGGCAGCAGGGAGAGGAAGAGGCCCAACTTGCCCCTAGGTCGGCTCTGCCCCTTCCCACACAGGCAGCCAACCCAGCAGCTGCCTGACAGACTGTGGCTCCCCCGAGCGCTCTGCCGGTGCAGGGGTCAGGAACAGACGTGTGCATGTGGTTCTGCCTTGGTCTGGGAGTGTGGACACACTGCCTGGACCCCAGGCTCAGGGGCAAGGGCCCGGAGAGAGCACCACCCCGAAGCGCTTTTCTCCCGGGCTTGGGAGCATTGTGCGTGCCTGGCGTGAACAGCGGGCGGGAGTGTTGGCAAACCGGCCTTTCGAGGCAGCCGGGGAGGTCTTCCAGTGGGAGAGGGCCGGTTGTGCTCAGAGGCCCCACAGGCCAGGGGCAGGACCCAGCAGGGCCCCTGCCCCTGGCCAGCCTTGCCCAGACCTTCCTGGCCTCCGGGGGTACTGCCCCACCAAGGGGCAGGCTGCGGGGACTGGGTCCAGACATGCCCGTGCGCCTCCACTGGCTCATCCCCGCTGGTGCCTTTCCCCTGGGCCTAGGCCTCGGTTGAGGCCTCCTTGGAGAGGAGGTTGCTGGCAGGGGCTGTCTCCACACTGCAAGGTGCTGGAGCTCAGAGGGCCTCGTCAGAGGGAAGGGACCAGCAAGGGGCTGGATGCCCAAGACGTCTTTGGCCCAGCAGCCTCAGGGCAGCAGGGAGAGCAAGAGGCCCAACTTGCCCCTAGTTCGGCTCTGCCCCTTCCCACACAGGCGGCCAGCCCAGCAGCTGCCTGACAGACTCTGGCTCCCCCCAGCTCTCTGCCGGTGCAGGGGGCAGGAACAGACGTGTGCATGTGGTTCTGCCTTGGCCTGGGACTGTGGATCCCCTGCCTGGCCCCCAGGTTCACGGGCAGGGGCCCGGAGAGACCACCACCCCGATGCGCTTTTCTCCTGGGCTTGGGAGCATTGTGCGTGCCTGGCGGGAACAGCGGGCAGGAGTGTTGGCAAACTGGCCTTTGGAGGCAGCCGGTGAGGTCTTCCTGTGGGAGAGGGCCGGTTGTGCTCAGAGGCCCTACAGGCCAGGGACAGGACCCAGCAGGGCCCCTGCCCCTGGCCAGCCTTGCCCAGACCTTCCTGGCCTCCGGGGGTACTGCCCCACCAAGGGGCAGGCTGCGGGCCTGGGTCCAGTCATGCCCGGACGCCTCCCCAGGCTCATCCCCGCTGGTGCCTTTCCCCTGGGCCTAGGCCTCGGTTGAGGCCTCCTTGGAGAGGAGGTTTCTGGCAGGGGCTGTCTCCACACTGCAAGGTGCTGGAGCTCAGAGGGCCTCGTCAGATGGAAGGGACCAGCAAGGGGCTGGATGCCCAAGACCTCTTTGGCCCAGCAGCCTCAGGGCAGCAGGGAGAGCAAGAGGCCCAACTTGCCCCTAGGTCGGCTCTGCCCCTTCCCACACAGGCGGCCAGCCCAGCAGCTGCCTGACAGACTCTGGCTCCCCCGAGCTCTCTGCCGGTGCAGGGGGCAGATCAGACGTGTGCATGTGGTTCTGCCTTGGCCTGGGAGTGTGTTCCCCCTGCATTGCCCCCAGGCTCAGGGGCAAGGGACCGGTGAGAGCACCACCCCGAAGCGCTTTTCTCCCGGGCTTGGGAGCATTGTGCGCGGGTGGCGGGAACAGCAGGCAGGAGTGCTTGAAAACCGGCCTTTGCAGGCAGCCGGGGAGGTCTTCCAGGGCCCGGTGTGAGCACCACCCCAAAAAGCTTTTCTCCCGGGCTTGGGAGCATTGTGCGCGGCTGGTGGGAACAGCGGGCATGAGTGCTTGCAAACTGGCCATTGGAGGCAGCCGGGGAGGTCTTCCAAGGGCCTGTAGAGAGCACCATCCCAAAATGCTTTTCTCCCGGGCTTGGGAGCATTGTGCGTGGCTGGCGGGAACAGCAGGAAGGAGTCCTTGCAAACCGGCCTTTGGAGACAGCCGGGGAGGTCTTCCAAGGGCCTGTAGAGAGCACCACCCCGAAGCGCGTTTCTCCCGGGCTTGGGAGCATTGTGCGCAGGTGGCGGGAACAGCAGGCAGGAGTGCTTGAAAATCGGCCTTTGGAGGCAGCCGGGGAGGTCTTCCAGGGCCCGGTGTGAGCACCAACCCAAAAACCTTTTCTCCCGGGCTTGGGAGCATTGTGCGCGGCTGGCGGGAACAGCGGGCATGAGTCCTTGCAAACCGGCCTTGGAGGCAGCCGGGGAGGTCTTGAAAGTGCCCGGAGAGAGCACCACCCCGAAGCGCTTTTCTCCCGGGCTTGGGAACATTGTGCGCGGCTGGCGGGAACAGCAGGCAGGACTGCTTGCAAACTGGCCTTTGGAGGTAGCCGGGGAGGTCTTCCAAGGGCCCGGAGTGAGCACCACCCCAAAATGCTTTTCTCCCGGGCTTGGGAGCATTGTGCGCGGCTGGTGGGAACAACGGGCATGAGTGCTTGCAAACCGGCCTTTGGAGGCAGACGGGGACGTCTTCCAAGGGCCCGGAGAGAGCACCACCCCAAAAAGCTTTTCTCCCGGGCTTGGGAGCATTGTGCGCGGCTGGCGGGAACAGCAGGCAGGACTGCTTGCAAACTGGCCTTTGGAGGCAGCCGGGGAGGTCTTCCAAGGGCCCGGAGAGAGCACCACCCCAAAAAGCTTTTCTCCCGGGCTTGGGAGCATTGTGCGCGGCTGGCGGGAACAGCAGGCAGGACTGCTTGCAAACTGGCCTTTGGAGGCAGCCGGGGAGGTCTTCCAGGGCCCGGTGTGAGCACCACCCCAAAATGCTTTTCTCCCGGGCTTGGGAGCATTGTGCGCGGATGGCGGGAACAGCAGGAAGGAGTCCTTGCAAACCGGCCTTTGGAGGCAGCCGGAGAGGTCTTACAAGGGCCTGTAGAGAGCACCACCCCGAAGCGCTTTTCTCCCGGGCTTGGGAGCATTGTGCGCGGGTGGCGGGAACAGCAGGCAGGAGTGCTTGAAAACCGTCCTTTGGAGGCAGCCGGGGAGGTCTTCCAGGGCCCGGTGTGAGCACCACCCCAAAATGCTTTTCTCCCGGGCTTGGGAGCATTGTGCGTGGATGGCGGGAACAGCGAGTGGGAGTGCTTGCAAACCGGCCTTTGGGGGCACCCCGGGAGGTCTTCCATGGGCACGGAGAGAACACCACCCCGAAGCGCTTTTCTCCGGGGTTTTGGAGGATTGTGCGTGGCTGGCGGGAACAGCGAGTGGGAGTGCTTGCAAACCGGCCTTTGGGGGCAGCCAGGGAGGTCCTCCATTGGCAAGGAGAGAACACCACCCCGAAGCGCTTTTCTCCCGGTCTTGGGAGCATTGTGCGAGGCTGGCGGGAACAGCGGGCGGGAGTGCTTGCAAACCGGCCTTTGGAGGCAGCTTGGGAGGTCTTCCAAGGGCCCGGAGAGAGCACCATCCCGAAGCACTTTTCTCACGGAATTGGGAGCATTGTTCGCGGCTGTCGGGAACAGAGGACATGAGTGCTTGCAAACCGGCCTTTAGAGGCAGCCGGGGAGTCTTCCAAGGGCCCGGAGAGAGACCACCCCAAAATGCTTTTCTCCCGGGCTTGGGAGCATTGTGTGCGGCTGGCGGGTCAGCGGGAGGGAGTTCTTGAAAACCAGCCTTTGGAGGCAGCCGGGGAGGTCTTCCAAGGGCCGGGAGAGAGCACCACCCCGAAGCGCTTTTCTCCCGGGCTTGGGAGCATTGTGCGCGGCTGGCGGGAACAGCGGGATTGAGTGCTTGCAAACCGGCCTTTGGAGGCAGCCGGGGAGGTCTTCCAAGGGCCGGGAGAGAGCACCACCCCGAAGCGCTTTTCTCCTAGGCTTGGGAGCATTGTGCGCGGCTGGCGGGAACAGCGGGCATGAGTGCTTGCAAACCGGCCTTTGGAGACAAACGGGGAGGTCTTCCAAGGGCCCGTAGAGAGCACCACCCCGAAGCGCTTTTCTCCCGTGATTGGGAGCATTGTGTGCGGCTGGCGGGACAGCGGGAGGGAGTACTTGAAATCCAGCCTTTGGAGGCAGCCGGGGAGGTCTTCCAAGGGCCGGGAGAGAGCACCACCCTGAAGGGCTTTTCTCCTGGGCTTGGAGCATTTGCACGGATGGCGGGAACAGCGAGTGGGAGTGCTTGCAAACCGGCATTTGGGGGCAGCCCGGGAGGTCTTTCTTGGGCCCAGAGAGAACACCACCCCGAAACGCTTTTCTCCCGGGCTTGGGAGCATTGTGCGCGGGTGGCGGGAACAGCAGGCAGAAGTGCTTGCAAACCGGCCTTGGAGGCAGCCGGGGAGGTCTTCCAAAGCCCGGAGTGAGCACCACCCCAAAATGCTTTTCTCCCGGGCTTGGGAGCATTGTGCGCAGCTGGCGTGAACAGCGGGATTGAGTGCTTGCAAACCAGCCTTTGGAGGCAGCCGGGGAGGTCTTCCAGCGGGAGAGTGCCAGTTGTTCTCAGAGGCCCAACAGGCCAGGGGCAGGACCCAGCAGTGTCCCTGCCTCTGGCAGCCTTGCCCAGACCTTCCTGGCCTCCGGGGGTACTACCCCACCAAGGGGCAGGCTGCGGGGCCTGGGTCCAGACATGCCCGGGCGCCTCCCCAGGCTCATCCCCGCTGGTGCCTTTCCCCTGGGCCTAGGCCTCGGTTGAGGCCTCCTTGGAGAGGAGGTTGCCGGCAGGGGCTGTCTGCACACTGCAAGGTGCTGGAGCTCAGAGGGCCTCGTCAGAGGGAAAGGACCAGCAAAGGGCTGGATGCCCAAGACCTCTCTGACCCAGCAGCCTCAGGGCAGCAGGGAGAGCAAGAGGCCCAACTTGCCCCTAGGTCGGCTCTACCCCGTCCCACACAGGCAGCCAGCCCAGCAGCAGCCTGGCAGTCTCTGGCTCCCCCGAACTCTCTGCCGGTGTAGGGGGCAGGAACAGACGTGTGCATGTCATTCTGCCTTGGCCTGGGAGTGTGTTCCCCCTGCCTGTCCCCCAGGCTCAGGGGCAAGGGCCCGGAGAGAGCACCACCCCGAAGCGCTTTTCTACCGGGCTTGGGAGCATTGTGCGTGCCTGGCGGGAACAGCGGGCGGGAGTGCTTGCAAACCGGCCTTTGGAGGCAGCCGGGGAGGTCTTCCAGCGGGAGAGTGCCGGTTGTGCTCAGACGCCCCACAGGCCAGGGGCAGGACCCAGCAGTGTTCCTGCCCCTGGCAGCCTTGCCCAGACCCTCCTGGCCTCCGGGGGTACTGCCCCACCAAGGGGCAGGCTGCGGGGACTGGGTCCAGACATGGCCGGGCGCCTCCCCAGGCTCATCCCCGCTGGTGCCTTTCCCCTGGGCCTAGGCCTCGGTTGAGGCCTCCTTGGAGAGGAGGTTGCTGGCAGGGGCTGTCTCCACACTGCAAGGTGCTGGAGCTCAGAGGGCCTCGTCAGAGGGAAGGGACCAGCAAGGGGCTGGATGCCCAAGACCTCTTTGGCCCAGCAGCCTCAGGGCAGCAGGGAGAGGAAGAGGCCCAACTTGCCCCTAGGTCGGCTCTGCCCCTTCCCACACAGGCGGCCAGCCCAGCAGCTGCCTGACAGACTCTGGCTCCCCCGAGCTCTCTGCCGGTGCAGGGGTCAGAAACAGACGTGTGCATGTGGTTCTGCGTTGGTCTGGGAGTGTGGTCCCACTGCCTCGCCCCCACACTCGGGGGCAAGGGCCCGGAGAGAGCAACACCCCGAAGCGCTTTTCTCCCGGGCTTGGGAGAATTGTGCGTGCCTGGCGGGAACAGCGGGCGGGAGTGTTGGCAAACCGGCCTTTGGAGGCAGCCGGGGAAGTCTTCCAGTGGGAGAGGGCCGGTTGTGCTCAGAGGCCCCACAGGCCAGGGGCAGGACCCAGCAGGGCCCCTGCCCGTGGCCAGCCTTGCCCAGACCTTCCTGGCCTCCGGGGGTACTGCCCCACCAAGGGGCAGGCTGCGGGGACTGGGTCCAGACATGCCCGGGCGCCTCCCCAGGCTCATCCCCGCTGGTGCCTTTCCCCTGGGCCTAGGCCTCGGTTGAGGCCTCCTTGGAGAGGAGGTTGTTGGCAGGGGCTGTCTCCACACTGCAAGGTGCTGGAGCTCAGAGGGCCTCGTCAGAGGGAAGGCACCAGCAAAGGGCTGGATGCCCAAGACCTCTTTGACCCAGCAGCCTCAGGGCAGCAGGGAGAGCAAGAGGCCCAACTTGCCCCTAGGTCGGCTCTGCCCCGTCCCACACAGGCAGCCAGCCCAGCAGCAGCCTGGCAGTCTCTGGCTCCCCCGAGCTCTCTGCCGGTGTAGGGGCCAGGAACAGACGTGTGCATGTCGTTCTGCCTTGGCCTGGGAGTGTGTTCCCCCTGCCTGGCCCCAGGCTCAGGGGCAAGGGCCCGGAGAGAGCACCACCCCGAAGCACTTTTTTCCCGGGCTTGGGAGCATTGTGCGTGCCTGGGGGAACAGCGGGTGGGCGTGCTTGCAAACAGGACTTTGGAGGCAGACGGGGAGGTCTTCCAGCGGGAGAGTGCCGGTTGTGCTCAGACGCCCCACAGGCCAGGGGCAGGACCCAGCAGTGTCCCTGCCCCTGGCAGCCTTGACCAGACCTTCCTGGCCTCCGGGGGTACTGCCCCACCAAGGGGCAGGCTGCGGGGACTGGGTCCAGACATGCCCGGGCGCCTCCCCAGGCTCATCCCCGCTGGTGCCTTTCCCCTGGGCCTAGGCCTCGGTTGAGGCCTCCTTGGAGAGGAGGTTGCTGGCAGGGGCTGTCTCCACACTGCAAGGTGCTGGAGCTCAGAGGGCCTCGTCAGAGGGAAGGGACCAGCAAGGGGCTGGATGCCCAAGACGTCTTTGGCCCAGCAGCCTCAGGGCAGCAGGGAGAGCAAGAGGCCCAACTTGCCCCTAGGTCGGCTCTGCCCCTTCCCACACAGGCGGCCAGCCCAGCAGCTGCCTGACAGACTCTGGCTCCCCCGAGCTCTCTGCCGGTGCAGGGGGCAGATCAGACGTGTGCATGTGGTTCTGCCTTGTCCTGGGAGTGTGGACACCCTGCCTTGCCCCCAGGCTCAGGGGCAAGGGCCCGGAGAGAGCACCACCCTGAAGCGCTTTTCTCCCGGGCTTGGGAGCATTGTGCACGCCTGCTGGGAACAGTGGGTGGGAGCGCTTGCAAACCGGCCTTTGGAGGCAGCCGGGGAGGTCTTCCAGTGGGAGAGGGCCGGTTGTGCTCTGAGGACCCACAGGCCAGGGGCAGGACGCAGCAGGGCCCCTGCCCCTGGCCAGCCTTGCCCAGACCTTCCTGGCCTCCGGGGGTACTGCCCCACCAAGGGGCAGGCTGCGGGGCCTGGGTCCAGACATGCCCGGGCGCCTCCCCAGGCTCATCCCCGCTGGAGCCTTTCCCCTGGGCCTAGGCCGCGGTTGAGGCCTCCTTGGAGAGGAGGTTGCTGGCAGGGGCTGTCTCCACACTGCAAGGTGCTGGAGCTCAGAGGGCCTCGTCAGAGGGAAGGGACCAGTAAGGGGCTGGATGCCCAAGACGTCTTTGGCCCAGCAGCCTCAGGGCAGCAGGGAGAGCAAGAGGCCCAACTTGCCCCTAGGGCGGCTCTGCCCCTTCCCACACAGGCGGCCAACCCAGCAGCTGCATGACAGACTCTGGCTCCCCCAAGCTCTCTGCCGGTGCAGGGGACAGGAACAGACGTGGGCATGTGGTTCTGCCTTGGCCTGGGAGTGTGTTCCCCCTGCCTTGACCCCAGGCTCAGGGGCAAGGGCCCGGAGAGAGCACCACCCCGAAGCGCTTTTCTCCCGGGCTTGGGAGCATTGTGCGAGCCTGGCGTGAACAGCGGGCGGGAGTGTTTGCAAACAGGACTTTGGAGGCAGCCGTGGAGGTCTTCCAGTGGGAGAGGGCCGGTTGTGCTCAGAGGCCTCACAGGCCAGGGGCAGGACCCAGCAGGTCCCCTGCCCCTGGCCAGCCTTGCCCAGACTTTCCTGGCCTCAGGGGGTACTGCCCCACCAAGGGGCAGGCTGCGGGGACTGGGTCCAGACATGCCTGGGCGCCTCCGCAGGCTCATCCCCGCTGGTGCCTTTCCCCTGGGCATAGGCCTCGGTTGATGCCTCCTTGGAGAGGAGGTTGCTGGCATGGTCTGTCTCCACACTGCAAGGTGCTGGAGCTCAGAGGGCCTCGTCAGCGGGAAGGGACCAGCAAGGGGCTGGATACCCAAGACCTCTTTGGCCCAGCAGCCTCAGGGCAGCAGGGAGAGCAAGAGGCCCAACTTGCCCCTAGGTCGGCTCTGCCCCTTCCCACACAGGCAGCCAACCCAGCAGCTGCCTGACAGACTCTGGCTCCCCCGAGCTCTCTGCCGGTGCAGGGGTCAGGAACAGACGTGTGCATGTGGTTCTGCCTTGGTCTGGGAGTGTGGACCCACTGCCTGGACCCCAGGCTCAGGGGCAAGGTCCCGGAGAGAGCAACACCCCGAAGCGCTTTTCTCCTGGCCTTGGGAGCGTTGTGCGTGCCTGGCGGGAACAGCGGGCGGGAGTGTTGGCAAACCGGCCTTTGGAGGCAGCCGGGGAGGTCTTCCAGTGGGAGAGGGCCGGTTGTGCTCAGAGGCCCCACAGGCCAGGGGCAGGACCCAGCAGGGACCCTGCCCCTGGCCAGCCTTGCCCAGACCTTCCTGGCCTCCGGGGGTACTGCCCCACCAAGGGGCAGGCTGCGGGGACTGGGTCCTGATATGCCCGTGCGCCTCCACTGGCTCATCCCCGCTGGTGCCTTTCCCCTGGGCCTAGGCCTCGGTTGAGGCCTCCTTGGAGAGGAGGTTGCTGGCAGGGGCTGTCTCCACACTGCAAGGTGCTGGAGCTCAGAGGGCCTCGTCAGAGGGAAGGGACCAGCAAGGGGCTGGATGCCCAAGACCTCTTTGGCCCAGCAGCCTCAGGGCAGCAGGGAGAGCAAGAGGCCCAACTTGCCCCTAGGTCGGCTCTGCCCCTTCCCACACAGGCGGCCCGCCCAGCAGCTGCCTGACAGACTCTGGCTCCCCCCAGCTCTCTGCCGGTGGAGGGGGCAGGAACAGACGTGTGCATGTTGTTGTGCCTTGGCCTGGGACTGTGGATCCCCTGCCTGGCCCCCAGGCTCAGGGGCAAGGGCCCGGAGAGACCAACACCCCGAAGCGCTTTTCTCCCGGGCTTGGGAGCATTGTGCGCGCCTGGCGGGAACAGTGGGCGGGAGTGCTTGCAAACCGGCCTTTGGAGGCAGCCGGGGAGGTCTTCCAGTGGGAAAGGGACGGTTGTGCTCAGAGGCCCCACAGGCCAGGGGCAGGACCCAGCAGGGCCCCTGCCCCTGGCCAGCCTTACCCAGACCTTCCTGGCCTCCGGGGGTACTGCCCCACCAAGGGGCAGGCTGCGGGGACTGGGTCCAGACATGCTCAGGCGCCTCCCCTGGCTCATCCCCGCTGGTGCCTTTCCCCTGGGCCTAGGCCTCGGTTGAGGCCTCCTTGGAGAGGAGGTTGCTGGCAGGGGCTGTCTCCACACTGCAAGGTGCTGGAGCTCAGAGGGCCTCGTCAGAGGGAAGGGACCAGTAAGGGGCTGGATGCCCAAGACGTCTTTGGCCCAGCAGCCTCAGGGCAGCAGGGAGAGCAAGAGGCCCAACTTGCCCCTAGGGCGGTTCTGCCCCTTCCCACACAGGCGGCCAAACCAGCAGCTGCCTGACAGACTCTGGCTCCCCCAAGCTCTCTGCCGGTGCAGGGGACAGGAACAGACGTGGGCATGTGGTTCTGCCTTGGCCTGGGAGTGTGTGCCCCATGCCTTGCCCCCAGGCTCAGGGGCAAGGGCCCGGAGAGAGCACCACCCCGAAGCGCTTTTCTCCCGGGCTTGGGAGCATTGTGCAAGTCTGGCGTGAACAGCGGGTGGGAGTGTTGGCAAACAGGACTTTGGAAGCAGCCGGGGAGGTCTTCCAGTGGGAGAGGGCCGGTTGTGCTCAGAGGCCCCACAGGCCAGGGGCAGGACCCAGCAGGTCCCCTGCCCCTGGCCAGCCTTGCCCAGACCTTCCTGGCCTCCGGGGGTACTGCCCCACCAAGGGGCAGGCTGCGGGGACTGGGTCCAGACATGCCCGGGCGCCTCCCCAGGCTCATCCCCGCTGGTGCCTTTCCCCTGGTCCTAGGTCTCGGTTGAGGCCTCCTTGGAGAGGAGGTTGCTGGCAGGGGCTGTCTCCACACTGCAAGGTGCTGGAGCTCAGAGGGCCTCGTCAGAGGGAAGGGACAAGCAAAGGGCTGGATGCCCAAGACCTCTTTGGCCCAGCAGCCTCAGGGCAGCAGGGAGAGCAAGAGGCCCAACTTGCCCCTAGGTCGGCTCTGCCCCTTCCCACAAAGGCGGCCAGCCCAGCAGCTGCCTGACAGACTCTGGCTCCCCCGAGCTCTCTGCCGGTGCAGGGGTCAGGAACAGACGTGTGCATGTGGTTCTGCCTTGCCCTGGGAGTGTGGACCCCCTTCCTGGCCCCCAGGCTCAGGGGCAAGGGCCCGGAGAGAGCACCACCCCGAAGCGCTTTTCTCCCGGGCTTGGGAGCATTGTGCGCGCTTGGTGGGAACAGTGGGCGGGAGTGCGTGCAAAACGGCCTTTGGAGGCAGCCGGGGAGGTCTTCCAGTGGGAGAGGGCCGGTTGTGCTCGGAGGCCCCAAAGGCCAGGGGCAGGACCCAGCAGGTCCCCTGCCCCTGGTCAGCCTTGCCCAGACCTTCCTGGCCTCCAGGGGTACTGCCCCACCAAGGGGCAGGCTGCGGGGACTGGGTCCAGACATGCCCGGGCGCCTCCCCAGGCTCATCCCCGCTGGTGCCTTTCCCCTGGGCCTAGGCCTCGGTTGAGGCCTCCTTGGAGAGGAGATTGCTGGCAGGTGCTGTCTCCACACTGCAAGGTGCTGGAGCTCAGAGGGCCTCGTCAGAGGGAAGGGACCAGCAAAGGGCTGGATGCCCAAGACGTCTTTGGCCCAGCAGCCTCAGGGCAGCAGGGAGAGCAAGAGGCCCAACTTGCCCCTAGGTCGGCTCTGCCCCTTCCCACAAAGGCGGCCAGCCCAGCAGCTGCCTGACAGACTCTGGCTCCCCCGAGCTCTCTGCCGGTGCAGGGGTCAGGAACAGACGTGTGCATGTGGTTCTGCCTTGCCCTGGGAGTGTGGACCCCCTTCCTGGCCCCCAGGCTCAGGGGCAAGGGCCCGGAGAGAGCACCACCCCGAAGCGCTTTTCTCCCGGGCTTGGGAGCATTGTGCGCGCTTGGTGGGAACAGTGGGCGGGAGTGCGTGCAAAACGGCCTTTGGAGGCAGCCGGGGAGGTCTTCCAGTGGGAGAGGGCCGGTTGTGCTCGGAGGCCCCAAAGGCCAGGGGCAGGACCCAGCAGGTCCCCTGCCCCTGGTCAGCCTTGCCCAGACCTTCCTGGCCTCCAGGGGTACTGCCCCACCAAGGGGCAGGCTGCGGGGACTGGGTCCAGACATGCCCGGGCGCCTCCCCAGGCTCATCCCCGCTGGTGCCTTTCCCCTGGGCCTAGGCCTCGGTTGAGGCCTCCTTGGAGAGGAGATTGCTGGCAGGTGCTGTCTCCACACTGCAAGGTGCTGGAGCTCAGAGGGCCTCGTCAGAGGGAAGGGACCAGCAAAGGGCTGGATGCCCAAGACGTCTTTGGCCCAGCAGCCTCAGGGCAGCAGGGAGAGCAAGAGGCCCAACTTGCCCCTAGGTCGGCTCTGCCCCTTCCCACACAGGCGGCCAGCCCAGCACCTGCCTGAGAGACTCTGGCTCCCCCGAGCTCTCTGCCGGTGCAGGGGACAGGAACAGACGTGGGCATGTGGTTCTGCCTTGGCCAGGGAGTGTGTTCCCCGTGCCTTGCCCCAGGCTCAGGGGCAAGGGCCCGGAGAGAGAACCACCCCAATGCGCTTTTCTCACGGGCTTGGGAGCATTGTGCGAGCCTGGCGTGAACAGCGGGCGGGAGTGTTTGCAAACAGGACTTTGGAGGCAGCCGGGGAGGTCTTCCAGTGGGAAAGGGCCGGTTGTGCTCAGAGGCCCCACAGGCCAGGGGCAGGACCCAGCAGGGCCCCTGACCCTGGCCAGCCTTGCCCAGACCTTCCTGGCCTCCGGGGGTACTGCCCCACCAAGGGGCAGGCTGCGGGGACTGGGTCCAGACATGGCCGGGCGCCTCCCCAGGCTCATCCCCGCTGGTGCCTTTCCCCTGGGCCTAGGCCTCGGTTGAGGCCTCCTTGGAGAGGAGGTTGCTGGCAGGGGCTGTCTCCACACTGCAAGGTGCTGGAGATCAGAGGGCCTCGTCAGAGGGAAGGGACCAGCAAAGGGCTGGATGCCCAAGACCTCTTTGACCCAGCAGCCTCAGGGCAGCAGGGAGAGCAAGAGGCCCAACTTGCCCCTAGGTCGGCTCTGCCCCGTCCCACACAGGCGGCCAGCCCAGCAGCAGCCTGGCAGTCTCTGGCTCCCCCGAGCTCTCTGCCGGTGTAGGGGGCAAGAACAGACGTATGCATGTCGTTCTGCCTTGGCCTGGGAGTGTGTTCCCCCTGCCTGGCCCCCAGGCTCAGGGGCAAGGGCCCGGTGAGAGCACCACCCCGAAGCGCTTTTCTCCCGGGCTTGGGAGCATTGTGCGTGCCTGGCGGGAACAGCGGGCGGGAGTGCTTGCAAACCGGCCTTTCGAGGCAGACGGGGAGGTCTTCCAGCGGGAGAGTGCCGGTTGTGCTCAGACGCCCCACAGGCCAGGGGCAGGACCCAGCAGTGTCCCTGCCCCTGGCAGCCTTGCCCAGACCTTCCTGGCCTCCGGGGGTACTGCCCCACCAAGGGGCAGGCTGCGGGGACTGGGTCCAGACATGCCCGGGCGCCTCCCCAGGCTCATCCCCGCTGGTGCCTTTCCCCTGGGCCTAGGCCTTGGTTGAGGCCTCCTTGGAGAGGAGGTTGCTGGCAGGGGCTGTCTCCACACTGCAAGGTGCTGGAGCTCAGAGGGCCTCGTCAGAGGGAAGGGACCAGCAAGGGGCTGGATGCCCAAGACCTCTTTGGCCCAGCAGCCTCAGGGCAGCAGGGAGAGCAAGAGGCCCAACTTGCCCCTAGGTCGGCTCTGCCCCTTCCCACACAGGCGGCCAGCCCAGCAGCTGCCTGACAGACTCTGGCTCCCCCGAGCTCTCTGCCGTTGCAGGGGACAGATCAGACGTGTGCATGTGGTTCTGCCTTGGTCTGGGAGTGTGGACCCACTGCCTTGCCCCCAGGCTCAGGGGCAAGGGCCCGGAGAGAGCACCACCTTGAAGCGCTTTTCTCTCGGGCTTGGGAGCATTGTGCACGCCTGCTGGGAACAGTGGGCGGGAGCGCTTGCAAACCGGCCTTTGGAGGCAGCCGGGGAGGTCTTCCAGTGGGAGAGGGCCGGTTGTGCTCAGAGGCCCCACAGGCCAGGGGCAGGACGCAGCAGGGCCCCTGCCCCTGGCCAGCCTTGCCCAGACCTTCCTGGCCTCCGGGGGTACTGCCCCACCAAGGGGCAGGCTGCGGGGCCTGGGTCCAGACATGCCCGGGCGCCTCCCCAGGCTCATCCCCGCTGGTGCCTTTCCCCTGGGCCTAGGCCTCGGTTGAGGCCTCCTTGGAGAGGAGGTTGCTGGCAGGGGCTGTCTCCACACTGCAAGGTGCTGGAGCTCAGAGGGCCTCGTCAGAGGGAAGGGACCAGTAAGGGGCTGGATGCCCAAGACGTCTTTGGCCCAGCAGCCTCAGGGCAGCAGGGAGAGCAAGAGGCCCAACTTGCCCCTAGGGCGGCTCTGCCCCTTCCCACACAGGCGGCCAACCCAGCAGCTGCCTGACAGACTCTGGCTCCCCCAAGCTCTCTGCCGGTGCAGGGGACAGGAACAGACGTGGGCATGTGGTTCTGCCTTGCCCTGGGAGTGTGTTCCCCCTGCCTGGCCCCCAGGCTCAGGGGCAAGGGCCCGGAGAGAGCACCACCCCAATGCGCTTTTCTCCCGGGCTTGGGAGCATTGTGCGCGCTTGGTGGGAACAGTGGGCGGGAGTGTTTGCAAACAGGACTTTGGAGGCAGCCGTGGAGGTCTTCCAGTGGGAGAGGGCCGGTTGTGCTCAGAGGCCCCACAGGCCAGGGGCAGGACCCAGCAGGTCCCCTGCCCCTGGTCAGCCTTGCCCAGACCTTCCTGGCCTCCAGGGGTACTGCCCCACCAAGGGGCAGGCTGCGGGGACTGGGTCCAGACATGCCCGGGCGCCTCCCCAGGCTCATACCCGCTGGTGCCTTTCCCCTGGGCCTAGGCCTCGGTTGAGGCCTCCTTGGAGAGGAGATTGCTGGCAGGTGCTGTCTCCACACTACAAGGTGCTGGAGCTCAGAGGGCCTCGTCAGAGGGAAGGGACCAGCAAAGGGCTGGATGCCCAAGACGTCTTTGGCCCAGCAGCCTCAGGGCAGCAGGGAGAGCAAGAGGCCCAACTTGCCCCTAGGTCGGCTCTGCCCCTTCCCACACAGGCGGCCAGCCCAGCACCTGCCTGAGAGACTCTGGCTCCCCCGAGCTCTCTGCCGGTGTAGGGGGCAGGAACAGACGTGTTCATGTCGTTCTGTCTTGGCCTGGGAGAGTGTTCCCCCTGCCTGGCCCGCAGGCTTAGGGGCAAGGGCCCGGAGAGAGCACCACCCCGAAGCGCTTTTCTCCCGGGCTTGGGAGCATTGTGCGTGCCTGGCGGGAACAGCGGGCGGGAGTGCTTGCAAACCGGCCTTTGGAGGCAGACGGGGAGGTCTTCCAGCGGGAGAGTGCCGGTTGTGCTCAGACGTCCCACAGGCCAGGGGCAGGACCCAGCGCTGTCCCTGCCCCTGGCAGCCTTGCACAGACCTTCCTGGCCTCCGGGGGTACTGCCCCACCAAGGGGCAGGCTGCGGGGACTGGGTCCAGACATGCCCGGGCGCCTCCCCAGGCTCATCCCCGCTGGTGCCTTTCCCCTGGGCCTAGGCCTCGGTTGAGGCCTCATTGGAGAGGAGGTTGCTGGCAGGGGCTGTCTCCACACTGCAAGGTGCTGGAGCTCAGAGGGCCTCGTCAGAGGGAAGGGACCAGCAAGGGGCTGGATGCCCAAGACCTCTTTGGCCCAGCAGCCTCAGGGCAGCAGGGAGAGGAAGAGGCCCAACTTGCCCCTAGGTCGGCTCTGCCCCTTCCCACACAGGCGGCCAGCCCAGCACCTGCCTGACAGACTCTGGCTCCCCCGAGCTCTCTGCCGGTGCAGGGGTCAGGAACAGACGTGTGCATGTGGTTCTGCCTTGGTCTGGGAGTGTGGACCCACTGCCTGGCCCCCAGGCTCAGGGGCAAGGGCCCGGAGAGAGCACCATCCCGAAGCGCTGTTCTCCCGGGCTTGGGAGCATTGTGCGAGCCTGGCGTGAACAGCGGGCGGGAGTGTTTACAAACAGGACTTTGGATGCAGCTGGGGAGGTCTTCCAGTGGGAGAGGGCCGGTTGGGCTCAGAGGCCTCACAGGCCAGGGGCAGGACCCAGCAGGGCCCCTGCCCCTGGCCAGCCTTGCCCAGACCTTCCTGGCCTCCGGGGGTACTGCCCCACCAAGGGGCAGGCTGCGGGGACTGGGTCCAGACATGTCCGTGCGCCTCCCCAGGATCATCCCCGCTGGTGCTTTTCCCCTGGGCGTAGGCCTCGGTTGAGGCCTCTTTGGAGAGGAGGTTGCTGGCAGGGGCTATCTCCACACTGCAAGGTGCTGGAGCTCAGAGGGCCTCGTCAGAGGGAAGGGACCAGCAAAGGGCTGGATGCCCAAGACCTCTTTGACCCAGCAGCCTCAGGGCAGCAGGGAGAGCAAGAGGCCCAACTTGCCCCTAGGTCGGCTCTGCCCCGTCCCACACAGGCAGCCAGCCCAGCACCTGCCTGAGAGACTCTGGCTCCCCCGAGCTCTCTGCCGGTGTAGGGGGCAGGAACAGGCGTGTGCATGTCGTTCTGCTTTGGCCTGGGAGTGTGTTCCAACTGCCTGGACCCCAGGCTCAGGGGCAAGGGCCCGGAGAGAGCACCACCGCGAAGCGCTTTTCTCCCGGGCTTGGGAGCATTGTGCACGCCTGCTGGGAACAGTGGGCGGGAGCGCTTGTTAACCGGCCTTTGGAGGCAGCCGGGCAGATCTTCCAGCGGGAGAGTGCCGGTTGTGCTCAGACGCCCCACAGGCCAGGGGCAGCCCCAGCAGTGTCCCTGCCCCTGGCAGCCTTGCCCAGACCTTCCTGGCCTCCGGGGGTACTGCCCCACCAAGGGGCAGGCTGCGGGGACTGGGTCCAGACATGCCCGTGCGCCTCCCCAGGATCATCCCCGCTGGTGCTTTTCCCCTGGGCCTAGGCCTCGGTTGAGGCCTCCTTGGAGAGGAGGTTGGTGGCAGGGGCTGTCTCCACACTGCAAGGTGCTGGAGCTCAGAGGGCCTCGTCAGAGGGAAGGGACCAGCAAGGGGCTGGATGCCCAAGACCTCTTTGGCCCAGCAGCCTCAGGGCAGCAGGGAGAGCAAGAGGCCCAACTTGCCCCTAGGTCGGCTCTGCCCCTTCCCACACAGGCGGCCAGCCCAGCAGCTGCCTGACAGACTCTGGCTCCCCCGAGCTCTCTGCCGGTGCAGGGGTCAGGAACAGACGTGTGCATGTGGTTCTGCCTTGGTCTGGGAGTGTGGAACCACTGCCTGGCCCCCACACTCAGGGGCAAGGGCCCGGAGAGAGCAACACACCGAAGCGCTTTTCTCCCGGGCTTGGGAGAATTGTGCGTGCCTGGCGAGAACAGCGGGCGGGAGTGTTGGCAAACCGGCCTTTGGAGGCAGCCGGGGAGGTCTTCCAGTGGGAGAGGGCCGGTTGTGCTCAGAGGCCCCACAGGCCAGGGGCAGGACCCAGCAGGGCCCCTGACCCTGGCCAGCCTTGCCCAGACCTTCCTGGCCTCCGGGGGTACTGCCCCACCAAGGGGCAGGCTGCGGGGACTGGGTCCAGTCATGCCCGGGCGCCTCCCCAGGCTCATCCCCGCTGGTGCCTTTCCCCTGGGCCTAGGCCTCGGTTGAGGCCTCCTTGGAGAGGAGGTTGCTGGCAGGGGCTGTCTCCACACTGCAAGGTGCTGGAGCTCAGAGGGCCTCGTCAGAGGGAAGGGACCAGCAAGGGGCTGGATACCCAAGACCTCTTTGGCCCAGCAGCCTCAGGGCAGCAGGGAGAGCAAGAGGCCCAACTTGCCCCTAGGTCGGCTCTGCCCCTTCCCACACAGGCGGCCAGCCCAGCAGCTGCCTGACAGACTCTGGCTCCCCCGAGCTCTCTGCCGGTGCAGGGGGCAGATCAGACGTGTGCATGTGGTTCTGCCTTGGCCTGGGAGTGTGGACACCCTGCCTTGCCCCCAGGCTCAGGGGCAAGGGCCCGGAGAGAGCACCACCCTGAAGCGCTTTTCTCCCGGGCTTGGGAGCATTGTGCACGCCTGCTGGGAACAGTGGGCGGGCGCGCTTGCAAACCGGCCTTTGGAGACAGCCGGGGAGGTCTTCCAGTGGGAGAGGGCCGGTTGTGCTCAGAGGCCCCACAGGCCAGGGGCAGGACGCAGCAGGGCCCCTGCCCCTGGCCATCCTTGCCCAGACCTTCCTGGCCTCCGGGGGTACTGCCCCACCAAGGGGCAGGCTGCGGGGACTGGGTCCAGACATGCTCGGGCGCCTCCCCTGGCTCATCCCCGCTGGTGCCTTTCCCCTGGGCCTAGGCCTCGGTTGAGGCCTCCTTGGAGAGGAGGTTGCTGGCAGGGGCTGTCTCCACACTGCAAGGTGCTGGAGCTCAGAGGGCCTCGTCAGAGGGAAGGGACCAGCAAGGGGCTGGATACCCAAGACCTCTTTGGCCCAGCAGCCTCAGGGCAGCAGGGAGAGCAAGAGGCCCAACTTGCCCCTAGGTCGGCTCTGCCCCTTCCCACACAGGCGGCCAACCCAGCAGCTGCCTGACAGACTCTGGCTCCCCCGAGCTCTCTGCCGGTGCAGGGGGCAGATCAGACGTGTGCATGTGGTTCTGCCTTGGCCTGGGAGTGTGTTCCCCCTGCCTGGCCCCCAGGCTCAGGGGCAAGGGCCCGGAGAGAGCACCACCCTGAATCGCTTTTCTCCCGGGCTTGGGAGCATTGTGCACGCCTGCTGGGAACAGTGGGCGGGAGCGCTTGCAAACCGGCCTTTGGAGGCAGCCGGGGAGGTCTTCCAGTGGGAGAGGGCCGGTTGTGCTCAGAGGCCCCACAGGCCAGGGGCAGGACGCAGCAGGGCCCCTGCCCCTGGCCAGCCTTGCCCAGACCTTCCTGGCCTCCGGGGGTACTGCCCCACCAAGGGGCAGGCTGCGGGGCCTGGGTCCAGACATGCCCGGGCGCCTCCCCAGGCTCATCCCCACTGGTGCCTTTCCCCTGGGCCTAGGCCTCGGTTGAGGCCTCCTTGGAGAGGAGGTTGCTGGCAGGGGCTGTCTCCACACTGCAAGGTGCTGGAGCTCAGAGGGCCTCGTCAGAGGGAAGGGACCAGTAAGGGGCTGGATGCCCAAGACGTCTTTGGCCCAGCAGCCTCAGGGCAGCAGGGAGAGCAAGAGGCCCAACTTGCCCCTAGGGCGGCTCTGCCCCTTCCCACACAGGCGGCCAACCCAGCAGCTGCCTGACAGACTCTGGCTCCCCCAAGCTCTCTGCCGGTGCAGGGGACAGGAACAGACGTGGGCATGTGGTTCTGCCTTGGCCTGGGAGTGTGTTCCCCCTGCCTTGCCCCCAGGCTCAGGGGCAAGGGCCCGGAGAGAGCACCACCCCAATGCGCTTTTCTCCCGGGCTTGGGAGCATTGTGCGAGCCTGGCGTGAACAGCGGGCGGGAGTGTTTGCAAACAGGACTTTGGAGGCAGCCGTGGAGGTCTACCAGTGGGAGAGGGCCGGTTGTGCTCAGAGGCCCCACAGGCCAGGGGCAGGACCCAGCAGGGCCCCTGCCCCTGGCCAGCCTTGCCCAGACCTTCCTGGCCTCCGGGGGTACTGCCCCACCAAGGGGCAGGCTGCGGGGACAGGGTCCAGACATGCCCGGGCGCCTCCCCTGGCTCAACCCCGCTGGTGCCTTTCCCCTGGGCCTAGGCCTCGGTTGAGGCCTCCTTGGAGAGGAGATTGCTGGCAGGGGCTGTCTCCACACTGCAAGGTGCTGGAGCTCAGAGGGCCTCGTCCGAGGGAAGGGACCAGTAAGGGGCTGGATGCCCAAGACGTCTTTGGCCCTGCAGCCTCAGGGCAGCAGGGAGAGCAAGAGGCCCAACTTGCCCCTAGGTCGGCTCTGCCCCTTCCCACACAGGCGGCCAACCCAGCACCTGCCTGAGAGACTCTGGCTCCCCCGAGCTCTCTGCCGGTGCCGGGGACAGGACCAGACGTGTGCATGTGTTTCTGCCTTGGTCTGGGAGTGTGTTCCCCCTGCCTTGCCCACAGGCTCAGGGGCAAGGGCCCGGAGAGAGCACCACCCCGAAGCGCTTTTCTCCCGGGCTTGGGAGCATTGTGCGTGCCTGGCGGGAAGAGCGGGCAGGAGTGTTGGCAAACTGGCCTTTGGAGGCAGCCGGGGAGGTCTTCCAGTGGGAGAGGGCCGGTTGTGCTCAGAGGCCCCACAGGCCATGGGGAGGACCCAGCAGGGCCCCTGCCCCTGGCCAGCCTTGCCCAGATCTTCCTGGCCTCCGGGGGTACTGCCCCACCAAGGGGCAGGCTGCGGGGACTGGGTCCAGACATGCCCGGGCGCCTCCCCAGGCTCATCCCCGCTGGTGCCTTTCCCCTGGGCCTAGGCCTCGGTTGAGGCCTCCTTGGAGAGGATGTTGCTGGCAGGGGCTGTCTCCACACTGCAAGGTGCTGGAGCTCAAAGGGCCTCGTCAGAGGGAAGGGACCAGCAAGGGGCTGGATGCCCAAGACCTCTTTGGCCCAGCAGCCTCAGGGCAGCAGGGAGAGGAAGAGGCCCAACTTGCCCCTAGGTTGGCTCTGCCCCTTCCCACACAGGCGGCCAGCCCAGCAGCTGCCTAACAGACTCTGGCTCCCCTGAGCTCTCTGCCGGTGCAGGGGTCAGGAACAGACGTGTGCATGTGGTTCTGCCTTGGTCTGGGAGTGTGGAACAACTGCCTGGCCCCCAGGCTAGGGGCAAGGGCCCGAGGAGAGCACCACCCCGAAGCGCCTTTCTTCCGGGCTTAGGAGCATTGTGCCCGCCTGCTGGTAACAGTGGGCGGGAGTGCTTGCAAACTGGCCTTTGGAGGCAGCCGGGGAGGTCTTCCAGCGGGAGAGTGCCGGTTGTGCTCATACGTCCCACAGGCCAGGGGCAGGACCCAGCGCTGTCCCTGCCCCTGGCAGCCTTGCACAGACCTTCCTGGCCTCCGGGGGTACTGCCCCACCAAGGGGCAGGCTGCGGGGACTGGGTCCAGACATGCCCGGGCGCCTCCCCAGGCTCATCCCCGCTGGTGCCTTTCCCCTGGGCCTAGGCCTCGGTTGAGGCCTCCTTGGAGAGGAGGTTGCTGGCAGGGGCTGTCTCCACACTGCAAGGTGCTGGAGCTCAGAGGGCCTCGTCAGAGGGAAGGGACCAGCAAGGGGCTGGATGCCCAAGACCTCTTTGGCCCAGCAGCCTCAGGGCAGCAGGGAGAGCAAGAGGCCCAACTTGCCCCTAGGTCGGCTCTGCCACTTCCCACACAGGCGGCCAGCCCAGCAGCTGCCTGACAGACTCTGGCTCCCCCGAGCTCTCTGCCGGTGCAGGGGGCAGATCAGACGTGTGCATGTGGTTCTGCCTTGGCCTGGGAGTGTGGACACCCTGCCTTGCCCCCAGGCTCAGGGGCAAGGGCCCAGAGAGAGCACCACCCTGAAGCGCTTTTCTTCCGGGCTTAGGAGCATTGTGCCCGCCTGCTGGTAACAGTGGCCGGGAACGCTTGCAAACCGGCCTTTGGAGGCAGCCGGGGAGGTCTTCCAGTGGGAGAGGGCCGGTTGTGCTCAGAGGCCCCACCGGCCAGGGGCAGGACCCAGCAGGGCCCCTGCCCCTGGCCAGACTTACCCAGACCTTCCTGGCCTCCGGGGGTACTGCCCCACCAAGGGGCAGGCTGCGGGGACTGTGTCCAGACATGCTCGGGCGCCTCCCCTGGCTCATCCCCGCTGGTGCCTTTCCCCTGGGCCTAGGCCTCGGTTGAGGCCTCCTTGGAGAGGAGGTTGCTGGCAGGGGCTGTCTCCACACTGCAAGGTGCTGGAGCTCAGAGGGCCTCGTCAGAGGGAAGGGACCAGTAAGGGGCTGGATGCCCAAGACGTCTTTGGCCCAGCAGCCTCAGGGCAGCAGGGAGAGCAAGAGGCCCAACTTGCCCCTAGGGCGGCTCTGCCCCTTCCCACACAGGCGGCCAACCCAGCAGCTGCCTGACAGACTCTGGCTCCCCCAAGCTCTCTGCCGGTGCAGGGGACAGGAACAGACGTGGGCATGTGGTTCTGCCTTGGCCTGGGAGTGTGTTCCCCATGCCTTTCCCCCAGGCTCAGGGGCAAGGGCCCGGAGAGAGCACCACCCCGAAGCGCTTTTCTCCCGGGCTTGGGAGCATTGTGCAAGTCTGGCGTGAACAGCGGGTGGGAGTGTTGGCAAACAGGACTTTGGAGGCAGCCGGGGAGGTCTTCCAGTGGGAGAGGGCCGGGTGTGCTCAGAGGCCCCACAGGCCAGGGGCAGGACCCAGCAGGTCCCCTGCCCCCTGGCCAGCCTTTCCCAGACCTTCCTGGCCGCCGGGGGTACTGCCCCACCAAGGGGCAGGCTGCGGGGACTGGGTCCAGACATGCCCGGGCGCCTCCCCAGGCTCATCCCCGCTGGTGCCTTTCCCCTGGTCCTAGGTCTCGGTTGAGGCCTCCTTGGAGAGGAGGTTGCTGGCAGGGGCTGTCTCCACACTGCAAGGTGCTGGAGCTCAGAGGGTCTCGTCAGAGGGAAGGGACAAGCAAAGGGCTGGATGCCCAAGACCTCTTTGGCCCAGCAGCCTCAGGGCAGCAGGGAGAGCAAGAGGCCCAACTTGCCCCTAGGTCGGCTCTGCCCCTTCCCACAAAGGCGGCCAGCCCAGCAGCTGCCTGACAGACTCTGGCTCCCCCGAGCTCTCTGCCGGTGCAGGGGTCAGGAACAGACGTGTGCATGTGGTTCTGCCTTGGCCTGGGAGTGTGGACCCCCTGCCTGGCCCCCAGGCTCAGGGGCAAGGGCCCGGAGAGAGCACCACCCCGAAGCGCTTTTCTCCCGGGCTTGGGAGCATTGTGCGCGCTTGGTGGGAACAGTGGGCGGGAGCGCGTGCAAAACGGCCTTTGGAGGCAGCCGGGGAGGTCTTCCAGTGGGAGAGGGCCGGTTGTGCTCAGAGGCCCCACAGGCCATGGGCAGGACCCAGCAGGTCCCCTGCCCCTGGTCAGCCTTGCCCAGACCTTCCTGGCCTCCAGGGGTACTGTCCCACCAAGGGGCAGGCTGCGGGGACTGGGTCCAGACATGCCCGGGCGCCTCCCCAGGCTCATCCCCGCTGGTGCCTTTCCCCTGGGCCTAGGCCTCGTTTGAGGCCTCCTTGGAGAGGAGATTGCTGGCAGGTGCTGTCTCCACACTGCAAGGTGCTGGAGCTCAGAGGGCCTCGTCAGAGGGAAGGGACCAGCAAAGGGCTGGATGCCCAAGACGTCTTTGGCCCAGCAGCCTCAGGGCAGCAGGGAGAGCAAGAGGCCCAACTTGCCCCTAGGTCGGCTCTGCCCCTTCCCACACAGGCGGCCAGCCCAGCACCTGCCTGAGAGACTCTGGCTCCCCCGAGCTCTCTGCCGGTGTAGGGGGCAGGAACAGACGTGTTCATGTCGTTCTGTCTTGGCCTGGGAGTGTGTTCCCCTGCCTGGCCCGCAGGCTTAGGGGCAAGGGCCCGGAGAGAGCACCACCCCGAAGCGCTTTTCTCCCGGGCTTGGGAGCATTGTGCGTGCCTGGCGGGAACAGCGGGCGGGAGTGCTTGCAAACTGGCCTTTGGAGGCAGCCGGGGAGGTCTTCCAGCGGGAGAATGCCGGTTGTGCTCAGACGTCCCACAGGCCAGGGGCAGGACCCAGCGCTGTCCCTGCCCCTGGCAGCCTTGCCCAGACCTTCCTGGCCTCCGGGGGTACTGCCCCACCAAGGGGCAGGCTGCGGGGACTGGGTCCAGACATGCCCGGGCGCCTCCCCAGGCTCATCCCCGCTGGTGCCTTTCCCCTGGGCCTAGGCCTCGGTTGAGGCCTCATTGGAGAGGAGGTTGCTGGCAGGGGCTGTCTCCACACTGCAAGGTGCTGGAGCTCAGAGGGCCTCGTCAGAGGGAAGGGACCAACAAGGGGCTGGATGCCCAAGACGTCTTTGGCCCAGCAGCCTCAGGGCAGCAGGGAGAGGAAGAGGCCCAACTTGCCCCTAGGTCGGCTCTGCCCCTTCCCACACAGGCGGCCAGCCCAGCACCTGCCTGACAGACTCTGGCTCCCCCGAGCTCTCTGCCGGTGCAGGTGTCAGGAACAGACGTGTGCATGTGGTTCTGCCTTGGTCTGGGAGTGTGGACCCACTGCCTGGCCCCCAGGCTCAGGGGCAAGGGCCCGGAGAGAGCACCACCCCAAAGCGCTTTTCTCCCGGGCTTGGGAGCATTGTGCGAGCCTGGCGTGAACAGCGGGCGGGAGTGTTTGCAAACAGGACTTTGGAGGCAGCTGGGGAGGTCTTCCAGTGGGAGAGGGCCGGTTGTGCTCAGAGGCCTCACAGGCCAGGGGCAGGACCCAGCAGGACCCTGCCCCTGGCCAGCCTTGCCCAGACCTTCCTGGCCTCCGGGGGTACTGCCCCACCAAGGGGCAGGCTGCGGGGACTGGGTCCAGACATGTCCGTGCGCCGCCCCAGGATCATCCCCGCTGGTGCTTTTCCCCTGGGCGTAGGCCTCGGTTGAGGCCTCTTTGGAGAGGAGGTTGCTGGCAGGGGCTGTCTCCACACTGCAAGGTGCTGGAGCTCAGAGGGCCTCGTCAGAGGGAAGGGACCAGCAAAGGGCTGGATGCCCAAGACCTCTTTGACCCAGCAGCCTCAGGCCAGCAGTTAGAGCAAGAGGCCCAACTTGCCCCTAGATCGGCTCTGCCCCATCCCACACAGGCAGCCAGCCCAGCAGCAGCCTGGCAGTCTCTGGCTCCCCCGAGCTCTCTGCCGGTGTAGGGGGCAGGAACAGACGTGTGCATATCGTTCTGCCTTGGCCTGGGAGTGTGTTCCAACTGCCTGGCCCCCAGGCTCAGGGGCAAGGGCCCGGAGAGAGCACCACCCCGAAGCGCTTTTCTCCCGGGCTTGGGAGCATTGTGCGTGCCTGGCGGGAACAGCGGGCGGGAGTGCTTGCAAACCGGCCTTTGGAGGCAGCCGGGGAGGTCTTCCAAGGGCCTGTAGAGAGCACCACCCCGAAGCGCTTTTCTCCCGCGCTTGGGAGCATTCTGCGCGGGTGGCGGGAACAGCAGGCAGGAGTGCTTGAAAACCGTCCTTTGGAGGCAGCCGGGGAGGTCTTCCAGGGCCCGGTGTGAGCACCACCCCAAAATGCTTTTCTCCCGGGCTTGGGAGCATTGTGCGCGGATGGCGGGAACAGCAGGAAGGAGTCCTTGCAAACCGGCCTTTGGAGGCAGCCGGGGAGGTCTTCCAAGGGCCTGTAGAGAGCACCACCCCGAAGCGCTTTTCTCCCGGGCTTGGGAGCATTGTGCGCGGGTGGCGGGAACAGCAGGCAGGAGTGCTTGAAAACCGTCCTTTGGAGGCAGCCGGGGAGGTCTTCCAGGGCCCGGTGTGAGCACCACCCCAAAATGCTTTTCTCCCGGGCTTGGGAGCATTGTGCGCGGATGGCGGGAACAGCGAGTGGGAGTGCTTGCAAACCGGCCTTTGGGGGCACCCCGGGAGGTCTTCCATGGGCACGGAGAGAACACCACCCCGAAGCGCTTTTCTCCGGGGTTTTGGAGGATTGTGCATGGCTGGCGGGAACAGCGAGTGGGAGTGCTTGCAAACCGGCCTTTGGGGGCAGCCAGGGAGGTCCTCCATTGGCACGGAGAGAACACCACCCCGAAGCGCTTTTCTCCCGGTCTTGGGAGCATTGTGCGAGGCTGGCGGGAACAGCGGGCGGGAGTGCTTGCAAACCGGCCTTTGGAGGCAGCTTGGGAGGTCTTCCAAGGGCCCGGAGAGAGCACCATCCCGAAGCACTTTTCTCACGGAATTGGGAGCATTGTTCGCGGCTGTCGGGAACAGAGGACATGAGTGCTTGCAAACCGGCCTTTAGAGGCAGCCGGGGAGTCTTCCAAGGGCCCGAGAGAGACCACCCCAAAATGCTTTTCTCCCGGTCTTGGGAGCATTGTGTGCGGCTGGGGGGTCAGCGGGAGGGAGTTCTTGAAAACCAGCCTTTGGAGGCAGCCGGGGAGGTCTTCCAAGGGCCGGGAGAGAGCACCACCCCGAAGCGCTTTTCTCCCGGGCTTGGGAGCATTGTGCGCGGCTGGCGGGAACAGCGGGATTGAGTGCTTGCAAACCGGCCTTTGGAGGCAGCCGGGGAGGTCTTCCAAGGGCCGGGAGAGAGCACCACCCCGAAGCGCTTTTCTCCTAGGCTTGGGAGCATTGTGCGCGGCTGGCGGGAACAGCGGGCATGAGTGCTTGCAAACCGGCCTTTGGAGACAAACGGGGAGGTCTTCCAAGGGCCCGTAGAGAGCACCACCCCGAAGCGCTTTTCTCCCGTGATTGGGAGCATTGTGTGCGGCTGGCGGGACAGCGGGAGGGAGTACTTGAAATCCAGCCTTTGGAGGCAGCCGGGGAGGTCTTCCAAGGGCCGGGAGAGAGCACCACCCTGAAGGGCTTTTCTCCTGGGCTTGGAGCATTTGCACGGATGGCGGGAACAGCGAGTGGGAGTGCTTGCAAACCGGCATTTGGGGGCAGCCCGGGAGGTCTTTCTTGGGCCCAGAGAGAACACCACCCCGAAACGCTTTTCTCCCGGGCTTGGGAGCATTGTGCGCGGGTGGCGGGAACAGCAGGCAGAAGTGCTTGCAAACCGGCCTTGGAGGCAGCCGGGGAGGTCTTCCAAAGCCCGGAGTGAGCACCACCCCAAAATGCTTTTCTCCCGGGCTTGGGAGCATTGTGCGCAGCTGGCGTGAACAGCGGGATTGAGTGCTTGCAAACCAGCCTTTGGAGGCAGCCGGGGAGGTCTTCCAGCGGGAGAGTGCCAGTTGTTCTCAGAGGCCTCACAGGCCAGGGGCAGGACCCAGCAGGGCCCCTGCCCCTGGCCAGCCTTGCCCAGACCTTCCTGGCCTCCGGGGGTACTGCCCCACCAAGGGGCAGGCTGCGGGGCCTAGGTCCAGACATGCCCGGGCGCCTCCCCAGGCTCATCCCCGCTGGTGCCTTTCCCCTGGGCCTAGGCCTCGGTTGAGGCCTCCTTGGAGAGGAGGTTGCCGGCAGGGGCTCTCTGCACACTGCAAGGTGCTGGAGCTCAGAGGGCCTCGTCAGAGGGAAAGGACCAGCAAAGGGCTGGATGCCCAAGACCTCTTTGACCCAGCAGCCTCAGGGCAGCAGGGAGAGCAAGAGGCCCAACTTGCCCCTAGGTCGGCTCTACCCCGTCCCACACAGGCAGCCAGCCCAGCAGCAGCCTGGCAGTCTCTGGCTCCCCCGAACACTCTGCCGGTGTAGGGGGCAGGAACAGACGTGTGCATGTCGTTCTGCCTTGACCTGGGAGTGTGTTCCCCCTGCCTGTCCCCCAGGCTCAGGGGAAAGGGCCCGGAGAGAGCACCACCCCGAAGCGCTTTTCTCCCGGGCTTGGGAGCATTGTGCGTGCCTGGCGGGAACAGCGGGCGGGAGTGCTTGCAAACCGGCCTTTGGAGGCAGCCGGGGAGGTCTTCCAGCGGGAGAGTGCCGGTTGTGCTCAGACGCCCCACAGGCCAGGGGCAGGACCCAGCAGTGTCCCTGCCCCTGGCAGCCTTGCCCAGACCCTCCTGGCCTCCGGGGGTACTGCCCCACCAAGGGGCAGGCTGCGGGGACTGGGTCCAGACATGGCCGGGCGCCTCCCCAGGCTCATCCCCGCTGGTGCCTTTCCCCTGGGCCTAGGCCTTGGTTGAGGCCTCCTTGGAGAGGAGGTTGCTGGCAGGGGCTGTCTCCACACTGCAAGGTGCTGGAGCTCAGAGGGCCTCGTCAGAGGGAAGGGACCAGCAAGGGACTGGATGCCCAAGACCTCTTTAGCCCAGCAGCCTCAGGGCAGCAGGGAGAGGAAGAGGCCCAACTTGTCCCTAGGTCGGCTCTGCCCCTTCCCACACAGGCGGCCAGCCCAGCAGCTGCCTGACAGACTCTGGCTCCCCCGAGCTCTCTGCCGGTGCAGGGGTCAGGAAAAGACGTGTGCATGTGGTTCTGCGTTGGTCTGGGAGTGTGGACCCACTGCCTCGCCCCCACGCTCAGGGGCAAGGGCCCGGAGAGAGCAACACCCCGAAGCGCTTTTCTCCCGGGCTTGGGAGAATTGTGCGTGCCTGGCGGGAACAGCGGGCGGGAGTGTTGGCAAACCGGCCTTTGGAGGCAGCCGGGGAAGTCTTCCAGTGGGAGAGGGCCGGTTGTGCTCAGAGGCCACACAGGCCAGGGGCAGGACCCAGCAGGGCCCCTGCCCGTGGCCAGCCTTGCCCAGACCTTCCTGGCCTCCGGGGGTACTGCCCCACCAAGGGGCAGGCTGCGGGGACTGGGTCCAGACATGCCCGGGCGCCTCCCCAGGCTCATCCCCGCTGGTGCCTTTCCCCTGGTCCTAGGCCTCGGTTGAGGCCTCCTTGGAGAGGAGGTTGCTGGCAGGGGCTGTCTCCACACTGCAAGGTGCTGGAGCTCAGAGGGCCTCGTCAGAGGGAAGGGACAAGCAAGGGGCTGGATGCCCAAGATCTCTTTGGTCCCAGCAGCCTCAGGGCAGCAGGGAGAGCAAGAGGCCCAACTTGCCCCTAGGTCGGCTCTGCCCCTTCCCACACAGGCGGCCAGCCCAGCAGCTGCCTGACAGACTCTGGCTCCCCCGAGCTCTCTGCCGGTGCATGGGGCAGGAACAGACGTGTGCATGTCGTTCTGCCTTGGCCTGGGATTGTGGACCCCCTGCCTAGCCCCCAGGCTCAGGGGAAAGGGCCCGGAGAGAGCACCACCCCGAGGCGATTTTCTCCCGGGCTTGGGAGCGTTGTGCGCCCTTGGTTGGAACAGTGGGCGGGAGTGCTTGCAAACCGGCCTTTGGAGGCAGCCGGGGAGGTCTTCCAGTGGGAGAGGGCCGGTTGTGCTCAGAGGCCCCACAGGCCAGGGGCAGGACCCAGCAGGTCCCCTGCCCCTGGCCAGCCTTTCCCAGACCTTCCTCGCTTCCAGGGGTACTGCCCCACCAAGGGGCAGGCTGCGGGGACTGGGTCCATACATGCCCGGGCGCCTCCCCAGGCTCATCCCCGCTGGTGCCTTTCCCCTGTGCCTAGGCCTCGCTTTAGGCCTCCTTGGAGAGGAGGTTGCTGGCAGGGGCTGTCTCCACACTGCAAGGTGCTGGAGCTCAGAGGGCCTCGTCAGAGGGAAGGGACCAGCAAGGGGTTGGAGGCCCAAGACCTCTTTGGCCCAGCAGCCTCAGGGCAGCAGGGAGGTCAAGAGGCCCAACTTGCCCCTAGGTCGGCTCTGCCACTTCCCACACAGGCGGCCAGCCCAGCAGCTGCCTGACAGACTCTGGCTCCCCCGAGCTCTCTGCCGGTGCAGTGGGCAGATCAGACGTGTGCATGTGGTTCTGCCTTGGCCTGGGAGTGTGGACACCCTGCCTTGCCCCCAGGCTCAGGGGCAAGGGCCCAGAGAGAGCACCACCCTGAAGCGCTTTCCTCCCGGGCTTAGGAGCATTGTGCACGCCTGCTGGGAACAGAGGGCAGTGGCGCTTGCAAACCGGCCTTTGGAGGCAGCCGGGGAGGTCTTTCAGTGGGAGAGGGCCGGTTGTGCTCAGAGGCCCCACAGGCCAGGGGCAGGACCCAGCAGGGCCCCTGCCCCTGGCCAGCCTTGCCCAGACCTTCCTGGCCTCCGGGGGTACTGCCCCACCAAGGGGCAGGCTGCGGGAACTGGGTCCAGACATGCTCGGGCGCCTCCCCTGGCTCATCCCCGCTGGTGCCTTTCCCCTGGGCCTAGGCCTCGGTTGAGGCCTCCTTGGAGAGGAGGTTGCTGGCAGGGGCTGTCTCCACACTGCAAGGTGCTGGAGCTCAGAGGGCCTCGTCAGAGTGAAGGGACCAGTGAGGGGCTGGATGCCCAAGACGTCTTTGGCCCAGCAGCCTCAGGGCAGCAGGGAGAGCAAGAGGCCCAACTTGCCCCTAGGTCGGCTCTGCCCCTTCCCACACAGGCGGCCAACCCAGCACCTGCCTGACAGACTCTGGCTCCCCCAAGCTCTCTGCCGGTGCAGGGGACAGGAACAGACGTGAGCATGTGTTTCTGCCTTGGCCTGGGAGTGTGTTCCCCCTGCCTTGCCCCCAGGCTCAGGGGCAAGGGCCCGGAGAGAGCACCACTCCGAAGTGCTTTTCTCCCGGGCTTGGGAGCATTGTGCGAGCCTGACGTGAACAGCGGGCGGGTGTGTTTGCAAACAGGACTTTGGAGGCAGCCGGGGAGGTCTTCCAGTGGGAGAGGGCCGGTTGTGCTCAGAGGCCCCACAGGCCAGGGTCAGGACCCAGCAGGGCCCCTGCCCCCGGCCAGACTTGCCCAGACCTTCCTGGACTCCGGGGGTACTGCCCCACCAAGGGGCAGGCAGCGGAGACTGGGTCCAGACATGTCCGTGCGCCTCCCCAGGATCATCCCCGCTGGTGCCTTTCCCCTGGGTGTAGTCCTCGGTTGAGGCCTCTTTGGAGAGGAGGTTGCTGGCAGGGGCTGTCTCCACACTGCAAGGTGCTGGAGCTCAGAGGGCCTCGGCAGAGGGAAGGCACCAGCAAAGGGCTGGATGCCCAAGACCTCTTTGACCCAGCAGCCTCAGGGCAGCAGGGAGAGCAAGAGGCCCAACTTGCCCCTAGGTCGGCTCTGCCCCTTCCCACACAGGCGGCCAGCCCAGCAGCTGCCTGACAGACTCTGGCTCCCCCGAGCTCTCTGCCGGTGCAGGGGGCAGATCAGTCGTGTGCATGTGGTTCTGCCTTGGCCTGGGAGTGTGGACACCCTGCCTTGCCCCCAGGCTCAGGGGCAAGGGCCCGGAGAGAGCACCACCCCGAAGCGCTTTTCTCCCGGGCTTAGGAGCATTGTGCACGCCTGCTGGGAACAGTGGGCGGGAGCGCTTGCAAACCGGCCTTTGGAGGCAGCCGGGGAGGTCTTCCAGTGGGAGAGGGCCGGTTGTGCTCAGAGGCCCCACAGGCCAAGGACAGGACGCAGCAGGGCCCCTGCCCCTGGCCAGCCTTGCCCAGACCTTCCTGGCCTCCGGGGGTACTGCCCCACCAAGGGGCAGGCTGCGGGGACTGGGTCCAGACATGCTCGGGCGCCTCCCCTGGCTCATCCCCGCTGGTGCCTTTCCCCTGGGCCTAGGCCTCGGTTGAGGCCTCCTTGGAGAGGAGGTTGCTGGCAGGGGCTGTCTCCACACTGCAAGGTGCTGCAGCTCAGACAGCCTCGTCAGAGAGAAGGGACCAGTAAAGGGCTGGATGCCCAAGACATCTTTGGCCCAGCAGCCTGAGGGCAGCAGGGAGAGCAAGACGCCCAACTTGCCCCTAGGGCGGCTCTGCCCCTTCCCACACAGGCGGCCAACCCAGCAGCTGCCTGACAGACTCTGGCTCCCCCAAGCTCTCTGCCGGTGCAGGGGACAGGAACAGATGTGGGCATGTGGTTCTGCCTTGGCCTGGGAGTGTGTTCTCCCTGCCTTGCCCCCAGGCTCATGGGCAAGGGCCCGGAGAGAGCACCACACCGAAGCGCTTTTCTCCCCGGCTTGGGACCTTTGTGCATTCCTGACGTGAACAGCGGTCGGGAGTGTTGCAAACAGGACTTTGGAGGCAGCCGGGGAGGTCTTCCAGTGGGAGAGGGCCGGTTGGGCTCAGAGGCCCCACAGGCCAGGGTCAGGACCCAGCAGGGCCCCTGCCCCTGGCCAGACTTGCCCAGACCTTCCTGGCCTCCGGGGGTACTGCCCCACCAAGGGGCAGGCTGAGGAGACTGGGTCCAGACATGTCTGTGCGCCTCCCCAGGATCATCCCCGCTGGTGCCTTTCCCCTGGTTGTAGGCCTCGGTTGAGGACTCTTTGGAGAGGAGGTTGCTGACAGGGGCTGTCTCCACACTGCAAGGTGCTGGAGCTCAGAGGGCCTCGTCAGAGGGAAGGCACCAGCAAAGCGCTGGATGCCCAAGACCTCTTTGACCCAGCAGCCTCAGGGCAGCAGGGAGAGCAAGAGGCCCAACATGCCCCTAGGTCGGCTCTGCCCCGTACCACACAGGCAGCCAGCCCAGTAGCAGCCTGGCAGTCTCTGGCTCCCCCGAGCTCTCTGCCGGTGTAGAGGGCAGGAACACACGTGTGCATGTGGTTCTGCCTTGGTCTGGGAGTGTGGACCCACTGCCTGGACCCCAGGCTCAGGGGCAAGGGCCCGGAGAGAGCAACACCCCGAAGCGCTTTTCTCCCGGGCTTGGGAGCATTGTGCGTGCTTTGTGGGAACAGTGGGCGGGAGTGCTTGCAAACCGGCCTTTAGAGGCAGCCGGGGAGGTCTTCCATTGGGAGAGGGCCGGTTGTGCTCAGAGGCCCCACAGGCCAGGGGCAGGACCCAGCAGGTCCCGTGCCCCTGGCCAGCCTTTCCCAGACCTTCCTGGCCTCAGGGGTACTGCCCCACCAAGGGGCAGGCTGCGGGGACTGGGTCCAGACATGCCCGGGCGCTTCCCCAGGCTCATCCCCACTGGTGCCTTTCCCCTGGGCCTAGGCCTCGGTTTAGGCCTCTTGGAGAGGAGGTTGCTGGCAGGGGCTGTCTCCACACTGCAAGGTGCTGGAGCTCAGAGGGCCTCGTCAGAGGGAAGGGACCAGCAAGGGGCTGGACGCCCAAGACCTCTTTGGCCCAGCAGCCTCAGGGCAGCAGGGAGAGCAAGAGGCACAACTTGCCCCTAGGTCGGCTCTGCCCCTTCCCACACAGGCGGCTAGCCCAGCAGCTGCCTGACATACTCTGGCTCCCCCGAGCTCTTTGCCGGTGCAGGGGGCAGATCAGAGGTGTGCATTGGTTCTGACTTGGCCTGGGATTGTGGACACCGTGCCTTGCCCCCAGGCTCAGGAGCAAGGGCCCGGAGAGAGCACCACCCCGAAGCGCTTTTCTCCCGGGCTTGGGAGCATTGTACACGCCTGCTGGGAACAGTGGGCGGGAGCGCTTGCAAACCGGCCTTTGGAGGCAGCCGGGGAGGTCTTCCAGTGGGAGAGTGCCGGTTGTGCTCAGAGGCCCCACAGGCCAGGGGAAGGGCCCAGCAGGGCCCCTGCCCCTGGCCAGCCTTGCCCAGACCTTCCTGCCTCCGGGGTTACAGCCCCACCAAGGGGCAGGCTGCGGGGACTGGGTCCAGACATGCCCGGGCGCCTCCCCAGGCTCATCCCTGCTGGTGCCTTTCCCCTGGGCCTAGGCCTCGGTTGAGGCCTCCTTGGAGAGGAGGTTGCTGGCAGGGGCTGTCTCCACACTGCAAGGTGCTGGAGCTCAGAGGGCCTCGTCAGAGGGAAGGGACCAGCAAGGTGCTGGATGCCGAAGACCTCTTTGGCCCAGCAGCCTCAGGGCAGCAGGGAGAGGAAGAGGCCCAACTTGCCCCTAGGTCGGCTCTGCCCCTTCCCACACAGGCGGCCAGCCCAGCAGCTGCCTGACAGACTCTGGCTCCTCCGAGCTCTCTGCCGGTGCAAGGGACAGGAACAGACGTGGGCATGTGGTTCTGCCTTGGTCTGGGAGTGTGGACCCACTGCCTTGCCCCCACGCTCAGGGGCAAGGGCCCGGAGAGAGCAACACCCCAAAGCGCTTTTCTCCCGGGCTTGGGAGCATTGTGCGTGCCTGGCGGGAACAGCGGGCGGGAGTGTTGGCAAACCGGCCTTTGGAGGCAGCCGGCGAGGTCTTCCAGTGGGAGAGGGCCGGTTGTGCTCAGAGGCCCCACAGGCCAGGGGCAGGGCCCAGCAGGGCCCCTGCCCCTGGCCAGCCTAGCCCAGACCTTCCTGGCCTCCGGGGGTACTGCCCCACCAAGGGGCAGGCTGCGGGGACTGGGTCCAGACATGGCCGGGCGCCTCCCCAGGCTCTTCCCCGCTGGTGCCTTTCCCCTGGGGCTAGGCCTCGGTTTAGGCCTCCTTGGAGAGGAGGTTGCTGGCAGGGGCTGTCTCCACACTGCAAGGTGCTGGAGCTCAGAGGGCCTCGTCAGAGGGAAGGGACCAGCAAGGGGCTGGATGCCCAAGACCTCTTTGGCCCAGCAGCCTCAGGGCAGCAGGGAGAGCAGAGGCCCAACATGCCCCTAGGTCGGCTCTGCCACTTCCCACACAGGCGGCCAGCCCAGCAGCTGCCTGAGAGATTCTGGCTCCCCCGAGCTCTCTGCCGGTGTAGGGGGCAGGAACAGACGTGTGCATGTCGTTCTCCCTTGGCCTGGGAGTGTGTTCCACCTGCCTGGCCCCCAGGCTCAGGGGCAAGGGCCCGAGGAGAGCACCACCCCGAAGCACTTTTCTCCCGGGCTTGGGAGCATTGTGCGTGCCTGGCGGGAACAGCGGGTGGGAGTGCTTGCAAACAGGCCTTTGGAGGCAGACGGGGAGGTCTTCCAGCGGGAGGGTGCTGGTTGTGCTAAGACGCCCCACAGGCCAGGGGCAGGACCCAGCAGTGTCCCTGCCCCTGGCAGCCTTGCCTAGACCTTCCTGGCCTCCGGGGGTACTGCCCCACCAAGGGACAGGCTGCGGGGACTGGGTCCAGACATGCCCGGGCGCCTCCCCAGGCTCATCCCCGCTGGTGCCTTTCCCCTGGGCCTAGGCCTCGGTTGAGGCCTCCTTGGAGAGGAGGTTGCTGGCAGGGGCTGTCTCCACACTGCAAGGTGCTGGAGCTCAGAGGGCCTCGTCAGAGGGAAGGGACCAGCAAGGGGCTGGATGCCCAAGACCTCTTTGGCCCAGCAGCCTCAGGGCAGCAGGGAGAGCAAGAGGCCCAACTTGCCCCTAGGTCGGCTCTGCCCCTTTCCACACAGGCCGCCAACCCAGCAGCTGCCTGGCATACTCTGGCTCCCCCGAGCTCTCTGCCGGTGCAGGGACCAGGAACAGACGTGTGCATGTGGTTCTGCCTTGGCCTGGGAGTGTGTTCCCCCTGCATTGCCCCCAGGCTCAGGGGCAAGGGCCCGGTGAGAGCACCACCCCAAAGCGCTTTTCTCCCGGGCTTGGGAGCATTGTGCGTGCCTGGCGGGAACAGCGGGCATGAGTTCTTGCAAACTGTCCTTTGGAGGCAGCCGGGGAGGTCTTCCAAGGGCCCGGACTGATCACCACCCCAAAATGCTTTTCTCCCGGGCTTGGGAGCATTGTGCGCGGCTGTCGGGAACAGCGGACATGAGTGCTTGCAAACCGGCCTTTGGAGGCAGCCCGGGAGGTCTTCCAAGGGCCCGGAGAGAGCACTACCCCAAAATGCTTTTCTTCCGGGCTTGGGAGCATTGTGCGCGCGTGGCGGGAACAGCAGGCAGGAGTGCTTGCAAACCGGCCTTTGGAGGCAGCCGGGGAGGTCTTCCAAGGGCCTGGAGAGAGCACCACCTCGAAGCTCTTTTCTCTCGGGTTTTGGAGCATTGTGTGCGGCTGGTGGGACAGCGGGAGGGAATTCTTGCAAACCAGCCTTTGGCTGCAGCCAGAGAAGTCTTCCAAGGGCGCGGAGAGAGCACCACCCCGAAGCGCTTTTCTCCGGGGTTTTGGAACATTGTGTGTGCCTGGCGGGAACAGCGAGTGGGAATGCTTGCAAACCGGCCTTTGGGGGCAGCCGTGGAGGTCCTCCATGGTCCCTGAGAGAACACCACCCCGAAGCGCTTTTCTCACGGTCTTGGGAGCATTGTGCGCGGCTGGCGGGAACAGCGGGCATGAGTGCTTGCAAACTGTCCTTTGGAGGCAGCCGGGGAGGTCTTCCAAGGGCCGGACTGATCACCACCCCAAAATGCTTTTCTCTCGGGCTTGGGAGCATTGTGCGCGGCTGTCGGGAACAACGGACATGAATGCTTGCAAACCGGCCTTTGGAGGCAGCCCGGGAGGTCTTCCAAGGGCCCGGAGAGAGCACCACCCCAAAATGCTTTTCTCCCGGGCTTGGGAGCATTGTGCGTGGCTGGCGGAAGCGGCGGGAATGAGTACTTACAAACCGGCCTTTGGAGGCAGCCGGGGAGGTCTTGAAAGTGCCCGGAGAGAGCACCACCCCGAAGCGCTTTTCTCCCGGGCTTGGGAACATTGTGCGCGGCTGGCGGGAACAGCAGGCAGGACTGCTTGCAAACTGGCCTTTGGAGGCAGCCGGGGAGGTCTTCCAGGGCCCGGTGTGAGCACCACCCCAAAATGCTTTTCTCCCGGGCTTGGGAGCATTGTGCGCGGATGGCGGGAACAGCGAGTGGGAGTGCTTGCAAACCGGCCTTTGGGGGCACCCCGGGAGGTCTTCCATGGGCACGGAGAGAACACCACCCCGAAGCGCTTTTCTCCGGGGTTTTGGAGGATTGTGCGTGGCTGGCGGGAACAGCGAGTGGGAGTGCTTGCAAACCGGCCTTTGGGGGCAGCCGGGGAGGTCCTCCATGGTCCCTGAGAGAACACCACCCCGAAGCGCTTTTCTCACGGTCTTGGGAGCATTGTGCGCGGCTGGCGGGAACAGCGGGCATGAGTGCTTGCAAACTGTCCTTTGGAGGCAGCCGGGGAGGTCTTCCAAGGGCCGGACTGATCACCACCCCAAAATGCTTTTCTCTCGGGCTTGGGAGCATTGTGCGCGGCTGTCGGGAACAACGGACATGAATGCTTGCAAACTGGCCTTTGGAGGCAGCCCGGGAGGTCTTCCAAGGGCCCGGAGAGAGCACCACCCCAAAATGCTTTTCTCCCGGGCTTGGGAGCATTGTGCGTGGCTGGCGGGAACAGCAGGAAGGAGTCCTTGCAAACCGGCCTTTGGAGGCAGCCGGGGAGGTCTTGAAAGTGCCCGGAGAGAGCACCACCCCGAAGCGCTTTTCTCCCGGGCTTGGGAACATTGTGCGCGGCTGGCGGGAACAGCAGGCAGGACTGCTTGCAAACTGGCCTTTGGAGGCAGCCGGGGAGGTCTTCCAAGGGCCCGGAGTGAGCACCACCCCAAAATGCTTTTCTCCCGGGCTTGGGAGCATTGTGCGCGGCTGGTGGGAACAACGGGCATGAGTGCTTGCAAACCGGCCTTTGGAGGCAGCCGGGGACGTCTTCCAAGGGCCCGGAGAGAGCACCACCCCAAAGCGCTTTTCTCCCGGGCTTGGGAGCATTGTGCGCGGCTGGTGGGAACAACGGGCATGAGTGCTTGCAAACCGGCCTTTGGAGGCAGCCGGGGACGTCTTCCAAGGGCCCGGAGAGAGCACCACCCCAAAATGCTTTTCTCCCGGGCTTGGGAGCATTGTGCGCGGCTGGTGGGAACAACGGGCATGAGTGCTTGCAAACCGGCCTTTGGAGGCAGCCGGGGACGACTTCCAAGGGCCCGGAGAGATCACCACCCCGAAGCACTTTTCTCCCGGGCTTGGGAGCATTGTGCGTGGCTGGCGGGAACAGCAGGAAGGAGTCCTTGCAAACCGGCCTTTGGAGGCAGCGGGGGAGGTCTTCCAAGGGCCTGTAGAGAGCACCACCCCGAAGCGCTTTTCTCCCGGGCTTGGGAGTATTGTGCGCAGGTGGCAGGAACAGCAGGCAGGAGTGCTTGAAAACCGGCCTTTGCAGGCAGCCGGGGAGGTCTTCCAGGGCCCGGTGTGAGCACCACCCCAAAAAGCTTTTCTCCCGGGCTTGGGAGCATTGTGCGCGGCTGGTGGGAACAGCGGGCATGAGTGCTTGCAAACTGGCCACTGGAGGCAACCGGGGAGGTCTTCCAAGGGCCTGTAGAGAGCACCACCCCAAAATGCTTCTCTCCCGGGCTTGGGAGCATTGTGCGTGGCTGGCGGGAACAGCAGGAAGGAGTCCTTGCAAACCGGCCTTTGGAGGCAGCCGGGGAGGTCTTCCAAGGGCCTGTAGAGAGCACCACCCCGAAGCGCTTTTCTCCCGGGCTTGGGATCATTGTGCGCAGGTGGCGGGAACAGCAGGCAGGAGTGCTTGAAAACCGTCCTTTGGAGGCAGCCGGGGAGGTCTTCCAGGGCCCGGTGTGAGCACCACCCCAAAAAGCTTTTCTCCCGGGCTTGGGAGCATTGTGCGCGGCTGACGGGAACAGCAGGCAGGAGTGCTTGAAAACCGGCCTTTGCAGGCAGCTGGGGAGGTCTTCCAGGGCCCGGTGTGAGCACCACCCCAAAAAGCTTTTCTCCCGGGCTTGGGAGCATTGTGCGCGGCTGGTGGGAACAGCGGACATGAGTGCTTGCAAACTGGCCATTGGAGGCAGCCGGGGAGGTCTTCCAAGGGCCCGGAGTGAGCACCACCCCAAAATGCTTTTCTCCCGGGCTTGGGAGCATTGTGCGTGGCTGGCGGGAACAGCAGGAAGGAGTCCTTGCAAACCGGCCTTTGGAGGCAGCCGGGGAGGTCTTCCAAGGGCCTGTAGAGAGCACCACCCCGAAGCGCTTTTCTCCCGCGCTTGGGAGCATTCTGCGCGGGTGGCGGGAACAGCAGGCAGGAGTGCTTGAAAACCGTCCTTTGGAGGCAGCCGGGGAGGTCTTCCAGGGCCCGGTGTGAGCACCACCCCAAAATGCTTTTCTCCCGGGCTTGGGAGCATTGTGCGCGGATGGCGGGAACAGCAGGAAGGAGTCCTTGCAAACCGGCCTTTGGAGGCAGCCGGGGAGGTCTTCCAAGGGCCTGTAGAGAGCACCACCCCGAAGCGCTTTTCTCCCGGGCTTGGGAGCATTGTGCGCGGGTGGCGGGAACAGCAGGCAGGAGTGCTTGAAAACCGTCCTTTGGAGGCAGCCGGGGAGGTCTTCCAGGGCCCGGTGTGAGCACCACCCCAAAATGCTTTTCTCCCGGGCTTGGGAGCATTGTGCGCGGATGGCGGGAACAGCGAGTGGGAGTGCTTGCAAACCGGCCTTTGGGGGCACCCCGGGAGGTCTTCCATGGGCACGGAGAGAACACCACCCCGAAGCGCTTTTCTCCGGGGTTTTGGAGGATTGTGCGTGGCTGGCGGGAACAGCGAGTGGGAGTGCTTGCAAACCGGCCTTTGGGGGCAGCCAGGGAGGTCCTCCATTGGCACGGAGAGAACACCACCCCGAAGCGCTTTTCTCCCGGGCTTGGGAGCATTGTGCGAGGCTGGCGGGAACAGAGGACATGAGTGCTTGCAAACCGGCCTTTAGAGGCAGCCGGGGAGTCTTCCAAGGGCCCGGAGAGAGACCACCTCAAAATGCTTTTCTCCCGGGCTTGGGAGCATTGTGTGCGGCTGGCGGGTCAGCGGGAGGGAGTTCTTGAAAACCAGCCTTTGGAGGCAGCCGGGGAGGTCTTCCAAGGGCCGGGAGAGAGCACCACCCCGAAGCGCTTTTCTCCCGGGCTTGGGAGCATTGTGCGCGGCTGGCGGGAACAGCGGGATTGAGTGCTTGCAAACCGGCCTTTGGAGGCAGCCGGGGAGGTCTTCCAAGGGCCGGGAGAGAGCACCACCCCGAAGCGCTTTTCTCCTAGGCTTGGGAGCATTGTGCGCGGCTGGCGGGAACAGCGGGCATGAGTGCTTGCAAACCGGCCTTTGGAGACAAACGGGGAGGTCTTCCAAGGGCCCGTAGAGAGCACCACCCTGAAGCGCTTTTCTCCCGTGATTGGGAGCATTGTGTGCGGCTGGCGGGACAGCGGGAGGGAGTACTTGAAATCCAGCCTTTGGAGGCAGCCGGGGAGGTCTTCCAAGGGCCGGGAGAGAGCACCACCCTGAAGGGCTTTTCTCCTGGGCTTGGAGCATTTGCACGGATGGCGGGAACAGTGAGTGGGAGTGCTTGCAAACCGGCATTTGGGGGCAGCCCGGGAGGTCTTTCTTGGGTCCAGAGAGAACACCACCCCGAAACGCTTTTCTCCCGGGCTTGGGAGCATTGTGCGCGGGTGGCGGGAACAGCAGGCAGAAGTGCTTGCAAACCGGCCTTGGAGGCAGCCGGGGAGGTCTTCCAAAGCCCGGAGTGAGCACCACCCCAAAATGCTTTTCTCCCGGGCTTGGGAGCATTGTGCGCAGCTGGCGTGAACAGCGGGATTGAGTGCTTGCAAACCAGCCTTTGGAGGCAGCCGGGGAGGTCTTCCAGCGGGAGAGTGCCAGTTGTTCTCAGAGGCCCCACAGGCCAGGGGCAGGACCCAGCAGTGTCCCTGCCTCTGGCAGCCTTGCCCAGACCTTCCTGGCCTCCGGGGGTACTACCCCACCAAGGGGCAGGCTGCGGGGCCTGGGTCCAGACATGCCCGGGCGCCTCCCCAGGCTCATCCCCGCTGGTGCCTTTCCCCTGGGCCTAGGCCTCGGTTGAGGCCTCCTTGGAGAGGAGGTTGCCGGCAGGGGCTGTCTGCACACTGCAAGGTGCTGGAGCTCAGAGGGCCTCGTCAGAGGGAAAGGACCAGCAAAGGGCTGGATGCCCAAGACCTCTTTGACCCAGCAGCCTCAGGGCAGCAGGGAGAGCAAGAGGCCCAACTTGCCCCTAGGTCGGCTCTACCCCGTCCCACACAGGCAGCCAGCCCAGCAGCAGCCGGGCAGTCTCTGGCTCCCCCGAACTCTCTGCCGGTGCAGGGGGCAGATCAGACGTGTGCATGTGGTTCTGCCTTGTCCTGGGAGTGTGGACACCCTGCCTTGCCCCAGGCTCAGGGGCAAGGGCCCGGAGAGAGCACCACCCTGAAGCGCTTTTCTCCCGGGCTTGGGAGCATTGTGCACGCCTGCTGGGAACAGTGGGCGGGAGCGCTTGCAAACCGGCCTTTGGAGGCAGCCGGGGAGGTCTTCCAGTGGGAGAGGGCCGGTTGTGCTCAGAGGCCTCACAGGCCAGGGGCAGGACCCAGCAGGTCCCCTGCCCCTGGCCAGCCTTGCCCAGACCTTCCTGGCCTCCGGGGGTACTGCCCCACCAAGGGGCAGGCTGCGGGGACTGGGTCCAGACATGCCTGGGCGCCTCCCCAGGCTCATCCCCGCTGGTGCCTTTCCCCTGGGCATAGGCCTCGGTTGATGCCTCCTTGGAGAGGAGGTTGCTGGCAGGGGCTGTCTCCACACTGCAAGGTGCTGGAGCTCAGAGGGCCTCGTCAGCGGGAAGGGACCAGCAAGGGGCTGGATGCCCAAGACCTCTTTGGCCCAGCAGCCTCAGGGCAGCAGGGAGAGCAAGAGGCCCAACTTGCCCCTAGGTCGGCTCTGCCCCTTCCCACACAGGCAGCCAGCCCAGCAGCTGCCTGATAGACTCTGGCTCCCCCGAGCTCTCTGCCGGTGCAGGGGTCAGGAACACACGTGTGCATGTGGTTCTGCCTTGGTCTGGGAGTGTGGACCCACTGCCTGGACCCCAGGCTCAGGGGCAAGGGCCCGGAGAGAGCAACACCCCGAAGCGCTTTTCTCCTGGCCTTGCGAGCGTTGTGCGTGCCTGGCGGGAACAGCGGGCGGGAGTGTTGGCAAACCCGCCTTTGAAGGCAGCCGGGGAGGTCTTCCAGTGGGAGAGGGCCGGTTGTGCTCAGAGGCCCCACAGGCCAGGGGCAGGACCCAGCAGGGACCCTGCCCCTGGCCAGCCTTGCCCAGACCTTCCTGGCCTCCGGGGGTACTGCCCCACCAAGGGGCAGGCTGCGGGGACTGGGTCCTGATATGCCCGTGCGCCTCCACTGGCTCATCCCCGCTGGTGCCTTTCCCCTGGGCCTAGGCTTCGGTTGAGGCCTCCTTGGAGAGGAGGTTGCTGGCAGGGTCTGTCTCCACACTGCAAGGTGCTGGAGCTCAGAGGGCCTCGTCAGAGGGAAGGGACCAGCAAGGGGCTGGATGCCCAAGACCTCTTTGGCACAGCAGCCTCAGGGCAGCAGGGAGAGCAAGAGGCCCAACTTGCCCCTAGGTCGGCTCTGCCCCTTCCCACACAGGCGGCCAGCCCAGCAGCTGCCTGACAGACTCTGGCTCCCCCCAGCTCTCTGCCGGTGGAGGGGGCAGAAACAGACGTGTGCATGTTGTTGTGCATTGGCCTGGGACTGTGGATCCCCTGCCTGGCCCCCAGGCTCAGGGGCAAGGGCCAGGAGAGACCACCACACCGAAGCGCTTTTCTCCCGGGCTTGGGAGCATTGTGCGCGCCTGGCGGGAACAGTGGGCGGGAGTGCTTGCAAACCGGCCTTTGGAGGCAGCCGGGGAGGTCTTCCAGTGGGAGAGGGCCGGTTGTGCTCAGAGGCCCCACAGGCCAGGGGCAGGACCCAGCAGGGCCCCTGCCCCTGGCCAGCCTTGCCCAGACCTTCCTGGCCTCCGGGGGTACTGCCCCACCAAGGGGCAGGCTGCGGGATCTGGGTCCAGACATGCTCGGGCGCCTCCCCTGGCTCATCCCCTCTGATGCCTTTCCCCTGGGCCTAGGCCTCGGTTGAGGCCTCCTTGGAGAGGAGGTTGCTGGCAGGGGCTGTCTCCACACTGCAAGGTGCTGGAGCTCAGAGGGCCTCGTCAGAGTGAAGGGACCAGCGAGGGGCTGGATGCCCAAGACGTCTTTGGCCCAGCAGCCTCAGGGCAGCAGGGAGAGCAAGAGGCCCAACTTGCCCCTAGGTCGGCTCTGCCCCTTCCCACAGAGGCGGCCAACCCAGCACCTGCCTGACAGACTCTGGCTCCCCCAAGCTCTCTGCCGGTGCAGGGGACAGGAACAGACGTGGGCATGTGGTTCTGCCTTGGCCTGGGAGTGTGTTCCCCCTGCCTTGCCCCCAGGCTCAGGGGCAAGGGCCCGGAGAGAGCACCACTCCGAAGTCCTTTTCTCCCGGGCTTGGGAGCATTGTGCGAGCCTGACGTGAACAGCGGGCGGGAGTGTTTGCAAACAGGACTTTGGAGGCAGCCGGGGAGGTCTTCCAGTGGGAGAGGGCCGGTTGTGCTCAGAGGCCCCACAGGCCAGGGTTAGGACCCAGCAGGGCCCCTGCCCCTGGCCAGACTTGCCCAGACCTTCCTGGCCTCCGGGGGTACTGCCCCACCAAGGGGCAGGCTGCGGAGACTGGGTCCAGACATGTCCGTGCGCCTCCCCACGATCATCCCCGCTGGTGCCTTTCCCCTGTGTGTAGTCCTCGGTTGAGGCCTCTTTGGAGAGGAGGTTGCTGGCAGGGGCTGTCTCCACACTGCAAGGTGCTGGAGCTCAGAGGGCCTCGTCAGAGGGAAGGCACCAGCAAAGGGCTGGATGCCCAAGACCTCTTTGACCCAGCAGCCTCAGGGCAGCAGGGAGAGCAAGAGGCCCAACTTGCCCCTAGGTCGGCTCTGCCCCGTCCCACACAGGCAGCCAGCCCAGCCGCAGCCTGGCAGTCTCTGGCTCCCCCGAGCTCTCTGCCGGTGTAGGGGGCAGGAACAGACGTGTGCATGTCGTTCTTCATTGGCCTGGGAGTGTGTTCCCCCTGCCTGGCCCCAGGCTCAGGGGCAAGGGCCCGGAGAGAGCACCACCCCGAAGCGCTTTTCTCCCGGGCTTCGGAGCATTGTGCGTGCCTGGGGGAACAGCGGGTGGGAGTGCTTGCAAACCGTCTTTTGGAGGCAGACGGGGAGGTCTTCCAGCGGGAGAGTGCCGGTTGTGCTCAGACGCCCAACAGGCCAGGGGCAGGACCCAGCAGTGTCCCTGCCCCTGGCAGCCTTGCCGAGACCTTCCTGGCTTCCGGGGGTACTGCCCCACCAAGGGGCAGGCTGCGGGGACTGGGTCCAGACATCGCCGGGCGCCTCCCCAGGCTCATCCCCGCTGGTGCCTTTCCCCTGGGCATAGGCCTCGGTTGAGGCCTCCTTGGAGAGGAGGTTGCTGGCAGGGGCTGTCTCCACACTGCAAGGTGCTGGAGCTCAGAGGGCCTCATCAGAGGGAAGGGACCAGCAAGGGGCTGGATGCCCAAGACCTCTTTGGCCCAGCAGCCTCAGGGCAGCAGGGAGAGGAAGAGGCCCAACTTGCCCCTAGGTCGGCTCTGCCCCTTCCCACACAGGCGGCCAGCCCAGCAGCTGCCTGACAGACTCTGGCTCCCCCGAGCTCTCTGCCGGTGCAGGGGTCAGGAACAGACGTGTGCATGTGGTTCTGCCTTGGTCTGGGAGTGTGGACCAACTGCCTGGCCCCCAGGTTCAGGGGCAAGGGCCCGGAGAGAGCACCACCCCGAAGCGCTTTTCTCCCGGGCTTGGGAGAATTGTGCACGCTTGGTGGGAACAGTGGGCGGGAGTGCTTGCAAACCGGCCTTTGGAGGCAGCCGGGGAGGTCTTCCAGTGGGAGAGGGCCGGTTGTGCTCAGAGGCCCCACAGGCCAGGGGCAGGACCCAGCAGGGACCCTGCCCCTGGCCAGCCTTGCCCAGACCTTCCTGCCTCCGGGGTTACAGCCCCACCAAGGGGTAGGCTGCGGGGAATGGGCCCAGACATGCCCGGGCGCCTCCCCAGGCTCATCCCCGCTGGTGCCTTTCCCCTGGGCCTAGGCCTCGGTTGAGGCCTCCTTGGAGAGGAGGTTGCTGGCAGGGGCTGTCTCCACACTGCAAGGTGCTGGAGCTCAGAGGGCCTCGTCAGAGGGAAGGGACCAGCAACGGGATGGATGCCCAAGACCTCTTTGGCCCAGCAGCCTCAGGGCAGCAGGGAGAGCAAGAGGCCCAACTTGCCCCTAGGTCGGCTCTGCCCCTTCCCACACAGGCGGCCAGCCCAGCAGCTGCCTGACAGACTCTGGCTCCCCCGAGCTCTCTGCCGGTGCAGGGGGCAGGAACAGACGTGGGCATGTGGTTCTGACTTGGCCTGGGAGTGTGGACACCGTGCCTTGACCCCAGGCTCAGGGGCAAGGGCCCGGAGAGAGCACCACCCTGAAGCGCTTTTCTCCCGGGCTTGGGAGCATTGTGCACGCCTGCTGGGAACAGTGGGCGGGAGCGCTTGCAAACCGGCCTTTGGAGGCAGCCGGGGAGGTCTTCCAGTGGGAGAGGGCCGGTTGTGCTCAGAGGCCCCACAGGCCAGGGGCAGGACGCAGCAGGGCCCCTGCCCCTGGCCAGCCTTGCCCAGACCTTCCTGGCCTCCGGGGGTACTGCCCCACCAAGGGGCAGGCTGCGGGGACTGGGTCCAGACATGCTCGGGTGCCTCCCCTGGCTCATCCCCGCTGGTGCCTTTCCCCTGGGCCTAGGCCTCGGTTGAGGCCTCCTTGGAGAGGAGGTTGCTGGCAGGGGCTGTCTCCACACTGCAAGGTGCTGGAGCTCAGAGGGCCTCGTCAGAGGGAAGGGACCAGCAAGGGGCTGGATGCCCAAGACCTCTTTGGCCCAGCAGCCTCAGGGCAGCAGGGAGAGCAAGAGGCCCAACTTGCCCCTAGGTCGGCTCTGCCCCTTCCCACACAGGCAGCCAACCCAGCAGCTGCCTGCCAGACTCTGGCTCCCCCAAGCTCTCTGCCGGTGCAGGGGACAGGAACAGACGTGGGCATGTGGTTCTGCCTTGGCCAGGGAGTGTGTTCCCCGTGCCTTGCCCCCAGGCTCAGGGGCAAGGGCTCGGAGAGAGAACCACCCCAATGCGCTTTTCTCCCGGGCTTGGGAGCATTGTGCGAGCCTGGCGTGAACAGCGGGCGGGAGTGTTTGCAAACAGGACTTTGGAGGCAGCCGGGGACGTCTTCCAAGGGCCCGGAGAGAGCACCACCCCAAAATGCTTTTCTCCCGGGCTTGGGAGCATTGTGCGCGGCTGGTGGGAACAACGGGCATGAGTGCTTGCAAACCGGCCTTTGGAGGCAGCCGGGGACGACTTCCAAGGGCCCGGAGAGATCACCACCCCGAAGCACTTTTCTCCCGGGCTTGGGAGCATTGTGCGTGGCTGGCGGGAACAGCAGGAAGGAGTCCTTGCAAACCGGCCTTTGGAGGCAGCGGGGGAGGTCTTCCAAGGGCCTGTAGAGAGCACCACCCCGAAGCGCTTTTCTCCCGGGCTTGGGAGTATTGTGCGCAGGTGGCAGGAACAGCAGGGAGGAGTGCTTGAAAACCGGCCTTTGCAGGCAGCCGGGGAGGTCTTCCAGGGCCCGGTGTGAGCACCACCCCAAAAAGCTTTTCTCCCGGGCTTGGGAGCATTGTGCGCGGCTGGTGGGAACAGCGGGCATGAGTGCTTGCAAACTGGCCACTGGAGGCAGCCGGGGAGGTCTTCCAAGGGCCTGTAGAGAGCACCACCCCAAAATGCTTCTCTCCCGGGCTTGGGAGCATTGTGCGTGGCTGGCGGGAACAGCAGGAAGGAGTCCTTGCAAACCGGCCTTTGGAGGCAGCCGGGGAGGTCTTCCAAGGGCCTGTAGAGAGCACCACCCCGAAGCGCTTTTCTCCCGGGCTTGGGATCATTGTGCGCAGGCGGCGGGAACAGCAGGCAGGAGTGCTTGAAAACCGTCCTTTGGAGGCAGCCGGGGAGGTCTTCCAGGGCCCGGTGTGAGCACCACCCCAAAAAGCTTTTCTCCCGGGCTTGGGAGCATTGTGCGCGGCTGGTGGGAACAACGGGCATGAGTGCTTGCAAACCGGCCTTTGGAGGCAGCCGGGGACGACTTCCAAGGGCCCGGAGAGATCACCACCCCGAAGCACTTTTCTCCCGGGCTTGGGAGCATTGTGCGTGGCTGGCGGGAACAGCAGGAAGGAGTCCTTGCAAACCGGCCTTTGGAGGCAGCGGGGGAGGTCTTCCAAGGGCCTGTAGAGAGCACCACCCCGAAGCGCTTTTCTCCCGGGCTTGGGAGTATTGTGCGCGGGTGGCAGGAACAGCAGGCAGGAGTGCTTGAAAACCGGCCTTTGCAGGCAGCCGGGGAGGTCTTCCAGGGCCCGGTGTGAGCACCACCCCAAAAAGCTTTTCTCCCGGGCTTGGGAGCATTGTGCGCGGCTGACGGGAACAGCAGGCAGGAGTGCTTGAAAACCGGCCTTTGCAGGCAGCTGGGGAGGTCTTCCAGGGCCCGGTGTGAGCACCACCCCAAAAAGCTTTTCTCCCGGGCTTGGGAGCATTGTGCGCGGCTGGTGGGAACAGCGGACACGAGTGCTTGCAAACTGGCCATTGGAGGCAGCCGGGGAGGTCTTCCAAGGGCCCGGAGTGAGCACCACCCCAAAATGCTTTTCTCCCGGGCTTGGGAGCATTGTGCGTGGCTGGCGGGAACAGCAGGAAGGAGTCCTTGCAAACCGGCCTTTGGAGGCAGCCGGGGAGGTCTTCCAAGGGCCTGTAGAGAGCAACACCCCGAAGCGCTTTTCTCCCGCGCTTGGGAGCATTCTGCGCGGGTGGCGGGAACAGCAGGCAGGAGTGCTTGAAAACCGTCCTTTGGAGGCAGCCGGGGAGGTCTTCCAGGGCCCGGTGTGAGCACCACCCCAAAATGCTTTTCTCCCGGGCTTGGGAGCATTGTGCGCGGATGGCGGGAACAGCAGGAAGGAGTCCTTGCAAACCGGCCTTTGGAGGCAGCCGGGGAGGTCTTCCAAGGGCCTGTAGAGAGCACCACCCCGAAGCGCTTTTCTCCCGGGCTTGGGAGCATTGTGCGCGGGTGGCGGGAACAGCAGGCAGGAGTGCTTGAAAACCGTCCTTTGGAGGCAGCCGGGGAGGTCTTCCAGGGCCCGGTGTGAGCACCACCCCAAAATGCTTTTCTCCCGGGCTTGGGAGCATTGTGCGCGGATGGCGGGAACAGCGAGTGGGAGTGCTTGCAAACCGGCCTTTGGGGGCACCCCGGGAGGTCTTCCATGGGCACGGAGAGAACACCACCCCGAAGCGCTTTTCTCCGGGGTTTTGGAGGATTGTGCGTGGCTGGCGGGAACAGCGAGTGGGAGTGCTTGCAAACCGGCCTTTGGGGGCAGCCAGGGAGGTCCTCCATTGGCACGGAGAGAACACCACCCCGAAGCGCTTTTCTCCCGGGCTTGGGAGCATTGTGCGAGGCTGGCGGGAACAGCGGGCGGGAGTGCTTGCAAACCGGCCTTTGGAGGCAGCTTGGGAGGTCTTCCAAGGGCCCGGAGAGAGCACCATCCCGAAGCACTTTTCTCACGGAATTGGGAGCATTGTTCGCGGCTGTCGGGAACAGAGGACATGAGTGCTTGCAAACCGGCCTTTAGAGGCAGCCGGGGAGTCTTCCAAGGGCCCGGAGAGAGACCACCTCAAAATGCTTTTCTCCCGGGCTTGGGAGCATTGTGTGCGGCTGGCGGGAACAGCGGGATTGAGTGCTTGCAAACCGGCCTTTGGAGACAAACGGGGAGGTCTTCCAAGGGCCCGTAGAGAGCACCACCCCGAAGCGCTTTTCTCCCGTGATTGGGAGCATTGTGTGCGGCTGGCGGGACAGCGGGAGGGAGTACTTGAAATCCAGCCTTTGGAGGCAGCCGGGGAGGTCTTCCAAGGGCCGGGAGAGAGCACCACCCTGAAGGGCTTTTCTCCTGGGCTTGGAGCATTTGCACGGATGGCGGGAACAGCGAGTGGGAGTGCTTGCAAACCGGCATTTGGGGGCAGCCCGGGAGGTCTTTCTTGGGTCCAGAGAGAACACCACCCCGAAACGCTTTTCTCCCGGGCTTGGGAGCATTGTGCGCGGGTGGCGGGAACAGCAGGCAGAAGTGCTTGCAAACCGGCCTTGGAGGCAGCCGGGGAGGTCTTCCAAAGCCCGGAGTGAGCACCACCCCAAAATGCTTTTCTCCCGGGCTTGGGAGCATTGTGCGCAGCTGGCGTGAACAGCGGGATTGAGTGCTTGCAAACCAGCCTTTGGAGGCAGCCGGGGAGGTCTTCCAGCGGGAGAGTGCCAGTTGTTCTCAGAGGCCCCACAGGCCAGGGGCAGGACCCAGCAGTGTCCCTGCCTCTGGCAGCCTTGCCCAGACCTTCCTGGCCTCCGGGGGTACTACCCCACCAAGGGGCAGGCTGCGGGGCCTGGGTCCAGACATGCCCGGGCGCCTCCCCAGGCTCATCCCCGCTGGTGCCTTTCCCCTGGGCCTAGGCCTCGGTTGAGGCCTCCTTGGAGAGGAGGTTGCCGGCAGGGGCTGTCTGCACACTGCAAGGTGCTGGAGCTCAGAGGGCCTCGTCAGAGGGAAAGGACCAGCAAAGGGCTGGATGCCCAAGACCTCTTTGACCCAGCAGCCTCAGGGCAGCAGGGAGAGCAAGAGGCCCAACTTGCCCCTAGGTCGGCTCTACCCCGTCCCACACAGGCAGCCAGCCCAGCAGCAGCCTGGCAGTCTCTGGCTCCCCCGAACTCTCTGCCGGTGTAGGGGGCAGGAACAGACGTGTGCATGTCGTTCTGCCTTGGCCTGGGAGTGTGTTCCCCCTGCCTGTCCCCCAGGCTCAGGGGCAAAGGCCCGGAGAGAGCACCACCCCGAAGCGCTTTTCTCCCGGGCTTGGGAGCATTGTGCGTGCCTGGCGGGAACAGCGGGCGGGAGTGCTTGCAAACCGGCCTTTGGAGGCAGCCGGGGAGGTCTTCCAGCGGGAGAGTGCCGGTTGTGCTCAGACGCCCCACAGGCCAGGGGCAGGACCCAGCAGTGTCCCTGCCCCTGGCAGCCTTGCCCAGACCCTCCTGGCCTCTGGGGGTACTGCCCCACCAAGGGGCAGGCTGCGGGGACTGGGTCCAGACATGGCCGGGCACCTCCCCAGGCTCATCCCCGCTGGTGCCTTTCCCCTGGGCCTAGGCCTCAGTTGAGGCCTCCTTGGAGAGGAGGTTGCTGGCAGGGGCTGTCTCCACACTGCAAGGTGCTGGAGCTCAGAGGGCCTCGTCAGAGGGAAGGGACCAGCAAGGGGCTGGATGCCCAAGACCTCTTTGGCCCAGCAGCCTCAGTGCAGCAGGGAGAGCAAGAGGCCCAACTTGCCCCTAGGTCGGCTCTGCCCCTTCCCACACAGGCGGCCAGCCCAGCAGCTGCCTGACAGACTCTGGCTCCCCCGAGCTCTCTGCCGGTGCAGGGGGCAGATCAGACGTGTGCATGTGGTTCTGCCTTGTCCTGGGAGTGTTGACACCCTGCCTTGCCCCAGGCTCAGGGGCAAGGGCCCGGAGAGAGCACCACCCTGAAGCGCTTTTCTCCCGGGCTTGGGAGCATTGTGCACGCCTGCTGGGAACAGTGGGCGGGAGCGCTTGCAAACCGGCCTTTGGAGGCAGCCGGGGAGGTCTTCCAGTGGGAGAGGGCCGGTTGTGCTCAGAGGACCCACAGGCCAGGGGCAGGACGCAGCAGGGCCCATGCCCCTGGCCAGCCTTGCCCAGACCTTCCTGGCCTCCGGGGGTACTGCCCCACCAAGGGGCAGGCTGCGGGGCCTGGGTCCAGACATGCCCGGGCGCCTCCCCAGGCTCATCCCCGCTGGTGCCTTTCCCCTGGGCCTAGGCCTCGGTTGAGGCCTCCTTGGAGAGGAGGTTGCTGGCAGGGGCTGTCTCCACACTGCAAGGTGCTGGAGCTCAGAGGGCCTCGTCAGAGGGAAGGGACCAGTAAGGGGCTGGATGCCCAAGACGTCTTTGGCCCAGCAGCCTCAGGGCAGCAGGGAGAGCAAGAGGCCCAACTTGCCCCTAGGGCGGCTCTGCCCCTTCCCACACAGGCGGCCAACTCAGCAGCTGCCTGACAGATTCTGGCTCCCCCAAGCTCTCTGCCGGTGCAGGGGACAGGAACAGACGTGGGCATGTGGTTCTGCCTTGGCCTGGGAGTGTGTTCCCCCTGCCTTGCCCCCAGGGTCAGGGGCAAGGGCCCGGAGAGAGCACCACCCCGAAGCGCTTTTCTCCCGGGCTTGGGAGCATTGTGCGAGCCTGGCGTGAACAGCGGGCGGGAGTGTTTGCAAACAGGACTTTGGAGGCAGCCGTGGAGGTCTTCCAGTGGGAGAGGGCCGGTTGTGCTCAGAGGCCTCACAGGCCAGGGGCAGGACCCAGCAGGTCCCCTGCCCCTGGCCAGCCTTGCCCAGACCTTCCTGGCCTCCGGGGGTACTGCCCCACCAAGGGGCAGGCTGCGGGGACTGGGTCCAGACATGCCTGGGCGCCTCCCCAGGCTCATCCCCGCTGGTGCCTTTCCCCTGGGCATAGGCCTCGGTTGATGCCTCCTTGGAGAGGAGGTTGCTGGCAGGGGCTGTCTCCACACTGCAAGGTGCTGGAGCTCAGAGGCCCTCGTCAGCGGGAAGGGACCAGCAAGGGGCTGGATGCCCAAGACCTCTTTGGCCCAGCAGCCTCAGGGCAGCAGGGAGAGCAAGAGGCCCAACTTGCCCCTAGGTCGGCTCTGCCCCTTCCCACACAGGCAGCCAGCCCAGCAGCTGCCTGATAGACTCTGGCTCCCCCGAGCTCTCTGCCGGTTCAGGGGTCAGGAACACACGTGTGCATGTGGTTCTGCCTTGGTCTGGGAGTGTGGACCCACTGCCTGGACCCCAGGCTCAGGGGCAAGGGCCCGGAGAGAGCAACACCCCGAAGCGCTTTTCTCCTGGCCTTGCGAGCGTTGTGCGTGCCTGGCGGGAACAGCGGGCGGGAGTGTTGGCAAACACGCCTTTGAAGGCAGCCGGGGAGGTCTTCCAGTGGGAGAGGGCCGGTTGTGCTCAGAGGCCCCACAGGCCAGGGGCAGGACCCAGCAGGGACCCTGCCCCTGGCCAGCCTTGCCCAGACCTTCCTGGCCTCCGGGGGTACTGCCCCACCAAGGGGCAGGCTGCGGGGACTGGGTCCAGACATGCCCGGGCGCCTCCCCAGGCTCATCCCCGCTGGTGCCTTTCCCCTGGGCCTAGGCCTCGGTTGAGGCCTCCTTGGAGAGGATGTTGCTGGCAGGGGCTGTCTCCACACTGCAAGGTGCTAGAGCTCAGAGGGCCTCGTCAGAGGGAAGGGACCAGCAAGGGGCTGGATGCCCAAGACCTCTTTGGCCCAGCAGCCTCAGGGCAGCAGGGAGAGCAAGAGGCCCAACTTGCCCCTAGGTCGGCTCTGCCCCTTCCCACACAGGCGGCCAGCCCAGCAGCTGCCTGACAGACTCTGGCTCCCCCGAGCTCTCTGCCGGTGCAGGGGTCAGGAACAGACGTGTGCATGTGGTTCTGCCTTGGTCTGGGAGTGTGGACCAACTGCCTGGCCCCCAGGCTCAGGGGCAAGGGCCCGAGGAGAGCACCACCCCGAAGTGCTTTTCTCCCGGGCTTGGGAGCATTGTGCGTGCCTGGCGGGAACAGCGGGCGGGAGTGTTGGCAAACTGGCCTTTGGAGTCAGCCGGGGAGTTCTTCCAGTGGGAGAGGGCCGGTTGTGCTCAGAGGCCCCACAGGCCAGGGGCAGGACCCAGCAGGGCCCCTGCCCCTGGCCAGCCTTGCCCAGACCTTCCTGGCCTCCGGGGGTACTGCCCCACCAAGGGGCAGGCTGCGGGGACTGGGTCCAGACATGCCTGGGCGCCTCCCCAGGCTCATCCCCGCTGGTGCCTTTCCCCTGGGCATAGGCCTCGGTTGATGCCTCCTTGGAGAGGAGGTTGCTGGCAGGGGCTGTCTCCACACTGCAAGGTGCTGGAGCTCAGAGGGCCTCGTCAGAGGGAAGGGACCAGCAAGGGGCTGGATGCCCAAGACCTCTTTGGCCCAGCAGCCTCAGGGCAGCAGGGAGAGCAAGAGGCCCAACTTGCCCCTAGGTCGGCTCTGCCCCTTCCCACACAGGCAGCCAACCCAGCAGCTGCCTGACAGACTCTGGCTCCCCCGAGCTCTCTGCCGGTGCAGGGGTCAGGAACAGACGTGTGCATGTGGTTCTGCCTTGGTCTGGGAGTGTGGACCCACTGCCTGGACCCCAGGCTCAGGGGCAAGGGCCCGGAGAGAGCAACACCCCGAAGCGCTTTTCTCCTGGGCTTGGGAGCGTTGTGCGTGCCTGGCGGGAACAGCGGGCGGGAGTGTTGGCAAACCTGCCTTTGGAGGCAGCCGGGGAGGTCTTCCAGTGGGAGAGGGCCGGTTGTGCTCAGAGGCCCCACAGGCCAGGGGCAGGACCCAGCAGGGACCCTGCCCCTGGCCAGCCTTGCCCAGACCTTCCTGACCTCCGGGGGTACTGCCCCACCAAGGGGCAGTCTGCGGGGACTGGGTCCTGATATGCCCGTGCGCCTCCACTGGCTCATCCCCGCTGGTGCCTTTCCCCTGGGCCTAGGCCTAGGTTGAGGCCTCCTTGGAGAGGAGGTTGCTGGCAGGGGCTGTCTCCACACTGCAAGGTGCTGGAGCTCAGAGGGCCTCGTCAGAGGGAAGGGACCAGCAAGGGGCTGGATGCCCAAGACCTCTTTGGCCCAGCAGCCTCAGGGCAGCAGGGAGAGCAAGAGGCCCAACTTGCCCCTAGGTCGGCTCTGCCCCTTCCCACACAGGCGGCCAGCCCAGCAGCTGCCTGACAGACTCTGGCTCCCCCCAGCTCTCTGCCGGTGGAGGGGGCAGGAACAGACGTGTGCATGTTGTTGTGCCTTGGCCTGGGACTGTGGATCCCCTGCCTGGCCCCCAGGCTCAGGGGCAAGGGCCCGGAGAGAGCACCACCCCGAAGCGCTTTTCTCCCGGGCTTGGGAGCATTGTGCGTGCCTGGCGGGAAGAGCGGGCAGGAGTGTTGGCAAACTGGCCTTTGGAGGCAGCCGGGGAGGTCTTCCAGTGGGAGAGGGCCGGTTGTGCTCAGAGGCCCCACAGGCCATGGGGAGGACCCAGCAGGGCCCCTGCCCCTGGCCAGCCTTGCCCAGATCTTCCTGGCCTCCGGGGGTACTGCCCCACCAAGGGGCAGGCTGCGGGGACTGGGTCCAGACATGCCCGGGCGCCTCCTCAGGCTCATCCCCGCTGGTGCCTTTCCCCTGGGCCTAGGCCTCGGTTGAGGCCTCCTTGGAGAGGATGTTGCTGGCAGGGGCTGTCTCCACACTGCAAGGTGCTGAAGCTCAGAGGGCCTCGTCAGAGGGAAGGGACCAGCAAGGGGCGGGATGCCCAAGACCTCTTTGGCCCAGCAGCCTCAGGGCAGCAGGGAGAGGAAGAGGCCCAACTTGCCCCTAGGTCGGCTCTGCCCCTTCCCACACAGGCGGCCAGCCCAGCAGCTGCCTGACAGACTCTGGCTCCCCCGAGCTATCTGCCGGTGCAGGGGTCAGGAACAGACGTGTGCATGTGGTTCTGCCTTGGTCTGGGAGTGTGGACCAACTGCCTGGCCCCCAGGCTCAGGGGCAAGGGCCCGAGGAGAGCACCACCCCGAAGCGCTTTTCTCCCGGGCTTGGGAGCATTGTGCGTGCCTGGCGGGAACAGCGGGCGGGAGTGTTGGCAAACTGGCCTTTGGAGGCAGCCGGGGAGTTCTTCCAGTGGGAGAGGGCCGGTTGTGCTCAGAGGCCCCACAGGCCAGGGGCAGGACCCAGCAGGGCCCCTGCCCCTGGCCAGCCTTGCCCAGACCTTCCTGGCCTCCGGGGGTACTGCCCCACCAAGGGGCAGGCTGCGGGGACTGGGTCCAGACATGCCCGGGCGCCTCCCCAGGCTCATCCCCGCTGGTGCCTTTCCCCTGGGCCTAGGCCTCGGTTGAGGCCTCCTTGGAGAGGAGGTTGCTGGCAGGGGCTGTCTCCACACTGCAAGGTGCTGGAGCTCAGAGGGCCTCGTCAGAGGGAAGGGACCAGCAAGGGGCTGGATGCCCAAGACCTCTTTGGCCCAGCAGCCTCAGGGCAGCAGGGAGAGCAAGAGGCCCAACTTGCCCCTAGGTCGGCTCTGCCACTTCCCACACAGGCGGCCAGCCCAGCAGCTGCCTGACAGACTCTGGCTCCCCCGAGCTCTCTGCCGGTGCAGGGGGCAGGTCAGACGTGTGCATGTGGTTCTGCCTTGGCCTGGGAGTGTGGACACCCTGCCTTGCCCCCAGGCTCAGGGGCAAGGGCCCAGAGAGAGCACCACCCTGAAGCGCTTTTCTTCCGGGATTAGGAGCATTGTGCCCGCCTGCTGGTAACAGTGGCCGGGAGCGCTTGCAAACCGGCCTTTGGAGGCAGCCGGGGAGGTCTTCCAGTGGGAGAGGGCCGGTTGTGCTCAGAGGCCCCACAGGCCAGGGGCAGGACCCAGCAGGGCCCCTGCCCCTGGTCAGCCTTGCCCAGATCTTCCTGGCCTACAGGGGTACTGCCCCACCAAGGGGCAGGCTGCGGGGACTGGGTCCAGACATGCCCGGGCGCCTCCCCAGGCTCATCCCCGCTGGTGCCTTTCCCCTGGGCCTAGGCCTCGGTTGAGGCCTCCTTGGAGAGGAGATTGCTGGCAGGTGCTGTCTCCACACTGCAAGGTGCTGGAGCTCAGAGGGCCTCGTCAGAGGGAAGGGACCAGCAAAGGGCTGGATGCCCAAGACGTCTTTGGCCCAGCAGCCTCAGGGCAGCAGGGAGATCAAGAGGCCCAACTTGCCCCTAGGTCGGCTCTGCCCCTTCCCACACAGGCGGCCAGCCCAGCACCTGCCTGAGAGACTCTGGCTCCCCCGAGCTCTCTGCCGGTGTAGGGGGCAGGAACAGACGTGTTCATGTCGTTCTGTCTTGGCCTGGGAGTGTGTTCCCCCTGCCTGGCCCGCAGGCTTAGGGGCAAGGGCCCGGAGAGAGCACCACCCCGAAGCGCTTTTCTACCGGGCTTGGGAGCATTGTGCGTGCCTGGCGGGAACAGCGGGCGGGAGTGCTTGCAAACCGGCCTTTGGAGGCAGACGGGGAGGTCTTCCAGCGGGAGAGTGCCGGTTGTGCTCAGACGTCCCACAGGCCAGGGGCAGGACCCAGCGCTGTCCCTGCCCCTGGCAGCCTTGCACAGACCTTCCTGGCCTCCGGGGGTACTGCCCCACCAAGGGGCAGGCTGCGGGGACTGGGTCCAGACATGCCCTTGCGCCTCCACTGGCTCATCCCCGCTGGTGCCTTTCCCCTGGGCCTAGGCCTCGGTTGAGGCCTCCTTGGAGAGGAGGTTGCTGGCAGGGGCTGTCTCCACACTGCAAGGTGCTGGAGCTCAGAGGGCCTCGTCAGAGGGAAGGGACCAGTAAGGGGCTGGATGCCCAAGACGTCTTTGGCCCAGCAGCCTCAGGGCAGCAGGGAGAGGAAGAGGCCCAACTTGCCCCTAGGTCGGCTCTGCCCCTTCCCACACAGGCAGCCAACCCAGCAGCTGCCTGACAGACTCTGGCTCCCCCGAGCTCTCTGCCGGTGCAGGGGTCAGGAACAGACGAGTGCATGTGGTTCTGCCTTGGTCTGGGAGTGTGGACCCACTGCCTGGACCCCAGGCTCAGGGGCAAGGGCCCGGAGAGGGCAACAACCCGAAGCGCTTTTCTCCCGGGCTTGGGAGCATTGTGCATGCCTGGCGGGAACAGCGGGCGGGAGTGTTGGCAAACCGGCCTTTGGAGGCAGCCGGGGAGGTTTTCCAGTGGGAGAGGGCCGGTTGTGCTCAGAGGCCCCACAGGCCAGGGGCAGGACGCAGCAGGGCCCCTGCCCCTGGCCAGCCTTGCCCAGACCTTCCTCGCCTCCGGGGGTACTGCCCCACCAAGGGGCAGGCTGCGGGGCCTGGGTCCAGACATGCCCGGGCGCCTCCCCAGGCTCATCCCCGCTGGTGCCTTTCCCCTGGGCCTAGGCCTCGGTTGAGGCCTCCTTGGAGAGGAGGTTGCTGGCAGGGGCTGTCTCCACACTGCAAGGTGCTGGAGCTCAGAGGGCCTCGTCAGAGGGAAGGGACCAGTAAGGGGCTGGATGCCCAAGACGTCTTTGGCCCAGCAGCCTCAGGGCAGCAGGGAGAGCAAGAGGCCCAACTTGCCCCTAGGGCGGCTCTGCCCCTTCCCACACAGGCGGCCAACCCAGCAGCTGCCTGACAGACTCTGGCTCCCCCAAGCTCTCTGCCGGTGCAGGGGACAGGAACAGACGTGGGCATGAGGTTCTGCCTTGGCCTGGGAGTGTGTTCCCCCTGCCTTGCCCCCAGGCTCAGGGGCAAGGGCCCGGAGAGAGCACCACCCCGAAGCGCTTTCCTCACGGGCTTGGGAGCATTGTGCGAGCCTGGCGTGAACAGCGAGCGGGAGTGTTTGCAAACAGGACTTTGGAGGCAGCCGTGGAGGTCTTCCAGTGGGAGAGGGCCGGCTGTGCTCAGAGGCCTCACAGGCCAGGGGCAGGACCCAGCAGGTCCCCTGCCCCTGGCCAGCCTTGCCCAGACCTTCCTGGCCTCCGGGGGTACTGCCCCACCAAGGGGCAGGCTGCGGGAACTGGGTCCAGACATGCCTGGGCGCCTCCCCAGGCTCATCCCCGCTGGTGCCTTTCCCCTGGGCATAGGCCTCGGTTGATGCCTCCTTGGAGAGGAGGTTGCTGGCAGGGCCTGTCTCCACACTGCAAGGTGCTGGAGCTCAGAGGGCCTCGTCAGCGGAAAGGGACCAGCAAGGGGCTGGATGCCCAAGACCTCTTTGGCCCAGCAGCCTCAGGGCAGCAGGGAGAGCAAGAGGCCCAACTTGCCCCTAGGTCGGCTCTGCCCCTTCCCACACAGGCAGCCAACCCAGCAGCTGCCTGACAGACTCTGGCTCCCCCGAGCTGTCTGCCGGTGCAGGGGTCAGGAACAGACGTGTGCATGTGGTTCTGCCTTGGTCTGGGAGTGTGGACCCACTGCCTGGACCCCAGGCTCAGGGGCAAGGGCCCGGAGAGAGCAACACCCCGACGCGCTTTTCTCCTGGCCTTGGGAGCGTTGTGCGTGCCTGGCGGAACAGCGGGCGGGAGTGTTGGCAAACCCGCCTTTGGAGGCAGCCGGGGAGGTCTTCCAGTGGGAGAGGGCCGGTTGTGCTCAGAGGCCCCACAGGCCAGGGGCAGGACCCAGCAGGGACCCTGCCCCTGGCCAGCCTTGCCCAGACCTTCCTGGCCTCCGGGGGTACTGCCCCACCAAGGGGCAGGCTGCAGGGACTGGGTACTGATATGCCCGTGCGCCTCCACTGGCTCATCCCCGCTGGTGCCTTTCCCCTGTGCCTAGGCCTCGGTTGAGGCCTCCTTGGAGAGGAGGTTGCTGGCAGGGGCTGTCTCCACACTGCAAGGTGCTGGAGCTCAGAGGGCCTCGTCAGAGGGAAGGGACCAGCAAGGGGCTGGATGCCCAAGACCTCTTTGGCCCAGCAGCCTCAGGGCAGCAGGGAGAGCAAGAGGCCCAACTTGCCCCTAGGTCGGCTCTGCCCCTTCCCACACAGGCGGCCAGCCCAGCAGCTGCCTGACAGACTCTGGCTCCCCCCAGCTCTCTGCCGGTGGAGGGGGCAGGAACAGACGTGTGCATGTTGTTGTGCCTTGGCCTGGGACTGTGGATCCCCTGCCTGGCCCCCAGGCTCAGGGGCAAGGGCCAGGAGAGACCACCACCCCGAAGCGCTTTTCTCCCGGGCTTGGGAGCATTGTGCGCGCCTGGCGGGAACAGTGGGCGGGAGTGCTTGCAAACAGGACTTTGGAGGCAGCCGGGGAGGTCTTCCAGTGGGAGAGGGCCGGTTGTGCTCAGAGGCCCCACAGGCCACGGGCAGGACCCAGCAGGGCCCCTGCCCCTGGCCAGCCTTGCCCAGACCTTCCTGGCCTCCGGGGGTACTGCCCCACCAAGGGGCAGGCTGCGGGGACAGGGTCCAGACATGCCCGGGCGCCTCCCCTGGCTCAACCCCGCTGGTGCCTTTCCCCTGGGCCTAGGCCTCGGTTGAGGCCTCCTTGGAGAGGAGATTGCTGGCAGGGGCTGTCTCCACACTGCAAGGTGCTGGAGCTCAGAGGGCCTCGTCAGAGGGAAGGGACCAGTAAGGGGCTGGATGCCCAAGACGTCTTTGGCCCTGCAGCCTCAGGGCAGCAGGGAGAGCAAGAGGCCCAACTTGCCCCTAGGTCGGCTCTGCCCCTTCCCACACAGGCGGCCAGCCCAGCACCTGCCTGACAGACTCTGGCTCCCCCGAGCTCTCTGCCGGTGCAGGGGACAGGAACAGACGTGTGCATGTGTTTCTGCCTTGGTCTGGGAGTGTGTTCCCCCTGCCTTGCCCACAGGCTCAGGGGCAAGGGCCCGGAGAGAGCACCACCCCGAAGCGCTTTTCTCCCGGGCTTGGGAGCATTGTGCGTGCCTGGCGGGAAGAGCGGGCAGGAGTGTTGGCAAACTGGCCTTTGGAGGCAGCCGGGGAGGTCTTCCAGTGGGAGAGGGCCGGTTGTGCTCAGAGGCCCCACAGGCCATGGGGAGGACCCAGCAGGGCCCCTGCCCCTGGCCAGCCTTGCCCAGATCTTCCTGGCCTCCGGGGGTACTGCCCCACCAAGGGGCAGGCTGCGGGGACTGGGTCCAGACATGCCCGGGCGCCTCCCCAGGCTCATCCCCGCTGGTGCCTTTCCCCTGGGCCTAGGCCTCGGTTGAGGCCTCCTTGGAGAGGATGTTGCTGGCAGGGGCTGTCTCCACACTGCAAGGTGCTAGAGCTCAGAGGGCCTCGTCAGAGGGAAGGGACCAGCAAGGGGCTGGATGCCCAAGACCTCTTTGGCCCAGCAGCCTCAGGGCAGCAGGGAGAGCAAGAGGCCCAACTTGCCCCTAGGTCGGCTCTGCCCCTTCCCACACAGGCGGCCAGCCCAGCAGCTGCCTGACAGACTCTGGCTCCCCCGAGCTCTCTGCCGGTGCAGGGGTCAGGAACAGACGTGTGCATGTGGTTCTGCCTTGGTCTGGGAGTGTGGACCAACTGCCTGGCCCCCAGGCTCAGGGGCAAGGGCCCGAGGAGAGCACCACCCCGAAGTGCTTTTCTCCCGGGCTTGGGAGCATTGTGCGTGCCTGGCGGGAACAGCGGGCGGGAGTGTTGGCAAACTGGCCCTTGGAGTCAGCCGGGGAGTTCTTCCAGTGGGAGAGGGCCGGTTGTGCTCAGAGGCCCCACAGGCCAGGGGCAGGACCCAGCAGGGCCCCTGACCCTGGCCAGCCTAGCCCAGACCTTCCTGGCCTCAGGGGGAACTGCCCCACCAAGGGGCAGGCTGCGGGGACTGGGTCCAGACATCCCCGGGCGCCTCCCCAGGCTCATCCCCGCTGGTGCCTTTCCCCTGGGCCTAGGCCTCGGTTGAGGCCTCCTTGGAGAGGAGGTTGCTGGCAGGGGCTGTCTCCACACTGCAAGGTGCTGGAGCTCAGAGGTCCTCGTCAGAGGGAAGGGACCAGTAAGGGGCTGGATGCCCAAGACGTCTTTGGCCCAGCAGCCTCAGGGCAGCAGGGAGAGCAAGAGGCCCAACTTGCCCCTAGGGCGGCTCTGCCCCTTCCCACACAGGCGGCCAACCCAGCAGCTGCCTGACAGACTCTGGCTCCCCCAAGCTCTCTGCCGGTGCAGGGGACAGGAACAGACGTGGGCATGTGGTTCTGCCTTGGCCTGGGAGTGTGTTCCCCATGCCTTGCCCCCAGGCTCAGGGGCAAGGGCCCGGAGAGAGCACCACCCCGAAGCGCTTTTCTCCCGGGCTTGGGAGCATTGTGCAAGTCTGGCGTGAACAGTGGGTGGGAGTGTTGGCAAACAGGACTTTGGAGGCAGCCGGGGAGGTCTTCCAGTGGGAGAGGGCCGGTTGTGCTCAGAGGTCCCACAGGCCAGGGGCAAGACCCAGCAGGTCCCCTGCCCCTGGCCAGCCTTTCCCAGACCTTCCTGGACTCCAGGGGTACTGCCCCACCAAGGGGCAGGCTGCGGGGACTGGGTCCAGACATGCCCGGGCGCCTCCCCAGGCTCATCCCCGCTGGTGCCTTTCCCCTGGGCCTAGGCCTCGGTTGAGGCCTCCTTGGAGAGGAGATTGCTGGCAGGTGCTGTCTCCACACTGCAAGGTGCTGGAGCTCAGAGGGCCTCGTCAGAGGGAAGGGACCAGCAAAGGGCTGGATGCCCAAGAAGTCTTTGGCCCAGCAGCCTCAGGGCAGCAGGGAGAGCAAGAGGCCCAACTTGCCCCTAGGTCGGCTCTGCCCCTTCCCACACAGGCGGCCAGCCCAGCACCTGCCTGAGAGACTCTGGCTCCCCCGAGCTCTCTGCCGGTGTAGGGGGCAGGAACAGACGTGTTCATGTCGTTCTGTCTTGGCCTGGGAGTGTGTTCCAACTGCCTGGCCCGCAGGCTTAGGGGCATGGGCCCGGAGAGAGCACCACCCCGAAGCGCTTTTCTCCCGGGCTTGGGAGCATTGTGCGTGCCTGGCGGGAACAGCGGGCGGGAGTGCTTGCAAACCGGCCTTTGGAGGCAGACGGGGAGGTCTTCCAGCGGGAGAGTGCCGGTTGTGCTCAGACGTCCCACAGGCCAGGGGCAGGACCCAGCGCTGTCCCTGCCCCTGGCAGCCTTGCACAGACCTTCCTGGCCTCCGGGGGTACTGCCCCACCAAGGGGCAGGCTGCGGGGACTGGGTCCAGACATGCCCGGGCGCCTCCCCAGGCTCATCCCCGCTGGTGCCTTTCCCCTGGGCCTAGGCCTCGGTTGAGGCCTCATTGGAGAGGAGGTTGCTGGCAGGGGCTGTCTCCACACTGCAAGGTGCTGGAGCTCAGAGAGCCTCGTCAGAGGGAAGGGACCACCAAAAGGCTGGATGCCCAAGACCTCTTTGGCCCAGCAGCCTCAGGGCAGCAGGGAGAGGAAGAGGCCCAACTTGCCCCTAGGTCGGCTCTGCCCCTTCCCACACAGGCGGCCAGCCCAGCACCTGCCTGACAGACTCTGGCTCCCCAGAGCTCTCTGCCGGTGCAGGGGTCAGGAACAAACGTGTGCATGTGGTTCTGCCTTGGTCTGGGAGTGTGGACCCACTGCCTGGCCCCCAGGCTCAGGGGCAAGGGCCCGGAGAGAGCACCACCCCGAAGCGCTTTTCTCCCGGGCTTGGGAGCATTGTGCGAGCCTGGCGTGAACAGCGGGCGGGAGTGTTTGCAAACAGGACTTTGGAGGCAGCTGGGGAGGTCTTCCAGTGGGAGAGGGCCGGTTGTGCTCAGAGGCCTCACAGGCCAGGGGCAGGACCCAGCAGGGACCCTGCCCCTGGCCAGCCTTGCCCAGACCTTCCTGGCCTCCGGGGGTACTGCCCCACCAAGGGGCAGGCTGCGGGGACTGGGTCCAGACATGTCCGTGCGCCTCCCCAGGATCATCCCTGCTGGTGCTTTTCCCCTGGGCGTAGGCCTCGGTTGAGGCCTCTTTGGAGAGGAGGTTGCTGGCAGGGGCTGTCTCCACACTGCAAGGTGCTGGAGCTCAGAGGGCCTCGTCAGAGGGAAGGGACCAGCAAGGGGCTGGATGCCCAAGACCTCTTTGGCCCAGCAGCCTCAGGGCAGCAGGGAGAGCAAGAGGCCCAACTTGCCCCTAGGTCGGCTCTGCCCCTTTCCACACAGGCCGCCAACCCAGCAGCTGCCTGGCATACTCTGGCTCCCCCGAGCTCTCTGCCGGTGCAGGGACCAGGAACAGACGTGTGCATGTGGTTCTGCCTTGGCCTGGGAGTGTGTTCCCCCTGCATTGCCCCCAGGCTCAGGGGCAAGGGCCCGGTGAGAGCACCACCCCAAAGCGCTTTTCTCCCGGGCTTGGGAGCATTGTGCGTGCCTGGCGGGAACAGCGGGCATGAGTTCTTGCAAACTGTCCTTTGGAGGCAGCCGGGGAGGTCTTCCAAGGGCCCGGACTGATCACCACCCCAAAATGCTTTTCTCCCGGGCTTGGGAGCATTGTGCGCGGCTGTCGGGAACAGCGGACATGAGTGCTTGCAAACCGGCCTTTGGAGGCAGCCCGGGAGGTCTTCCAAGGGCCCGGAGAGAGCACTACCCCAAAATGCTTTTCTTCCGGGCTTGGGAGCATTGTGCGCGCGTGGCGGGAACAGCAGGCAGGAGTGCTTGCAAACCGGCCTTTGGAGGCAGCCGGGGAGGTCTTCCAAGGGCCTGGAGAGAGCACCACCTCGAAGCTCTTTTCTCTCGGGTTTTGGAGCATTGTGTGCGGCTGGTGGGACAGCGGGAGGGAATTCTTGCAAACCAGCCTTTGGCTGCAGCCAGAGAAGTCTTCCAAGGGCGCGGAGAGAGCACCACCCCGAAGCGCTTTTCTCCGGGGTTTTGGAACATTGTGTGTGCCTGGCGGGAACAGCGAGTGGGAATGCTTGCAAACCGGCCTTTGGGGGCAGCCGTGGAGGTCCTCCATGGTCCCTGAGAGAACACCACCCCGAAGCGCTTTTCTCACGGTCTTGGGAGCATTGTGCGCGGCTGGCGGGAACAGCGGGCATGAGTGCTTGCAAACTGTCCTTTGGAGGCAGCCGGGGAGGTCTTCCAAGGGCCGGACTGATCACCACCCCAAAATGCTTTTCTCTCGGGCTTGGGAGCATTGTGCGCGGCTGTCGGGAACAACGGACATGAATGCTTGCAAACCGGCCTTTGGAGGCAGCCCGGGAGGTCTTCCAAGGGCCCGGAGAGAGCACCACCCCAAAATGCTTTTCTCCCGGGCTTGGGAGCATTGTGCGTGGCTGGCGGAAGCGGCGGGAATGAGTACTTACAAACCGGCCTTTGGAGGCAGCCGGGGAGGTCTTGAAAGTGCCCGGAGAGAGCACCACCCCGAAGCGCTTTTCTCCCGGGCTTGGGAACATTGTGCGCGGCTGGCGGGAACAGCAGGCAGGACTGCTTGCAAACTGGCCTTTGGAGGCAGCCGGGGAGGTCTTCCAGGGCCCGGTGTGAGCACCACCCCAAAATGCTTTTCTCCCGGGCTTGGGAGCATTGTGCGCGGATGGCGGGAACAGCGAGTGGGAGTGCTTGCAAACCGGCCTTTGGGGGCACCCCGGGAGGTCTTCCATGGGCACGGAGAGAACACCACCCCGAAGCGCTTTTCTCCGGGGTTTTGGAGGATTGTGCGTGGCTGGCGGGAACAGCGAGTGGGAGTGCTTGCAAACCGGCCTTTGGGGGCAGCCGGGGAGGTCCTCCATGGTCCCTGAGAGAACACCACCCCGAAGCGCTTTTCTCACGGTCTTGGGAGCATTGTGCGCGGCTGGCGGGAACAGCGGGCATGAGTGCTTGCAAACTGTCCTTTGGAGGCAGCCGGGGAGGTCTTCCAAGGGCCGGACTGATCACCACCCCAAAATGCTTTTCTCTCGGGCTTGGGAGCATTGTGCGCGGCTGTCGGGAACAACGGACATGAATGCTTGCAAACTGGCCTTTGGAGGCAGCCCGGGAGGTCTTCCAAGGGCCCGGAGAGAGCACCACCCCAAAATGCTTTTCTCCCGGGCTTGGGAGCATTGTGCGTGGCTGGCGGAAGCAGCGGGAATGAGTACTTACAAACCGGCCTTTGGAGGCAGCCGGGGACGTCTTCCAAGGGCCCGGAGAGAGCACCACCCCAAAATGCTTTTCTCCCGGGCTTGGGAGCATTGTGCGCGGCTGGTGGGAACAACGGGCATGAGTGCTTGCAAACCGGCCTTTGGAGGCAGCCGGGGACGACTTCCAAGGGCCCGGAGAGATCACCACCCCGAAGCACTTTTCTCCCGGGCTTGGGAGCATTGTGCGTGGCTGGCGGGAACAGCAGGAAGGAGTCCTTGCAAACCGGCCTTTGGAGGCAGCGGGGGAGGTCTTCCAAGGGCCTGTAGAGAGCACCACCCCGAAGCGCTTTTCTCCCGGGCTTGGGAGTATTGTGCGCAGGTGGCAGGAACAGCAGGCAGGAGTGCTTGAAAACCGGCCTTTGCAGGCAGCCGGGGAGGTCTTCCAGGGCCCGGTGTGAGCACCACCCCAAAAAGCTTTTCTCCCGGGCTTGGGAGCATTGTGCGCGGCTGGTGGGAACAGCGGGCATGAGTGCTTGCAAACTGGCCACTGGAGGCAACCGGGGAGGTCTTCCAAGGGCCTGTAGAGAGCACCACCCCAAAATGCTTCTCTCCCGGGCTTGGGAGCATTGTGCGTGGCTGGCGGGAACAGCAGGAAGGAGTCCTTGCAAACCGGCCTTTGGAGGCAGCCGGGGAGGTCTTCCAAGGGCCTGTAGAGAGCACCACCCCGAAGCGCTTTTCTCCCGGGCTTGGGATCATTGTGCGCAGGTGGCGGGAACAGCAGGCAGGAGTGCTTGAAAACCGTCCTTTGGAGGCAGCCGGGGAGGTCTTCCAGGGCCCGGTGTGAGCACCACCCCAAAAAGCTTTTCTCCCGGGCTTGGGAGCATTGTGCGCGGCTGACGGGAACAGCAGGCAGGAGTGCTTGAAAACCGGCCTTTGCAGGCAGCTGGGGAGGTCTTCCAGGGCCCGGTGTGAGCACCACCCCAAAAAGCTTTTCTCCCGGGCTTGGGAGCATTGTGCGCGGCTGGTGGGAACAGCGGACATGAGTGCTTGCAAACTGGCCATTGGAGGCAGCCGGGGAGGTCTTCCAAGGGCCCGGAGTGAGCACCACCCCAAAATGCTTTTCTCCCGGGCTTGGGAGCATTGTGCGTGGCTGGCGGGAACAGCAGGAAGGAGTCCTTGCAAACCGGCCTTTGGAGGCAGCCGGGGAGGTCTTCCAAGGGCCTGTAGAGAGCACCACCCCGAAGCGCTTTTCTCCCGCGCTTGGGAGCATTCTGCGCGGGTGGCGGGAACAGCAGGCAGGAGTGCTTGAAAACCGTCCTTTGGAGGCAGCCGGGGAGGTCTTCCAGGGCCCGGTGTGAGCACCACCCCAAAATGCTTTTCTCCCGGGCTTGGGAGCATTGTGCGCGGATGGCGGGAACAGCAGGAAGGAGTCCTTGCAAACCGGCCTTTGGAGGCAGCCGGGGAGGTCTTCCAAGGGCCTGTAGAGAGCACCACCCCGAAGCGCTTTTCTCCCGGGCTTGGGAGCATTGTGCGCGGGTGGCGGGAACAGCAGGCAGGAGTGCTTGAAAACCGTCCTTTGGAGGCAGCCGGGGAGGTCTTCCAGGGCCCGGTGTGAGCACCACCCCAAAATGCTTTTCTCCCGGGCTTGGGAGCATTGTGCGCGGATGGCGGGAACAGCGAGTGGGAGTGCTTGCAAACCGGCCTTTGGGGGCACCCCGGGAGGTCTTCCATGGGCACGGAGAGAACACCACCCCGAAGCGCTTTTCTCCGGGGTTTTGGAGGATTGTGCGTGGCTGGCGGGAACAGCGAGTGGGAGTGCTTGCAAACCGGCCTTTGGGGGCAGCCAGGGAGGTCCTCCATTGGCACGGAGAGAACACCACCCCGAAGCGCTTTTCTCCCGGGCTTGGGAGCATTGTGCGAGGCTGGCGGGAACAGAGGACATGAGTGCTTGCAAACCGGCCTTTAGAGGCAGCCGGGGAGTCTTCCAAGGGCCCGGAGAGAGACCACCTCAAAATGCTTTTCTCCCGGGCTTGGGAGCATTGTGTGCGGCTGGCGGGTCAGCGGGAGGGAGTTCTTGAAAACCAGCCTTTGGAGGCAGCCGGGGAGGTCTTCCAAGGGCCGGGAGAGAGCACCACCCCGAAGCGCTTTTCTCCCGGGCTTGGGAGCATTGTGCGCGGCTGGCGGGAACAGCGGGATTGAGTGCTTGCAAACCGGCCTTTGGAGGCAGCCGGGGAGGTCTTCCAAGGGCCGGGAGAGAGCACCACCCCGAAGCGCTTTTCTCCTAGGCTTGGGAGCATTGTGCGCGGCTGGCGGGAACAGCGGGCATGAGTGCTTGCAAACCGGCCTTTGGAGACAAACGGGGAGGTCTTCCAAGGGCCCGTAGAGAGCACCACCCTGAAGCGCTTTTCTCCCGTGATTGGGAGCATTGTGTGCGGCTGGCGGGACAGCGGGAGGGAGTACTTGAAATCCAGCCTTTGGAGGCAGCCGGGGAGGTCTTCCAAGGGCCGGGAGAGAGCACCACCCTGAAGGGCTTTTCTCCTGGGCTTGGAGCATTTGCACGGATGGCGGGAACAGTGAGTGGGAGTGCTTGCAAACCGGCATTTGGGGGCAGCCCGGGAGGTCTTTCTTGGGTCCAGAGAGAACACCACCCCGAAACGCTTTTCTCCCGGGCTTGGGAGCATTGTGCGCGGGTGGCGGGAACAGCAGGCAGAAGTGCTTGCAAACCGGCCTTGGAGGCAGCCGGGGAGGTCTTCCAAAGCCCGGAGTGAGCACCACCCCAAAATGCTTTTCTCCCGGGCTTGGGAGCATTGTGCGCAGCTGGCGTGAACAGCGGGATTGAGTGCTTGCAAACCAGCCTTTGGAGGCAGCCGGGGAGGTCTTCCAGCGGGAGAGTGCCAGTTGTTCTCAGAGGCCCCACAGGCCAGGGGCAGGACCCAGCAGTGTCCCTGCCTCTGGCAGCCTTGCCCAGACCTTCCTGGCCTCCGGGGGTACTACCCCACCAAGGGGCAGGCTGCGGGGCCTGGGTCCAGACATGCCCGGGCGCCTCCCCAGGCTCATCCCCGCTGGTGCCTTTCCCCTGGGCCTAGGCCTCGGTTGAGGCCTCCTTGGAGAGGAGGTTGCCGGCAGGGGCTGTCTGCACACTGCAAGGTGCTGGAGCTCAGAGGGCCTCGTCAGAGGGAAAGGACCAGCAAAGGGCTGGATGCCCAAGACCTCTTTGACCCAGCAGCCTCAGGGCAGCAGGGAGAGCAAGAGGCCCAACTTGCCCCTAGGTCGGCTCTACCCCGTCCCACACAGGCAGCCAGCCCAGCAGCAGCCGGGCAGTCTCTGGCTCCCCCGAACTCTCTGCCGGTGTAGGGGGCAGGAACAGACGTGTGCATGTCGTTCTGCCTTGGCCTGGGAGTGTGTTCCCCCTGCCTGTCCCACAGGCTCAGGGGCAAGGGCCCGGAGAGAGCACCACCCCGAAGCGCTTTTCTCCCGGGCTTGGGAGCATTGTGCGTGCCTGGCGGGAACAGCGGGCGGGAGTGCTTGCAAACCGGCCTTTGGAGGCAGCCGGGGAGGTCTTCCAGCGGGAGAGTGCCGGTTGTGCTCAGACGCCCCACAGGCCAGGGGCAGGACCCAGCAGTGTCCCTGCCCCTGGCAGCCTTGCCCAGACCCTCCTGGCCTCCGGGGGTACTGCCCCACCAAGGGGCAGGCTGCGGGGACTGGGTCCAGACATGGCCGGGCACCTCCCCAGGCTCATCCCCGCTGGTGCCTTTCCCCTGGGCCTAGGCCTCAGTTGAGGCCTCCTTGGAGAGGAGGTTGCTGGCAGGGGCTGTCTCCACACTGCAAGGTGCTGGAGCTCAGAGGGCCTCGTCAGAGGGAAGGGACCAGCAAGGGGCTGGATGCCCAAGACCTCTTTGGCCCAGCAGCCTCAGTGCAGCAGGGAGAGCAAGAGGCCCAACTTGCCCCTAGGTCGGCTCTGCCCCTTCCCACACAGGCGGCCAGCCCAGCAGCTGCCTGACAGACTCTGGCTCCCCCGAGCTCTCTGCCGGTGCAGGGGGCAGATCAGACGTGTGCATGTGGTTCTGCCTTGTCCTGGGAGTGTGGACACCCTGCCTTGCCCCAGGCTCAGGGGCAAGGGCCCGGAGAGAGCACCACCCTGAAGCGCTTTTCTCCCGGGCTTGGGAGCATTGTGCACGCCTGCTGGGAACAGTGGGCGGGAGCGCTTGCAAACCGGCCTTTGGAGGCAGCCGGGGAGGTCTTCCAGTGGGAGAGGGCCGGTTGTGCTCAGAGGCCTCACAGGCCAGGGGCAGGACCCAGCAGGTCCCCTGCCCCTGGCCAGCCTTGCCCAGACCTTCCTGGCCTCCGGGGGTACTGCCCCACCAAGGGGCAGGCTGCGGGGACTGGGTCCAGACATGCCTGGGCGCCTCCCCAGGCTCATCCCCGCTGGTGCCTTTCCCCTGGGCATAGGCCTCGGTTGATGCCTCCTTGGAGAGGAGGTTGCTGGCAGGGGCTGTCTCCACACTGCAAGGTGCTGGAGCTCAGAGGGCCTCGTCAGCGGGAAGGGACCAGCAAGGGGCTGGATGCCCAAGACCTCTTTGGCCCAGCAGCCTCAGGGCAGCAGGGAGAGCAAGAGGCCCAACTTGCCCCTAGGTCGGCTCTGCCCCTTCCCACACAGGCAGCCAGCCCAGCAGCTGCCTGATAGACTCTGGCTCCCCCGAGCTCTCTGCCGGTGCAGGGGTCAGGAACACACGTGTGCATGTGGTTCTGCCTTGGTCTGGGAGTGTGGACCCACTGCCTGGACCCCAGGCTCAGGGGCAAGGGCCCGGAGAGAGCAACACCCCGAAGCGCTTTTCTCCTGGCCTTGCGAGCGTTGTGCGTGCCTGGCGGGAACAGCGGGCGGGAGTGTTGGCAAACCCGCCTTTGAAGGCAGCCGGGGAGGTCTTCCAGTGGGAGAGGGCCGGTTGTGCTCAGAGGCCCCACAGGCCAGGGGCAGGACCCAGCAGGGACCCTGCCCCTGGCCAGCCTTGCCCAGACCTTCCTGGCCTCCGGGGGTACTGCCCCACCAAGGGGCAGGCTGCGGGGACTGGGTCCTGATATGCCCGTGCGCCTCCACTGGCTCATCCCCGCTGGTGCCTTTCCCCTGGGCCTAGGCTTCGGTTGAGGCCTCCTTGGAGAGGAGGTTGCTGGCAGGGTCTGTCTCCACACTGCAAGGTGCTGGAGCTCAGAGGGCCTCGTCAGAGGGAAGGGACCAGCAAGGGGCTGGATGCCCAAGACCTCTTTGGCACAGCAGCCTCAGGGCAGCAGGGAGAGCAAGAGGCCCAACTTGCCCCTAGGTCGGCTCTGCCCCTTCCCACACAGGCGGCCAGCCCAGCAGCTGCCTGACAGACTCTGGCTCCCCCCAGCTCTCTGCCGGTGGAGGGGGCAGGAACAGACGTGTGCATGTTGTTGTGCATTGGCCTGGGACTGTGGATCCCCTGCCTGGCCCCCAGGCTCAGGGGCAAGGGCCAGGAGAGACCACCACACCGAAGCGCTTTTCTCCCGGGCTTGGGAGCATTGTGCGCGCCTGGCGGGAACAGTGGGCGGGAGTGCTTGCAAACCGGCCTTTGGAGGCAGCCGGGGAGGTCTTCCAGTGGGAGAGGGCCGGTTGTGCTCAGAGGCCCCACAGGCCAGGGGCAGGACCCAGCAGGGCCCCTGCCCCTGGCCAGCCTTGCCCAGACCTTCCTGGCCTCCGGGGGTACTGCCCCACCAAGGGGCAGGCTGCGGGATCTGGGTCCAGACATGCTCGGGCGCCTCCCCTGGCTCATCCCCTCTGATGCCTTTCCCCTGGGCCTAGGCCTCGGTTGAGGCCTCCTTGGAGAGGAGGTTGCTGGCAGGGGCTGTCTCCACACTGCAAGGTGCTGGAGCTCAGAGGGCCTCGTCAGAGTGAAGGGACCAGCGAGGGGCTGGATGCCCAAGACGTCTTTGGCCCAGCAGCCTCAGGGCAGCAGGGAGAGCAAGAGGCCCAACTTGCCCCTAGGTCGGCTCTGCCCCTTCCCACAGAGGCGGCCAACCCAGCACCTGCCTGACAGACTCTGGCTCCCCCAAGCTCTCTGCCGGTGCAGGGGACAGGAACAGACGTGGGCATGTGGTTCTGCCTTGGCCTGGGAGTGTGTTCCCCCTGCCTTGCCCC